>NC_133117.1:17371204-17977534 GCF_022965805.1 Primulina eburnea
ATTGCCTGTGATTTCGAGGACGAAATCGTATCTTAGGGGGGGAGAAATGTAATGCCCAAGATTTTGATTAACGTAATCTGAGATGATTAACGTAATCTGAGATGATTTATCGACGATGAACGGATGTGAGTATAGTTGGACCACTCCGAGACCAGATTGGTTAACACATATGAATTATGTGATTTTCGGGCAAAATTGTTGGCGCCCGAGCGGTAGAAAGAGACTGCCCGAGCGCCAATGTCCAGCAAGAGTGAGACTCGGGCAGAAGGTGTGGCGCCCGAGCGGTAGAATACTACCGCTCGAGCGCCAATGGAGGAGCATCCGGACAGAGAGTCTCGCACCCGGGCGGCAGATTTTCACCGCCCGAGCGCCGAGCTCGCGCCCGAGCGGTACTTTCTTACCGCTCGAGCGCGAGACGTGGCATAACCAAGTTGAGCCACTCGGCCTCTTGCATGTGTGGGGATGTATATATATATATATATAAATATATATATATATACATGCACGAATTCATTTAGAATTCAGAGAAGAAATCCGAAAAAGGGTCGAGACTTTGGGAAAGAAAATCCTTACGCTTTTTCTGAGAAATCTGCCCGTCCGATTTTGAATCCGACTTCGGTATTGAGTTCCTATCGACGTAGGCTACGACTGGACGTAAGTTTTGCTACGTTTTAACATGTTCTGAAATTATGGTATTGTCAGAATCTGATATGATTCATATATGATGTTCTTGGCATGTTAGACATCGTATAATCGAAACCGGACTGAAGAACAGATACCATATGGAATTGTTATGATTTTCAGAGTTGATATGATATCAGAGTTGAGTTGTTATTGATTATGAGATGTTGGGATTGATATCTAACTGATATGGTAGTACTGGATATATTGAAATTATGACGTTATGTTGTTGAAACAGAATTTGGTAGAATTCTGATTATATCCAATGTTGATTGAGTGGTGTATTGATATCGTACCCTCGATATTGTTATTGTCAGATTGAGTTATTGACAGGCTTGGGGTTTGAGACTTCGACAGCGTCAGAATACCAGAAAGAAAGGTATAAATTAATGTTGTGTTGGGATTGCACAACTCGAGTAAGGTTTGACTCGAGTCTCCCTAAATCACATACTTAGTTATTACATTGATATTTGTAATTGTTGAGATTATGTTTGTAGTCTATTGATTTATAGCAACTGCATGTATTGACTGCTGAATTGTTTAGTCATTGGCTGAGTTGCCTAGTCACCGACTGATTCGTCTAGCTATCGGCTGTTTCGCCTAGCTATTGTCTGATTTGCTTATTTATTGACTGATTCGTCTATCTATTGACTGGTTCGTCTATCTATTGACTGATTCGTCTAGCTATCGGCTGTTTCGCCTAGCTATTGGCTGATTCGCTTAAATCTTGACTGAGTCGTCAATTCTGTGGCTGTTTCGCCCAGACATCGGGATCCCTAGGTTAGAGTTGAGTCGAGTCTGAGACGACGCGTTGTTTGAGTCTGAGTGTGATTCATTACTTGTTATTGATTTATGTTTCTGATTTGATACATGTTATGAATGTTAATTATATGCTTTTATATATGTTTTTATATGATTGCATGTTTACATTGTTTATACTGGGAGTTATTCTCACCGGAGTTATCCGGCTGTTGTCTTGTTTGTATGTGTGCATGACAACAGGTGGGGCAGGTTCAGGGTCACAGAGGTGAAGAAAGATCGAGATTAGCGTGGTGATTCCGGACTTGGACATAGATAGGTTTTATTACTTGATTGTAGTAGTTGAACCTAGTTGAATACTTGTAGATCATACAGGATGTGTATGTTTATGTTTAATATGTAATTTGAATTGAATTACATTACGTTTCCGCTTTGTATATTAAAAGAAAAAAATTTTAGACCCTGTTTATAATTGATTAATTAGTCTCAATGATGATTAAGAGCTTGATTAGCGTCCGGGTCCCCACAGATTCAGACATATTCATACTCGATTCTCCAGCCGCCACAAGCTTTGGAGAGACTTTCGCGCTTGGATTGAAGATTTGAAGTTTTCCGGGCATCGTTCTTCGCGTTTTTCGTCAATTCTCGTATTTCTAATTCAGTTTTCATCTTCTAAACTTTGTTTTGGTATTTTCAATCATGAATTTTAGTAGCTAAACTTTAATATTTGTTGGGATTTAAGGGGAGCCTACCCCAAACTTTGAATTGAATTAATTTATGTTCGATTGTTGCGTTATTCTTGATTATACTATTGTGTAATTGTGTTGTTAGAGCGTAGCTAACTTTAACAACGTTTTTATATTGCGAGTGAGTTCGATAGAATAACTTGTGATAGGAACGAGTAGTATAATCCGTGGATCTACAATTTACATAGATATATGAAATTGGATACACGCCGATAGTCATAGTCCTTAGGGTCGAAAACTAGGGGATTTCATAAATCGAAATGCGATTCACTCTTGATAAATAATTAAAGACATTTAATTTCTTCATTGAGTCAAATTAGTTTGACATAGCTCGGGAGAGAGTTTTCATTTAAATAGGAAATCTTGTCGGAGTCATACAATTACTATCGAACGAATTAATTAATTATCGAGGGGTAGATGAACCGATATTCCCAACAAATTCATTTCTTATTGAATTTTACTCGACATTTTAGATATTAATTCTCATTCGTTATTCATTTAATTGTTTTATTTGCACATTTATTTGAGCATAGTAGTGTTAAAACAATCAAATCCATTTTCGTCGCTAAATGTTCAATAACTGAAAATAACAATTGTTAAATAGAGTCTTCAGTGGAACGATACTCGTACTCGCGTACACTATACTATTACTTGACATCGTGCACTTACGATAAATTTTGAGCATCCAAAACCATATTTTTATTGAGGATTTTACTATGCAAGTTTTGCTCGATCACACAACAAAACCATTGGACTCTTTGGAAGAATGAACCATATTTTTCAGTATGTTGAAGATTATGGTCGACCAGTTCAGTCTCCTGCCATTCATGATTTTTGTCATAATCTGAAATTTTTCCAGGGTAAGGGAAGAAAATGAGCCTGCCTTGGCGAGAACAACCTTGGAAACTATGTCAGCCAGCAACTGTATCTCTGGCTTCAGTTCTTTCTTGGGATCAGATACCTTGATCTTCTTCCCATAAATAAATAGCAGAGTTTCTATTTCCTCAATATCAGCAAGTTTTATCTCAGAGAAAAGAGTAAATCGTAAGAGGGTGGTTGGAAGAGGGTGCTGAAAGAGTCTTCATCCATGATAAACATCTGATTGTTGATAGTTGATATGATTTTACCGTCATCTGACATAGTGTTGTTGGCATAGAGTTCTTGAATTTCCTTTGGGTAAATTGCATGATTTTCCAGCCCAAGAAATTTCTTCAAACCAGCAGCATCATGTTTCAGAAATACACTCCGAACTGCTTTATTTGTCACCAATAAAATAGATTCAAATTCGATAGCCATAGCATTGAGAATGAAAGCTGGTGTTTGGCTTGAATTTGCTCGAGTTGTGAGTTTCTGCAAAGAAGAATACTCTGAAAGTTTTGAATGCTCTGAGTGGATAGATGTTATGAGAAAATGAGATAAAATAAAGTGAATAAGGGCGGCCCGATCACTTATGATGGTGACTGTTCAAATTTTTCGACATGTGTCAGTCCAATATTAATTTGAAGAAAGAAAAACGTGTGTACGTGATGTGTAACTGTAACTAAGTCGATTGGACTACGTGGGCCACATTGTCAATCACTACATAAGGAATTATGATTAATGACGTAATTTTGACAGTTACAACATTTACTGTGGAATTTTATCAATAATAAGTCAACCTACGTGATAAAATTAGTTAGGTCAATAACTGAGTGATCAGTTGAAAACTGATTCAGTTCAGTTAACACCAACTGATAATTTTTTTTATCAGTTAACCAATTTTAAAATCAACATTAATCCTAAATAAATGCATGAAATAAAATATACTAAGAGAATCTCATCCTTGGAAAAACTAAATGTAGATGGTTGACTGAAGTCTCTTCATATTCTTCTGTTCGTCTCTTCAGATGGTTTGAGTCTCTCTATAAATAAGATCAAACTCATTAGACGAAAAATAATTCAGCAGACATTATTAATCAAGAGCAGATGGAAAAATCTAGCAGTTCCAAGAAACACAATCTTGCAAAGAAGAAGAGGCTGGCATTCGAAGCATCTTGGAAGAAAGAGATCGAAGACTATTTCTTCGCCAAAAAAATGTCAACATGGACTAAGGTTCAGTAGCTGCAGTCTCTCTAAAGAGAAGGAAGAATTGCCACAAGTAAAAAAAAGGCAACTGAAATCAAATATAAACAACGTCTCTCCGGCATTCATACTTCAAACATTGCCATAGATGAAGGTCTCTACTACCTGATGCTCATGAAGGAGCATATAGTTCTGGAAAGAATTGCCTTCTCAGAAGGATTCAGGAGAATTTACTCCGAAGAGATATCCAGTTGGATGTCCTTTGGCAGGACGCAGTAGATATGGAACCGAACTGTGTAATAGCAGCTCGATATTAACAATAAAATTCATATTTTTGTTCATTATTTTACTAATTTGTTATTCTGCATTCAAACTTGCAATAACTGAATAACAACAAAAATATATAATAATGCAAATAATATTAAGACAAATAAATTCACCCAAGAATATTACGAAAGTAAGAAAACTTAGTCTCGGAAAGTGGCTTGGTGAAGATGTCAAACTTAGTCTCGGGAGGTGGCTTGGCGAAGATGCCAGCTGCTTGTTATTCAGTTGATAAGTACTCCAATATGATTTCCTTCTTGAGAGCATGATCTGTGATAAAGTGATGTATGACATCAATATGTTTGGTCCTTAAATGAAGAACTGGATTGTATGTATTCTCAATGGTACTTATATTATCACAGAAGATTGGTTATTCTTTTGCAATGACTCCATAGTCTTTCACTTGTTGTTGAATCCAGAACAGTTGGGCACATCAGCTTCTAGTAGCTAGATATTCTTCTTTAGTTGTGAAAGTTTCTATGGATTTTTTGCTTCTTGCTGAACCATGAAATCAGCCGATTTCCTAGAAACTGACATGATCCATTGGTGATTTTTCGATCAAGTTTACATCTTGCATAATCTGCATCTGAATAGCCAATTAAATTGAATGATGAGTCCTTAGCATACATAAGCCCACATTTTGTGCGCCTTTAAGATATTTCAATACGGGTTTAGCAGCTGTATAATACGATTGCTTAGGATCAGCCTGAAATATAGCACACATGCAAACAGAAGATACAATATCAAGACGACTAGAATTTAGGTAAAGTAAAGAACCTATTAAACCTCTGTAAAGTATCATCTCAACTGATATTCTCCTTTCATATTTATCTAGTTTAATCGATGAACTCATTGGAATAGTTGCAACTGAACATGCATCCATACGAAATTTCTTGAGCAGTTCCTTCGTATATTTTGTTTGACTGATTAATGTACCAATTTTCAGTTGCTTCACTTGCAAACCAAGATAGAACGTCAGTTCACCCATCATGCTCATCTCAAATTTATCCTGCATTAACTTGGAAAACATCTTGCATAATTTGGGGTTAGTTGACTCAAAAATAATTTCATCCACATAAATTTGCACAAGTAAAATATGATCTTTCTTTGAAAATTTGATCAGATTTTTATCCACTATTCCAACAGTAAAATCATGATCAGTTAAATTTTTTTGATAAAGTCTCATACCAAGCTCTGGGAGCTTGTTAATAAACCATACAACGCTTTGTTTAAGAGATAAACATGATCAAGAAAAGAGTGATTTACAAACCCTGGTGGTTGTTCAACGTACACTTCTTCCTGCAATTGACCATTCTGGAATGCACTTTTGACATCAATCTGGTATACTTTGAAGCTTTTGAAGGAGGCATAGGCGAGGAATATTCTGATTGCTTCCAGTCGTGCAACTGGTATATATGTATCGTTGTAATCAATTCCTTCTTCTTGCATATATCCTTGTGCTACCAATCTCGTTTTGTTACACACAATTGGACCATATTCATTCAGTTTGTTTCAATAGACGCACTTTGTACATATAATTGTTTTAGAAACTGATCTTAGAACTAAAGTCCAGACATTGTTATGGGTAAACCGATTTAACTCTTCTTGCATAGAATTTATCCTGTTAGGATCAGCTAGAGCTTCATCAGTTTTGTTCGGTTCAAGTTGAGAAACCAATGCTGAATGAACAAATAAATTGAACATTTGTTTTCTAGTTCTTACCGGATCAAATGGATTACCTATCACCAATTCTTGTGGATGTGATTTGTTCCATCTGTAGTTGGGATTAGTCGGATCGACTTCAGCAACTGGTTCAGTTTGTAACTGAATATGTCTTTCAGTTTCAGTTGCTACAGTTCCAGTTGGCATTTGGATATCATCGTGTTATCCCACCAACTGATTGTTGGGAACAATTTCTTGTTCAACCTTTTGATCCACTACTTATGGTCCTGGGGTTTGAAGGATATTTCGATTGATGTGAACTTCTTCTTCACTATCATCCTCCAAAATAATTTATGAAAAGTGATCAGTTAGTTCAACTGGATCAGTTGGCTTATCAGTTAATGCAGATTTATCAAATACGACATAAATTGATTCTTCTACATTCAAAGTACATTTATTAAACACTCTATAAGCTTTACTTACTGATGAATAATCCAGAAATATTTCTTCTGCAGATTTAGCATAAAAAGTTTTCAAATAATTTTTGCCATTATTATGAATAAAACGTCTGCATCCAAATATTCTGAAGTAAGACACCACACTTTTCTGTCCATGCCAGACATCATACGGTGTTTTCAAATTATTTTTACTAATCATTGATTTGTTCTTAGTATAACACCCAGTGTTTACTGCTTATGCCCAAAATCTTTTAGATATACCGGAATCAGCAAGTACCGTACTAGTTGCTTCTTTAAGAGTACGATTTCTTCTTTCAGCTACACCATTTTGCTGAGGTATTAAAGCTTCTGAGAACTCATGCTTAATCCTAGTATTTTCTAAAAAATGAGAAAGATTTTGATTGATAAATTCAGTCCCTCGATCAGACCTTATTATGTCAATTCCTGATTTTTCATTTAATAATATTTTGAGAAGCTTAATTAGTTGTGCATTAGTTTGGTCTTTTGATTAGAGAAAAATAACCCAAGTGAATCTTAAAAAATCATCAACGATTTCCAAGGTGTATTTCATTTCTCCTAAACTCATGACTGGTATGAGATCAAAAAGATCCACATGCAGCAGTTCTAAGTACTTGGAGGAAGATTTACTACCCTTGTTTTTGAATGAAGATCTTACTTGTTTACCAAACTGACATGCTGGACAAATTTTTTTTTTTTGAGAAATCAATTTTAGGCAGACCATTTACAAATCATGATTACTCAGATGAGTTATGGATTTGAAATTCAAGTGGTTCAACCTTTTATGCCACAACCAGTTTTTAGAAGATTTTGAAGCTACAAAACAAACTGGTGCATTAGGCTAATTAGTCCAACTCACCTTGTAAGTGTTACCACATCGATTACCAGTTAAAACGATGTCATCAGTTGAGTTCTTAACTTTAAACGTTTGTTTGTTGAACTGAACTGAAAAATTAATGTCACATAACTGAGTGATGCTAATCAAGTTATACTTCAAATTAGCAACAAGTAAGACATCATTAATAATAATGTTACCATGGATAAGCTTACCCTTACCCACAGTTCTAACTTTAGAATTGTCTCCAAAACTGATATTTGGACAATAATATTTGATCAATTGGTATAGAAAATTAGCATCCACTATCATGTGTCGTGAGCATCCACTGTCCAAGTACCAAATAGATTTTTTTGTTGATGTACATGTCACCTGCAATCACACAAAATGAATAATTTTGGTACCCACATCTATTTTTGTCCTAAACTGATTAGTTCTTTGAGAACCCAGACTTGGATCAGTCTGACTGACATTCTAGCTGCTGTGTTCCAAATGATTTTTCTCGACTTGTATGTGTTTGGTGTGTTGTGTGCGGAAGAAACAATATGATTTTTAACCCTTTTCAACTGATTGTTCATCCGATATCTCTTCTAAACTGGCTTACAGTTGTAATTATTGTAATACCCATTCTTAAAGTACTGATTTTTGTAGTTGAACCATTTAGGAGACTATCTTCGCGAATCCGTCGAACTCGTGGGGATATATCCAATTCCATGTCGTTTAACCTTGTTCTTGTTCTCCATCGGTTGGACAATAGGTTTATTTGGTTCTAAGAATTCGTTTACCACAGTTGATTTCACAAAGTTAATATACTTTCCATTGTGCTCATTCAACTTTGGCATTGTATCACTTCAGAGGTTTCATCATTGTTATTGAAGCCTAAACCATTTTTGTCAGTAACTGATTTTTGTAGACCTTGCATTTCAGTCAGCGTGACTGATGACTTGTTCATGCTTGAATCAGAACATATTGTTTTGAAATTTCATTTTTCAACTGCTGAATCAAAGATTGGTTCTCAATCATTTCAGCTTTCTGCTTCGCAATCTCCTTTATTAGACTCAACAATTCAACTGACTAATCAGTTTCAGGATTAGTTTGCTTAACTTTGGCTTTCTCAAATGAAAGATCAAGCTTGTGATACTCATTTACTATGTCACGCAATTTATAAATGAGTTCTTCTCGTGTAAAATCAGTTAAGCTGAAATCAAATGCATTTTCACTAGTTGATTCTAGTTCTGCATCATTGGCCATTAAGCATTTACTTAATCTTCATCGCTGGAGCTGCTCAAGCTCTCAGACACTGACTTTTCACTATCAGTCTTTGCCTATTTGGATTTGCTTTCTTTAGCTAGCAGGAGCAGGACCTCATGTTTCTTCATGAATGATCATTTATCATTATTGCCTCGTCTTCTAAACTGAACTGACTTCTTTCATTTTTCAGTTGAATGTATACTATCATTCATTGGTTTATGATAGTCAGCAATGAGATGTCCTGACTTGCCACGGTTGTAGCAAGAATTTGGCTCTTCCCTTGAATTGTTCTTCTGATATTGTAGCTGGAAATAACTTTGATTTTTTCTCATAAATTTTCCAAATTTCTTGACAAATAATGTCATCGCGTCATTACTCATTTGTTCTGTATTCTTCTCAGCTGAACCAGTTGGTTCCAGTTTTATGGCATTTAGAGCAGCTATGACTGTTGGTGTTGAAGGTTCTCCTTCTCTTGTCTGCAGTTCGAACTCATAAGCTTTGAGATTAGGAAATAAGTCATGTAATTCTACCTTATTCAGGCCTTTGGATTCTCTCATAGCCATCGTCTTTATGTGGTGACCCGAACTTAATTCAATTCTTAATCACTTGCTGGTAATAATTAATCAATTAAAATAAACAGGGTCTAAATTTTTTTTTTTAAAACACGAGAGTACGCAGCATATGAAATAAGTCTTATCTCATTTACAAGATCACTAATCAGTTCTAAGTACAAGTCCTGTACAACAAGTAATTATAATAACTATTGTATTTTCACTACATCTCAGGTGATATAACAGATATACTCCTAAGTCCGGATCTCCACGCTAACTATCTTCTCTCATCCTCTTCTTGACCCTGATCTGGCCCCACCTGTTGTCATGCACACATACAAAATAAGACAACAGCCGGATAAATCCGGTGAGAATTACATCCCAGTATAAACAATGTAAACATGCAATCATATAAAAGCGTATACAAAAGCATGTAAGAAATTTTGATAACATGTATCAAATCAGAAACATAAATCAATATCAAGAAATGAATCACACTCAGACTCAGACTCGACTCAAAAAACGCGTCGTCTCAGACTCGACTCAACTCTAACCTAGGGATCCCGATGTCTGGATATTGATAATTATATCGAATCTCAGTCGATAGGAATAAATCAATTCCTACACGGCATCGATATAATTCATATATCCTGTGTCTGGGCGAAACAGCCGCAGAATTGACAAATCAGTCAAGAATTAAGCGAATCAGCCAATAACTAGACGAATCAGCCAGTAATTAAGCGAATCAGCCAAAGTTTAGACGAATCAGTCAATAACTAGACGAATCAGCCAATAACCAGACGAATCAGCCGGTGAATAGGCGAATCAGCCAATGACTAAACGACTCAGTAGTCAATACATGCAGTGGCTATAAATCAATAGACTACAAACATCAATCTCATCAATTACAAATATCAATATAATAAACTGAGTATGTGATTTAGGGAAACTCGAGTCAAACCTCACTCGAGTTGTGCAATCCCGACACAACATTAATTTATACCTTTATATCTGATACTCTGACTCGGTCGCAGTCTCGAACCCTAAGCCTGTCAATACTTAATCTGATAATAACAATATCGAGGGTACGGTATCAATACACCATTCAATCCATACTGGATATAATCATATTCAGTCAAATTCTGTTTCAACAACATAACATCATAATTTCAATCACTACCATGTTAATCAGATATCAATCCCAACATCTCATAATCAATAACAATTCAATTCTGATATCAAATCGACTCCAAAACTACTCCGAAAATCATAAAAATTTCATATGGTATTTGTTCTTCAATCCGGTTTCAATTATACGATGTCTAACATGACAAGAACATCATATATGAATCAAATCAGATTCTGACCATACCATAATTTCAAAACATATCAAAACGTAGCAAAACTTACGTCTAGTTGTAGCCTACGTCGATAGGAACTCAATACCGAAATCGGATTCAAAATCGGATAGACGGATTTCTCACAAAAGGCGTAAGGATTTTCAACCCTTTTTCAGAAACCTTTTTCTCGATTCTTTCTTCTGAATAATGAATAATTCGTGTGTTTATATATATATATATATATATATATATATATATATTTATATATATATATATATACATCCACGTACATGAACAAGGACGAGTGGCTCATCCCACATATTACACGTCTCGTGCATATGCGCGACATCATCGGCGCATATGCGCGAGACCTACTGGTCTCGTTGCTCGGCTTCTCGGCAGCTCCCGCATATGCGCGCCCCATCGCCGCGCATATGCGCGAGACCTACTGTCTCATGCCCAACTACACTCGCGCATATGCGAGCCTCTCTCGGCGCATATGCGCCAACCCCACTGGACCTATCGCGCATGTGCGTTCTTTACGTTGCGCATGTGCGCCCAAGGTTCGATCTTGGCTCCTTGGTTTCCACACAGCTCGCGCATATGCGCGCCTACTCTTTGCGCATATGCGCGAGACCTTCGGCTCTCGCACCAACAATCTCACATGCACACTTTCCATTCGTGTATCGGTTAGCCCTTTCATAATCGTCTCGATTAAAAATCAATAATCGTAATTTAATACGATATTAAATCTCGGGCATTACACTTTACATCTCATTCTTTGGAAAGACCTCGAACCACCTTCAACGCAAATTCTTTATTTGAATTAACTTTCACAAGCGCAATTAGTTCATTGATAAAGTTTCTTACTCGTTCATCATACTCATTCATTGACTCTCCAATCTTCATTTTGGTGTTGTCAAATTTCTGTACTGCGACTGAGAGTTTGTTCTCTTTAGTTTTCTCATTTTTTTCGCATAACTGCATCAGTTTTTGCCTGATTTCTTTTGATGTTTTGCACATGTTGATCTTACTGAATGTAACTTTGTCCAAGGTTTTGTAGAAAATATCTTTAGCCACATTATCCAGGTTGTCTTTCCTCTTATCTTCCATTATCCACTCTTTCCGTGGTTTCTCGATGTGATGGGGTGCTCCATCAGTTATGACATTTGTTGTATTTGCCTTCAATATTTTCATTGGTCCGTCGGTTATGACATACCACATGTCATCATCCCGTGCAGCTAAATGAGCCTGCATTCTGATCTTCCAGTCATCAAATTCTTCTCTTGAAAACATGGGGATCTTATTAAAAGAAGAAATGTCAATCAAATTGTAACGATAGAAAGTATTCAGAAACAAGATTGACATGGCTCTGATACCACTTGTTATGATCGATTGGGTGAGTGAAAGTGTTTAGAAAGGGGGGGCGGGTTGAATAAACACTTTACGATTTTCAAATCTTTTAAATTAGGTGAATCAATTTAGTGATAAAATGAATTCGGTAATCTTGTTGCCAATGTGAATCAGTTAACTTAAAATATGGAAATAAACTGAAAAACAGAATGAATACTTGAGAAATAAAGAACACAAAGATTTATGGATGATCAGAAACTTCAAATGCTACTATGTCACCCCTTCTATCTCAAGTATATGATTTTCACTAAAAGACTTTGATTAATTACAGAATATGTAATAACTCATTTCAGTTTGGTCTTAAACACTGCCAAACTGAAACTCTTAGTATCCTTACAATTTTATCTGTATGAAACTGATATATTTTTCTAACAAATGATCTAAAAAGATCAAATATAGTAACAATAAGTTCTTGTGCTAGTGCTTGAAATATAGCTTGAAAGCTATGAATATATCTGATAAATCGTGAGCTTTTTATACTTAGAATGATTTGCTTGTTCTTGTTATTGCTAACTCGGTAACTATCATTCTTAACTATCACTTTCTTCTCAGCTGATATTCTCGGTTATTTATAGGCTTTGCTCCCAATGGTAATATTGAATGTGTTTAAATGTCATATATCCGTTGATTTTTCCTGAGTATACATGTCATAATTCTTCTGACAATAGTACTCTATGGCATTCTGATACGCGATGCTCCCACTACAAGTTGCAGTCTGCTCTTGTACAAATTTTCGGTTGTTGGATACACATTTTAACTGATAACGTGTCAAATTGATTTATCAATTGACTGTATAGCTGATTCGATTAACTGACCGTGTAACTGATCAGTCTTAACTGATAGTTCAGTTCGCTACACAGCTTAAGTTAGCTTTAATCAGTTCAGTTTCTTTCGATTGTTTGTTGCATTAATTATTAGTCGGGAAAACTTTGTTCAAGTCATTTCAGTTCAATTACGTTCAGTTGAGTTGATCAGTTTTGTAATCTTCAAACGATCAATTTCTCAAACTCCGAAATTCTGATTTCAACAAATTCAATTTATTAGTTGTGACTTTCATATCATCATATTATTCGATGGATCCATCTACGTATAACTGTGGTACCCGGCGTCATGGACATAAGCGACAGTATTACCCATCCATTGAGCCTTAGTCTTACATGTCATCGTATTATCGTGTTCGTATTAGTTACAACAAACTCTCATCGTCATCATATTCATCATTTATAAAAAATCTTGCATTTACGTAAATTTTTCTTAAAATCAAGCATGCAACATATTTTTCATATTTCTTTAAAAGTTCATGTTCATGATAGCATAGGCATTAAAAACGTGCAATTTTGTGATGAGGGCGCTGCCAGGAATGCTAACTTGACTCATGCTCAAAATGACCATTTTGCCCTTGGAAACCCTAATTGACCATTTTACCCCTGAACCTCAAAATTTTGACCCGAAGCCAACCAAACATCTCAAAAAGAATTTACAATCGATTCCTAGACATAAAATCGAGCCTGTTACATAATTTATTTAATTCATTTTAAAACTTGTACTGGAGTCCCGGTTTTAACCCGAATCAGCCCGAAACTAACAAAATATTTCCAAACTTAAACCACAACGTAATCACTCCCAACCGGCCCTTAGACCACCCAATTCAAGCTGTTTGGACCCAACAAAATACGCTGCTGCTTGCTGGAATTTTCAGCACACAAGACCCGAAAATCATAGCGTATCTATCCTCCTAAATTTTGACCCTAGCCCAAAACACTGAGGACCAAACCCGAACCAAATCTTCCTAAACTCCGGACCCTCCTGGACCGACCTACCCCTAGCTCTCAGCCCCATGCACGCTGTTAAGCGCGACCACCCAAGAGCCACCAAAACAAGCCCAATCGAGACAACCCTCGCCTAAACTCCCTCGCTCGGCCCCATGACAACGACTATAGGGTTTGAGCCATCCTAGGTCATTGCTCAGACCCATCAGGGTCTGGTCCAAGACTTGTAACAACCCTCGCACTGCCGGCTCACTCCTTTCTTCCGATCTAAACGCAACCGAGCCACTCTACCAAAATATACGATTGGCCCTCACCAAACTTTAGCTACCTCACGACTCCAACACTTCGACGACAGTCACAAATCTCATTGTAGAACTTAACTGAATTAAAATCAGATAACTTATTTTATAAGATCAATTGGTTCTAGTACTAAATGATCAGTTTGAAATTGGATCAGTTCAGTTCAGGAAAAATTGACATATATTGTAGTAGCCCGAATCCCAAATTGGGTAATT
This sequence comes from Primulina eburnea, assembly GCF_022965805.1. Taxonomy (NCBI): domain Eukaryota; kingdom Viridiplantae; phylum Streptophyta; class Magnoliopsida; order Lamiales; family Gesneriaceae; genus Primulina; species Primulina eburnea. The sequence continues at coordinate 17,385,588 of NC_133117.1, forward strand.
AACGGAGTAATGGTGATTAAGAAGGTTTAATGTGTAATTTTGACCGAGTCATGATCGGACGGACCGAAGATGGTTCGGAAGCACCGAAGAGTTCGTAAGGTCCGAAGTGGGTTCGGTGGATCCGACCATTAGGTGTCAAGAGTTGATCGACACGTGGGAGTTCGGACGGTCCGAAGTGAGTTCGGTGGATCCGATCATTAGGTGTCAAGAGTTGGTCGACACGTGGGAGTTCGGACGTTCCGAAGTGTAGGTTCGGTGGATCCGATCATGAGGTGTCAAGAGCAGCTGGACACGTGCATGTTCGGACGGTCCGAAGTGTATGATCGGAGGATCCGATCATGAGCTGTCAAGAGCCAATGGACACGTAGCGTTCGGACGTTCCGAAGTGGTGTTCGGAGGATCCGAACATGGCCTATAAATAGTGCCCGGATTTCTCATTTGTGACTTGCCATTCCTTGAGTTAAGTCTCCTCTTTGAGAGTTTTGGAAGGATTCTAGGGTTAGTTGTTGTTCGAGCGATAGCCAAGAGCTGCCGGGATTGGTAGCATAGCAGCGCCGGAGTTTCGAGGCAATCGACATCAAAGGGCTGTCGACGGACGAAGGTAAACCCTAAACCTTTGGTAGTACTAGGGAGTACTGGTTTTGCTAGCCGAGCATGGTAGTATTGTTCATTGGGTATGCTCTTGATGAATAGGCTTGGATTAGACCTGTTGTCTGGTTGTTCCAGTGGATTAGGATTGCTGTGATAGAGGTACGAAAGTACTATCCGAGATATCCTGGTTGAGTATACATTCTTATATGTGTTGCATGATTATGTGGTGCATTGATATATGTCATATGATGCATGCTATTATGTCACGTTTATTACTGCACGTTGCATTTCATGTTGAGCCGTACCTCCTTCGAGATAGCCTTTACTGTTGAGCTGTATCTCTTTCGAGATAAGCTATATCTTGGGGCCGCTCAGCCCTGTCTTGTGGACGCATGGACACCGAGAGTACACAGTGGCCGACGGGTCGGGAGGGCTTCGGTGGTCCGGGACACTTTAGGTCCACGTCTGTCTTGTAGTGGATGCAGTGACCCAGAGGTGTACCGCGCGGCACTATCCACTTGGCGCCTCTAGACTGAGCATTTTGAGATCCTTTGTGATTCCTGTTTCTTGACTACCCCGGTATCATGATCATAGCATGTGCATTTCATATAGGTCTGTATACTCATACTTTTGTACTGGGCGTTCTTATCGCTCACGTCCTCGGTTTTGTTTATTCGTGGACACCCCATTCCCACGGGGCAGGCCTCAGGTTGGACAGCTCAGGAGGAGCAGGAGGAGGACGTTGAGTAGCTGGTTGGTTGTATAATCGGTATCATTTGTTGGTATTTTCCGCTGTTATCTCTGATTATTGTTATTAGGTTAATTGCATGCTTAGTTCTTGCCTAGTAGGTGATTCTGGAACGGGTCACTACATTTATGGTATCAGAGCATGCAAAGATTTTTGGGACATTAGTAATTCTGTTTTGAGGATTTAGGAGTTGATTTTAGTTTCCTTTCAGATGTCAGGAGATGGAAGCAGTCACGGTAGTGTGGGACATGGCCGTTATGGCGAAGATGAGGCTGGCCGAGAACATCGTCGTAGAGATCGTGACGGAGGACGTCACCGAGATCATGATGAAAGGAAACGTAGGAACCGTGTCAACATTATAGATTTAATGAAGATTGGCACCAACAGAGATAAAAGAGTTGAAACAACAGTTAGCAAGGTTAGCTAACGGAGACCACACATCTGGTTTTGCAATCCAAACAGATGGAACCTTGTGTCTGTCAGGAAGAATCGTAGTTCCAGAAGATTCTAAATTGAGAGACGAGATTTTATCTCAAGCTCATAGGAGTAAGTTGAGTATCCACCCTGGAAGCATGGAAATGTATAAGGATTTGAAAACCAAGTTTTGGTGGAAAGGTATGAAGAGAAGTGTTTACCAGTTTGTAGCCAAGTGTTTGGTGTGTCTGAGATGTAATAACAATGATTGTTATTCATTTTGTTCATTCTCTAAGCCTGATTTCGAGGACGAAATCGTTTTAAGGGGGGGAGAATGTAGTAGCCCGAATCCCAAATTGGGTAATTAACGGAGTAATGGTGATTAAGAAGGTTTAATGTGTAATTTTGACCGAGTCATGATCGGACGGACCGAAGATGGTTCGGAAGCACCGAAGAGTTCGTAAGGTCCGAAGTGGGTTCGGTGGATCCGACCATTAGGTGTCAAGAGTTGATCGACACGTGGGAGTTCGGACGGTCCGAAGTGAGTTCGGTGGATCCGATCATTAGGTGTCAAGAGTTGGTCGACACGTGGGAGTTCGGACGTTCCGAAGTGTAGGTTCGGTGGATCCGATCATGAGGTGTCAAGAGCAGCTGGACACGTGCATGTTCGGACGGTCCGAAGTGTATGATCGGAGGATCCGATCATGAGCTGTCAAGAGCCAATGGACACGTAGCGTTCGGACGTTCCGAAGTGGTGTTCGGAGGATCCGAACATGGCCTATAAATAGTGCCCGGATTTCTCATTTGTGACTTGCCATTCCTTGAGTTAAGTCTCCTCTTTGAGAGTTTTGGAAGGATTCTAGGGTTAGTTGTTGTTCGAGCGATAGCCAAGAGCTGCCGGGATTGGTAGCATAGCAGCGCCGGAGTTTCGAGGCAATCGACATCAAAGGGCTGTCGACGGACGAAGGTAAACCCTAAACCTTTGGTAGTACTAGGGAGTACTGGTTTTGCTAGCCGAGCATGGTAGTATTGTTCATTGGGTATGCTCTTGATGAATAGGCTTGGATTAGACCTGTTGTCTGGTTGTTCCAGTGGATTAGGATTGCTGTGATAGAGGTACGAAAGTACTATCCGAGATATCCTGGTTGAGTATACATTCTTATATGTGTTGCATGATTATGTGGTGCATTGATATATGTCATATGATGCATGCTATTATGTCACGTTTATTACTGCACGTTGCATTTCATGTTGAGCCGTACCTCCTTCGAGATAGCCTTTACTGTTGAGCTGTATCTCTTTCGAGATAAGCTATATCTTGGGGCCGCTCAGCCCTGTCTTGTGGACGCATGGACACCGAGAGTACACAGTGGCCGACGGGTCGGGAGGGCTTCGGTGGTCCGGGACACTTTAGGTCCACGTCTGTCTTGTAGTGGATGCAGTGACCCAGAGGTGTACCGCGCGGCACTATCCACTTGGCGCCTCTAGACTGAGCATTTTGAGATCCTTTGTGATTCCTGTTTCTTGACTACCCCGGTATCATGATCATAGCATGTGCATTTCATATAGGTCTGTATACTCATACTTTTGTACTGGGCGTTCTTATCGCTCACGTCCTCGGTTTTGTTTATTCGTGGACACCCCATTCCCACGGGGCAGGCCTCAGGTTGGACAGCTCAGGAGGAGCAGGAGGAGGACGTTGAGTAGCTGGTTGGTTGTATAATCGGTATCATTTGTTGGTATTTTCCGCTGTATCTCTGATTATTGTTATTAGGTTAATTGCATGCTTAGTTCTTGCCTAGTAGGTGATTCTGGAACGGGTCACTACATATATATTATCAGTTAACCAACTAAAATTCACCGTTCCCCCTAAATGAAGCATCAAGTTAAATCAATAAGCCCTAAAATATTTCTAAAGCAAGTTAGAGGCTTGGTGAAAAGTGTCTCGGTTAGAGGCATGGGGAAAAAAGTAAGTAAGAGGCTTAGTCTCGGTTAGAGGCTTGGTGAGAATGTCCACTGCTTGTTATTTTGTTGATATGTATTCCAGTCTGATGTCATTCTTTAAAGCATGATCTCTGATGAAGTGATGTCTGACATCAATATGTCGGGTTCTGTAATGGAGAACTGGATTATATATAATCGCATTTGAACTGGTGTTATCACAAAATATTGGTGATTCTTTATAGTAACTCCATAATTTTTCAGTTGTTGCTGAATTCAGGGTAGTTGGGCACATCAACTTCCATAAACTAAGTTTTCAGCTTCCAACAGCCAAGTATTCAGCTTTAGTTGTGGAAATCGCAATGGATGTCTGCTTCTTGGTAAACCATGAAATTAGTCTGTCTCCTAGAAACTTGCATGATCCACTTGTGCTTTTGCGATCTAGCTTAAATCATGTGTAATCTGCATCTAAATATCCAACTAAATTGAAATAAGAATCTTTAGCATATCATAAGCCCAAATTTTGTGTGCCGTTAAGATATTTCAATATACGTTTGGCAGCTAATAAATGTGATTGTTTGGGATCATCTTGAAATCTAACACACAAGCATACAACAAACATGATATTAGGACAGCTAGTACTTATGTGCAATAATGAACCTATTAAACCTCTGTAGAGTGTCATATAAACATATATCCTCCCTTCATCTTTGTCTGTTTTAATCGATGGACTCATGGGAGTGGATATTGCTGAATATGTTTTCATGCCAAATTTCTTGAATTGTTCCTTCGTATATTTCTTCTGACTGATATAAATGCCAGTTTCCATTTTCTTCACTTGCAAACCGATAAAGAATGTCAGTTCACCCATCATACTCATCTTGAATTTGTCCTGCATCAGTTTAGCAAATTATTTGCACAGTTTGGGTTAGTTGACCCAAAAATCATATCATCAACGTAAATTGGAACAAGTAGGGTATGACATTTCTTCATGAATTTGAACAATGTTTTGTCAACTGTTCCTACAATAAAATCATGATCAATTATAAATTTTGATAAAGTCTCATACCAAGCTCTGGGAGCTTGTTTAATAGCATATAAAGCTTTGTTAAGGTGATAAACATGGTCTTGAAATAAATGATTGACAAAACCTGGTGGTTATTCTACGTAAACTTCTTTCTGTGACTAACTATTGAGAATAGCGCTTTTCATACCCATTTGATAGACTTTGAAATTTTTAAATGATGCATAGGCAAGGAATATTCTGATTGCTTCAAGTCGAGCAACTGGAGCAAAAGTTTCGTCGTAATCAATTCCTTCTTCTTGCATGTGGCCTTGTGCAACAGTGAATTTGGCGCTCGGGCGGTAGGATTTGATCGCTCGGCATGGAGCGTTCTGCCTTCCTCTTCATTAACACTCGCACAACGATCTTATGGCCCCCAAGCTCATTTCCATGAATCACAGACCCTTCGAGGCTTGGAATCTTGCTTGCAAGCTTTTCTCGATTGATCATGAGTCCATGCAATGCTTCTTTGAAATTCCTTCCAATCCTTTGAATGCCATGCCCGGTCATATTCATATCATACTCTCATTCTTCAAAATATATTTGTCTTCAAATCTTGGTTACCTACGCAAAAACAAAGCAAGTTAGTAATAACAAGGATTATATTATGAACAAACTCACCTTTAAGCTCAAGTTTATCGGCGCTATAATCGGGTCGTTCCAACCGTACTTGAATTCCCAACTTCACGGTTGCCCTCCTTATGCATTCATCTATTACTCTGGACGATAAATAACAAATGATACAAAATGACTATAATAAAATCTCATTAAGCATCATAAAAATTATGTTCCTCCCTTTCTTAGATGTAATAGCCAAACCTTTTATCATGTTCATCTCTATGGTTTATTATTGTTATAATCATGTTTTATGATTTAATGGTTGAGATTATGTTAAATGGTATATGTTTATGGTGTTGTTTATTGAAATGAGATTAGAATGGTTATTGTTATGTTTATTGGAATAGTGGTGTGTATCGTTATTCCTGCATTGACACATGTTGGGAGAATGAGCATAAATTTTTACTCAGGCCTTCAAATGACATGAGGCCAAATGGAGATGCAAGCCACATAGATCTACAATTTCATCTTTACCAATTTTCCTAATTATGAAGGTAAGAGGCATTTCTGGAGCAATATCTGAGGAAGCTGCGCGCAGAATGCTGCAGGTGGCAGCGCCTAGGCGTTTCTAAGGCCGAAGCCATGACGCCTAGACGCTTCCAGGCAGCGCCTTAGGCGCCGCAGCGCCAAGGAATGGTACCGCGGCGCTAGTCAGTGAAGAAGTGCTGTTTCAAAATGCGTTTTTAAGCGTGTGAATGGCTTTTTAAACCCTTTTCTAGAGGGTTCTTCATATCTTCAAGTCCTCTTTTCTCCTTGATCGATCAAAGCTTCTTTTCTCTCCAAGTTTTCTCTTCCTCCTCATCTACCTCAAGTTCAAGGATTCTAGTTTATTGGTTAGGTTCTCCTATTTCAATTTATAAGTTACAAGGTAAGGAACTTATTTTTAGTTTAGAAAAGTTTAAGAAGATGAAGGTTTATATAGGATTGATGAATTTCTCTGATTACTTGTGATAAATTATAGTTATTCTTGTGTATTATGTTGTAGTAATTCAATTGAAGTTATCATAGCAACCAAGTGTTTATTGAGTAGTAAGTGAAAGCTTTTCCTTTGTGACCACGTGATTTATATATGTATCAAGCCATGTTATTGTCAATTAGCTCCTTCCATTGGCATATAATTGATATGTATATTTTTATATATATTCATTGTTCAAAGATTACCATTGAATTCATTGACAAAGGAGCTATTAATTCATTGTTCCTACCAAGTGTTTGTCAAAATGCCTCGATGAGATTTCCTATGATTAAAGCCAAGGAATGATAGTAATTCATGCATATCATTGGCCAATCACATGATTATGAGGTATCTCTCACAGTTTTTATATTTATATCAAAGAGATACTTGCCACACATCACAGGTCACAGGTCACAGAACTGTCATTTCCTTCCTTTAATTCATGATATGATACCCTTTACATTAATTTGAGATTTATGATTCATTCTTTATCGCCATTTCCATAGCCATGTTCTAAGCCAAAGCTATGTATATGTAATCGATAAGTACATCTTCTTACTTACTGAGTTTTATTCAAATTCCAGTTATGTCATGTGGTGCAGGTGATAAGAAGGACTAAAAAGGATTGTCTGAGGCGGGAGAAGTCATATATATATAAGGCAATGGGAAAGATGTTGTTTGGTTGTGTCACTTTTGTTTTGAGCTTAGTAAACATGTGAAGCTTTAAAATGTCATGTATTTGGCTAGAGGAATGATAAGGAATACTTTATGTTTGCTTTTAGTTATGTATTGAAGATTATGATTGTGAATGGTTATGTATACTAGTGCGTAATAGTTATGATGTAAATGGTATATTGTTCTTTCCCTTTTAAATGCTAAGGCTTCCGCATATGTTAATTAGTTAATTTAAATGTCACGGGAGTGGGGTTGTTTCAATTGGTATCAGAGCGAAAGTTCTTGGACCGTATATGACTTCTTCTACCTAGGACAATCCGGTATGTTTTCGATCCTGCATCTATTGATTTTAACATTGAGCGTTGATCCTACTCCATTGTTATTGATGTATTTTCTTCCTATCTATGTTAAAGTGAGCTTATGTGTAGGAAATGCCTCCTAAACGAAAGGTTACTAAATGGGATGATAGAACCCCTACCACTGACAGGACTACCAACGTTGTAGATGAATTTAGTAAATTAATACTAGAACAAGCAAAAGTTTATGGTGAACAAATTCAACAGTTGTTGAGCCTGCATACCTCAACCCAAGGTCATGGTCAAGGAAGAGGACAAAGCAGAGTGGAAAGTACCAAAGGTAGTTCTTATGAATTTTTCAAGCGTATGAACCCTCCCGAATTTGTTGGTGGTGCCGATCCACTCGTAGCTCTTGAATGGGTAAATATTTGGAGGATATATTTGACTATCTGAAGTTCACTTATCGAGATAGAGTGAGTTGTTCTGTGTTTATGCTAGTGAAAGCTGCTCGCATCTTGTGGGAAGCTACTAAAGTGACTGTCAATGTTCGTGAGTTAAAATGGGATGATTTTAAAGAGTTATTTTATGCCAAGTACTTTTCAAGAGAAGTTAAAGCGAAGAAGGTTAAAGAATTTCTTGAGTTGAGGCAATATTCCTTGTCTGTTGCTGAATATACATTGAAATTTGAAGAAGGACGCGTGTTTGTTCCGTTTATTGCTGAAAATGATAAAGACAAAGGAGAACACTTCCTTCGTGGGTTGAAACAGGAAATTCGAAGGGATGTTCATATGGCCAAGGTGATCACTTATCAAGACATCGTTGAAAGAGCCTTACTTGCCGAGCACGATGAACAAGAAATTGAAAAGGAGCGGCAATTAAGAAGGCAAGCTTTTTAAGCGAGAGGGTAAAAGGAAAGTACTAGTACTCGAGGTGGCTATAAGGGAAAAGGTAAGATGGAGCAACGCAATAAACCTTTTGCACCTTCTTCAAATACGGAGCGACCGTTATGTCCTAAATGTGGCAAGCCACATAAAGCTGAGTGTCTTGTGGGAAGTGGTCGATGTTATAGATGTAAAGAAATGGAGCATACAGCACAGAAGTGTCCTCTCTCCTTTGATCAAGGAAAAGGTCAAGACAAAATCTTTACGATGACAAAAGAAGGAGCCAATCCTGATTCTTCAATCTTATCAGGTAATATTCTAATATCTGGCAAGGAAGCACTTACGTTGATTGATACTGGTGCAATGCATTACTTTATGTCTGAAGTATTTATGCACTCCTTATCTCGCGAGCCTACTATCATGCCTTTACAATTCAATATTATGTTTCCTTCTGGTGATGAGATTTTTCCTACTAGTATTCCTAAGGCATGTCCGGTACAGATAAGTTCGAGATTATTGTACGATGATTTTATTGTAATTCCGATGGTTGCTTTCGATGTTATTTTGGGTATGGATTGGTTATATTCTTATCGTGCCGTGATTGATTGTGTGGAAAAGACCGTGAAGTTTTTAACTAATGATCATGAGGGTGATGAATTTTTTGGGCTAGGTTCTTCACTAAGTATTCCCCTTATTTCTTGCCTCCAAGCTACGAAATTATTGAATAAGGCTTGTACTGGTTTTCTGGCCTTAGTATCGGATGTGGATATGGATAGTAAAGTGCAAATTCAGAATATTGATGTGGTTCAGGAATATCCTGACGTATTTGCTGATGATGTGCCTGGTTTACCTCCTGATAGAAAGGTAGAGTTTGTTATTGAATTGAGTCTAGGTACAACCCCAATTTCTAAAGCTCCATACAGAATGGCTCCAACTGAAATGAAAGAATTGAATAATCAATTACAGGAGCTATTAGATAAATCTTTTATCCGTCCTAGTTCCTCGCCATGGGGAGCTCCGGTTTTGTTCGTGAAAAAGAAATATGGATCGTTGAGGTTATGCATTGATTATCGCAAACTCAATAAGGTAACTATTAAAAATAAATATCCTTTACCTCGAATCGACGATCTTTTTGATCAATTGCAAGGGGCCACTGTATTTTCAAAAATCGATCTTCGATCCGGATATCATCAATTGAAGGTAAAAACGGAGGACATACCAAAAACTGCTTTTAGAACGAGGTATGGCCATTATGAATTTTTGGTGATGTCGTTTGGATTAACTAATGCTCCTTCAGTGTTTATGGATTTGATGAATCGTGTCTTTAAATTGTATTTGGACGCTTTTGTGATTGTATTTATTGACGACATTTTGTTATATTCGAAGACACGAGAACTTCATAGGGAGCATTTGAGGATCGTGTTACAGACATAGAGGGAGAAGTAATTATATGCGAAATTAAAGAAATGCGAGTTCTGGTTAGATCAAGTGGCGTTTTTAGGCCATATTGTGTCAAAAGAAGGAATAGCAGTCGACCCGTCCAAGATTGAAGCTATTAAGCAATGGTCCAGTCCAAAGACAGTTTCAGAGGTACGAAGTTTTTTTGGCTTGGCAGGGTATTACAGAAGATTCATAGCGGACTTCTCAAAAATAGCATTACCATTGACGAGCTTGACACGAAAGGCTATCAAATTTGAATGGAGCATAGAATGCCAACAAGCTTTCCAAAATTTGAAAGATAAGTTAACTTCTGCCCCTGTATTAGTACTTCCCTGTGGTACTGAGGATTTTGTTGTGTATACAGATGCTTCAAAGCAGGGGTTAGGTGTTGTGTTGATGCAACATGGGAAAGTGATCACTTATGCTTCTCGTCAGCTAAAAGAATATGAGAAGAATTATCCCACGCATGATTTGGAGTTGGCAGCTGTAGTATTCGCCTTGAAGATATGTCGGCATTATTTATATGGTAAGAAGTGTGAAATTTTTACAGATCCTAAAAGTTTGAGTTATCTGTTTTCGCAGAAAGAATTGAATATGAGGCAGCGGAGGTGGTTGGAACTGGTAAATGACTACGATTGCACCATTAGCTATCATCCTGGAAAAGCTAGTGTCGTTTCAGATGCTTTAAGCCGTAAATCCAGTTATTTATTGGGTTCCATATTTCAGAAACTGTTATTACTCGATTTGCAAAGGAACGAAGTCACTCTAGTATCTCCAGGTACGGTAGATCAGTTATTTACACTAGTTCTTCGCTCTACTTTGGTTGATCGAATTTTAAAGGAGCAACAATTGGATATTCACTTATTAGAGTTGAAGAATAAAAATGATTTAACAGGAGTTTCTGAATTTGGTCTGAATCGTAATGGTTTATTGACCTTTCAAGGTAGAATTTGTGTTCCTAGGGGTGATGACATTCGGAAAGATATACTTATTGAAGCTCCATATTCAGTTCATCCTGGCAGTACCAAAATGTATCAAGATCTTCGACGTCTTTATTGGTGGCCAGGTATGAAGAAAGATATCATGTTATTTATTTCTGAATGTCTAACCTGTTAGCAGGTTAAGATTGAACATCAAAGACTGCTGGAACTTTGCAATCTCTCCCAATACCGCAGTGGAAATGGGAGCATATCACCATGGACTTCGTAATAGGGCTTCCAAGAACATCAAAGGGTTACAATTCCATCTGGGTAATTGTAGATTGGTTAACCAAGTCGGCTCATTTTCTTCCAGTCAAGACAACGTTTATATTGAACCAGTATGCTGAAGTCTATGTAGCTGAGATTGTACGACTTCATGGAATCCCTGTGTCAATTGTATCTGATTGTTACCCGATGTTTACTTCCGAGTTTTGGAAGAGTTTGCACAGAGCCTTGGGCACAAAGTTGGCCTTTAGCACAGCATATCATCCTCAGAGTGACGGGCAATCCGAAAGGGTAATTCAAATTCTGGAAGATATGTTACGAGCTCGTACAATTGATTTCCCAGGAAATTGGGATTCCAAATTGCCTCTTGTTGAATTTACGTATAACAACATCTATCAATCTTCAATCCGCATGGCACCCTGCGAAGCTTTGTATGGAAGAAAGTGCAAATCTCCATTGTACTGGGAAGAAGTAGGTGAAAGGAAGATGTTGGGCCCGGAGTTGGTTCAACAAACAGCAGATGTTGTGGCATTGATCCAAGGGCGAATGAAGACTGCTCAGTCTAGACAGAAAAGTTACGCTGATGTACGTCGACGGCCTTTGGGATTCGAGGTTGGTGATCATGTGTTCATTAGAATATCTCCTCTCAAAGCAGTGATGCGTTTTGGAAAGAAAGGTAAGTTAAGTCCTCGATACATTGGGCCGTTTGAAATCCTTGACAAAATTGGAGACAGAGCCTATCGTCTTGCATTGCAACCGGACTTGGATCGAGTGTACATTGTCTTTCACGTTTCTATGCTACGCAAATACTTCCCAATGCATCGCATGTTCTTCGACATGAATCATTAGATCTTTTACCTAACTTAAGCTACGAAGAAGTACCAGTTCAAATTCTTGGTCGCAATGTAAAAGTATTAAGAAACAAAGAGATTGTTATTGTAAAAGTTCTATGGCGGAATCATATAATTGAAGAGGTGACTTGGGAACCGGAAGAAGAAATGAAACATCGTTATCCCAATTTATTCAACGGTAAGCAAATTTCGGGGACAAAATTTTTATAAGGAGGGGAGATTGTAATAGCCCAACCTTTTATCATGTTAATCTCTATGATTTATTATTGTTATAATCATGTTTTATGATTTAATGGTTGAGATTATGTTAAATGGTATATGTATATGGTGTTGTTTATTGAAATGAGATTAGAATGGTTATGGTTATGTTTATTGGAATAGTGGTGTGTATCGTTATTCCTGCACTGACACATGTTGGGAGAATGACCATAACTTTTTACTCAGGCGTTCAAATGACATGAAGCCAATTGGAGATGCAAGCCAAGACATAGTGCTACAATTTCATTTTTACCATTTTTCCTAATTATGAAGGTAAGAAGCATTTTTGGAGAAATATTTGAGGAAGATGCGCGCAGAACACTGCAGGTGGCAGCACCTAGGCGCTTCTAAGGCTGTAGCCATGGCGCCTAAGCGCGGCGCTGCCAAACCCGAAGGTTAGGCACCGCAGCGCCAAGGAATGGCTCCGCGGCGCTAGTCAGTGAAGAAATGCTGTTTCAAAATGCGTTTTTAGGCGTGTGAATGGCTTTTAAACCCTTTTCTAGAGGGTTCTTCATATCTTCAAGTCATCTTTTCTCCTTGATCGATCAAAGCTTCTTTTCTCTCCAAGTTTTCTCTTCCTCCTCTTCTACCTCAAGTTCAAAGATTCTAGTTTATTGGTTAGGTTCTCCTATTTCAATTTCTAAGTTACAAGGTAAGGAACATATTTTTAGTTTAGAAAAGTTTAAGAAGATGAAGGTTTATATAGGATTGATGAATTTCTTTGATTACTTGTGATAAATTATAGTTATTCTTGTGTATTATGTTGTAGGAATTCCATTGAAGTTATCATAGCAACCAAGTGTTTATTGAGTAGTAAGTGAAAGCTTTTCCTTTGTGCTCACATGATTTATATATGTATCAAGCCATGTTATTGTCAATTAGCTCCTTCCATTGGCATATAATTGATATGTATATTGTTAAATATATTCATTGTTCAAAGATTAACATTGAATTCATTGACAAAGGAGCTGTTAATTCATTGTTCCTACCAAGTGTTTGTCAAAATGCCTCTATGAGATTTCCAATGATTAAAGCCAAGGAATGATAGTAATTAATGCATTTCATTGGCCAATCACATGATTATGAGGTATCTCTCACAGTTTTGATATTTATATCAAAGAGATACTTGCCACAGGTCACAGGCCAAAGGTCACAGAACTGTCATTTCCTTCCTTTAATTCATGATATGATACCCTTTACATTGATTTGAGATTTAGGATTCATTCTTTATCGCCATTGCCATAGCCATGTTCTAAGCCAAAGCTATGTATATGTAATCGCTAAGTACAGCTTCTTACTTACTGAGTTTTATTCAAATTCCAGTTATGTCATGTGATGCAGGTGATAAGAAGGACTGAAAAGGATTGTCCGATGCGGGAGAAGTCATATATATATATAAGGCAATGGGAAAGATGTTGTTTGGTTGTGTCACTTTTGTTTGAGCTTAGTAAACATGTGAAGCTTTAAAATGTCATGTAATTGGCTAGAGGAGTGATGAGGAAAACTTTATGTTGGCTTTTGGTTATGTGTTGAAGGATATGATTTTGAATGGTTATGTATATCAGTGCGTAATAGTTATGATGTAAATGGTATATTGTTCTTTCCATTTTAAATGCTAAGGCTTCCGCATATGTTAATTAGTTAATTTAAATGTCATGGGAGTGGGGTTGTTTCATTAGACCTAGTTTACAACATAAAAATTTCCACCCAAGTGTACTATTAGAGTAGGTGTCCGTCGAGCCAAGTGTTGGCAGAGGGTTCATGATTAAACTCTATGTATAAACAGTCTTTATTTTAAAAATATTTTAAATTATTGTTTTGGTAAATCTTTATCTGTATACCCATGCTAGTTGCATAGATAAAGACCTTGAATATACAAATAGTAGAAAGAATATGAGATGCTCATATGATGAGTATCATGAAACTCATATTTGGAATATTTTATATTCTAAACAGTTCCTAGTCGATTCAGCTGCCACTAAGAAGGATAAATGCCGCTTGTGTTTGAGACTAGTATCTGCGATTTGAGTACCATGTTTCATTGGTAGGGGACATTGTGATGTCCGAGCATGCAGATAGGTGCTCCTTGTAGAGTGCATTGAAAAACCCTTCATAAAGGACTTTCCAAGTGGTTCTCACTTATCGAGTGGAAACGTCCTAGTTTATGGTTGTACACCATTAGTCCTTACGAACCAGGACAACATTGAGACTCTATAGGCTAGCATTACACTTTGAATTATTTACCGACTCATATGGGGTAATCAAGTGGCAAGGTTGTGTGTTTTGTCGAAACATATAGGAATTGATGCATTGTACTCGGGGATTCACCGCTTACCTTCGGGTATGGATATCCTATGTGATCTCATGTGTATTTAGTTTGAAATCTCTGATCATAGTGTTGGTTGTAATTAAGAAAGGGGTTTCTTATATTACACCCTCGATGAAACTACGACATGACACATAGTATCGATTCTTTGGCAGCTCTCCTTATACCAATAGTTGTCGAATCGGTCGGGATATATGAGTTGAAGGGACCGTACTGTACGCTAACCATAATAGAATGGTTTTTGCAGGTACTATCATTTGATACCTAGGGAATCATGTAAGCGATGCTACTAGGCGTTTAACATGAATGGTTCGGTACTATCAAACTTGAATTTTGATGTTCTTTTTATCAAGGAGTTGATAAATAAGAATGGAGCAACTGGGGTATGCTCATATAAGAACTTTTTTTAGTCCCGAATCACATTGAGGGTCACAAAAGTGCTAACTTTCTAGACCCGTTGAGAAGTAAAAATAGTTCAATGTGTTGAACGGCTTATAAAGGAGTTTATAAGCTCAAAGAAAAATAAAAGCATGACTTATATAAGAGAATTATGGGGAATGTAACGCTTAATTTATTGAAGTGTGCCTAAATTAAGAGATTGACAAATAAATAATGTATTTGAAAATTGTGATTGTAATAGCCAAGCCTGGTGAACAGTAATGTTTAAGTTTTCGTATGTATATGGATTATTTGGTTTAGATATTAAGAGTTGTGATTATGGGTTATAGTATTGTTGGTTATAATTGTTTTGTGGTGTTGTTGTTGTTAGTTGATGTGTAGTTGTATTGTATCAACGTTTCGATTCGATCTTCGTTGCGTAGAGTTGGTTGTTGGATGCAAAGGGGACCGCACCCGCGGTCATGTAGGTACCGCACCCGCGGTCTCGGGTTTCAGAAATTGTGATGTTTTTCCAGTAGCTTCACCGCACCCGCGGTCCATAGTGCAGTGCACCCGCGGTGGATTGGCCGAGACCAGAACGCACCCGCGGTAAGTTTTAGAGCGCACCTGCGGTCGAAATTTTCAGATTTTTGGTTGAGTTGCCGGGTGCATGTTGGAGCGCACCCGCGGTGCATGAATAGTGAAAGCGTGTTTTTGGTTTTAAGTGATATAATGCAAGAGTTGGTCTCATTTTTCTCATTCTTTCTTCTCACTTCTCGATTCCTCTTCTCTTGGGAGACTAGGGTTCCAATTTCTCTCCTTTATTTTCTTTAATCCAAGCTTCTTGTTGGTTATTTGTTGAGAGAACAAGGTTATTTTGGGATCAAGGAAGCTAAGGTAAGCTTTTGGTGTAATTTATTCTTGGTTTAGTGTTTGAAGAAATCATGGGTTTGGTGTTGGTGTTAGTTTTATGGATTAATTGATATGGGTTTATGATTATTGAGATGTTGATGGTGTAATTTATGTTTTATTGTTGTAGGAATTCAACCAAAGGTTTAGAACCAAGTGTTCCAAGTGTTGTAAGTGGAATTTCATTCATTGTGCTCACATGATATTATATGTATGGTGTTTCAATGGTTTTAATGTGATATTCCCTTCATTTGATTCATGATTATGTATTGATACACTTGTTATATATATATTGGAGGCATTTTATGTCTCAATTGTGAAAAAGGAATACAAGAGATTATAGTCTTCAAAGTGTATGATGAAATGCCAAAGAGAGAATTCAAATTGATTTATTGGATTGATAAATACATAGTCAGAGATTGCATGCAATTAGTTTATCAACGACCATAGGCTTATATCCCTCAGAGTTTCGATTTATATCGATGGGATATAGGTACAGAGACAGAGATACTATATAGATATCAATCCAAAAGAAAAAAGAGAAATACCATCTTATTGTTATATTATGCATGTTATTCATACTTCAAGAGTT
The DNA here is from genome assembly GCF_022965805.1 of Primulina eburnea. NCBI lineage: Eukaryota > Viridiplantae > Streptophyta > Magnoliopsida > Lamiales > Gesneriaceae > Primulina > Primulina eburnea. The sequence goes on from NC_133117.1 coordinate 17,401,729, forward strand.
GATGGTATTCAATGTTTTAAAGTCATGTTTTCATTGTATGATATGTATCATTGCTATATAAGAGTTCCACTTGCTGAGTTTTATACTCATTTCAGTTATTTCATGTGATGCAGATAAGAGCGATGGGCCGGGACGTTGATTGTGGGCCGAAGTCATATGCATACCAAGATGGAAGGAAGAAGATTATTTTGCAAGCATTTTGGACATGAGCACAAGAATGATATTTTGCTTTTGGTTGTACCATTTTATTGATAATGTGTTTACTGTTGATTATATATGAATTGTATTTTGAATCCTTCCTCCATTTTAAAGAAAATTTTAAATTCCGCTGTTATTTTGTTAAACGGGTCAGAGGTGTTACATTTAGTGGTATCAAAGCACCGTTCTTCGGACCAATGCATATGACTTCGTCTATTTTCAACGGTCCAAGTATGTCTTCTTCTACATCTATTCATTGTTATCTATTGATATGTATTGTGTGAGCACATTGTAGGAGTAGATGCCTCCTAAGAGAAAGGCTGCAGAGGGTGAGGATAGTTCTTCCTCTAGAGTTGTCGATGAGTTCGGCAAGTTGTTGAAAGGGCAGGCCAAGGTCCATAGTGAGCAGATCCAACAGTTGCTACGTTTGTAAGGTTCAGGCCAAGGTAGAGGTCAAGTGAGAGGCCAAGTGGCTCAAGCAGTTGGAACTGATGGCATCTTTACTGCTTTCAAGAGGATGGATCCTCCAGAATTTGCAGGAAGTACTGATCCGTTGGTGGCCGTAGAATGGATCAGGGCACTTGAGGCTATTTTCGATCATCTCAATTATGGAGACAAGGACAGAAACAGTTGTGCAGTGTTCATGTTAGTCAAAGCTGCACGCATTTGGTGGAATGCTACCAAGGTTAGTGTGGATGTTCCGGCATTGAAGTGGCAAGAGTTCATTGATCTTTTCTATTACAAGTACTTCCCAGACGCACTTCGAGCTAGGAAGGTGACTGAGTTCTTGGAGCTTCGACAGGGAGGTATGAATGTTGATGAGTATATTCTAAAATTCGAGGAGGGCTGTATGTTTGCCCAGTATATTGCTTCCAATGACAAAGACAAAGGTGCTCATTTCATTAGAGGCCTAAGAGCAGAAATCAGAAGAGACATCAACATGTTGAAGGCTGTGACATTCAAAGAGATTGTGGCTAAGGCTTTGTTGGCCGAGCAAGATGAGAAAGACATTCCCAGAGAAAGACAGGCGAGACAGCAGGTCATTGCTCAGAGAGGCCAAGGTTCGAGTCAAAGAGGAAAGGATCGTTACAAAGGGAAAGGCAAGATAGAGTCGAGTCCTAAACCACCGGCAGTTCCATTTGATCCCGAGAAGCCGTTGTGTCCCAAGTGCAGTAGACATCATCGGGAAGAGTGCAGATTTGGTACCCATACTTGTTATCGATGTGGCACTGCAGGCCATATTGCCAAAGACTGTCCAAGAGGAGCGAGTAAAGAGAATGTGCAGGGTCGCATCTTCACCATGACGAAGGAAGGTATAAACCATGATTCTTCTGTGATCTCTAGCACTATTTTAATTTCAGGCAGAGTAGCTACGACATTGATTGATACAGGTACTACTCATTCTTTTATGCTGAGCTATTTTTGAGATCTTTGGGTATAGTTCCTTCTGTTCTTCCCCTCCATTTTAATGTTGTATTGCCTTCGGTGAATGTGTTGTGCCCGACATCTATTGTGTATGCGTGCTCTGTTCAAATTGATGAACGAGTGGTTTATGCCTACTTGATTGTTATTCCAATGGTCGCATTTGATATTATACTTGGCATGGATTGGCTATCAACCTATCGTGCAGTGATTGATTCCGTTGCTAAGACGGTGAAATTCGCAGATGATGGCAATAAGGATGGTATGCTCGCCAGTGCAGGTACTTCGCTGGTCCTTCCTTTTATTTCGTGTCTTGAGGCTAAGAAGTTGTTGTTTATAGATTGTGATGGGTTTTTGGCTTCGATTGTGGTTGTGGATAGAATGGTTAGTTGAATATTGATGATATTGATGTTGTGAGAGAGTTCTCTGATGTATTTGAGGATGATGTGCCGGGTTTAACGCCGGACAGGATGTGGAGTTTGTGATTGATATAGTTCCAGGTAAGGTTCCTATTTCTAAGGCTCCGTATAGGATGGCCCCTTCAGAGATATAAGAGGTAAAGACGCAGTTGCAGGATCTCTTGGATAAAGGTTTCATTCGGCCGAGTTCTTCGCCTTGGGGAGCTCCGGTTCTTTTTGTCAAGAAGAAATATGGGTCCTTGCGGCTTTTCATCGACTACAGAGAGATCAACAAAGTGACTATCAAGAATAAATATCCGTTGCCACAGATAGATGATTTGTTTGATCAGCTGCAGGGGGCTACCGTTTTTCGAAGATTGATCTGCGATCTGGCTATTATCAGTTGAAGGTTTGGGAGTCTGATATCCCTAAGATGGCGTTTCGGACCAGGTACGGTCATTATGAATTTCTTGTAATGTCTTTTGGTCTGACTAATGCTCCTTCAGTCTTCATGGATCTGATGAACCGAAAGTTCAAGCCGTATTTGGATAGTTTTGTCATTGTTTTCATCGATGACATTTTGATTTATTCCAAGACCAGAGAGCTTCATTCAGAGCACCTCAGAGTTGTTCTTCAGTTGTTGAGAGAGAAGAGGCTGTATGCTAAGTTGAAGAAATGTGAGTTCTGGTTGGAGCAGATTTCTTTCTTAGGCCATGTTGTGTCTACGGAGGGTATAGCGGTTGATCCATTAAAAATCGAGGCAATTCAGAAGTGGCCTATCCCTACCACTGTATCAGAGGTATGTAGTTTTCTTGGTTTGGCGGGTTATTATCGTCGTTTTATTTCAGATTTTTCAAAGATTGCCCTGCCGTTAACCAATCTGACGAGGAAGACTGTGAAGTTTGAGTGGTCCAATGATTGCCAATGTGGATTTCAAGAGTTGAAAGATAAGTTTACGACGGCTCCAGTACTTGCATTGCCCAGTGGTTCAGAGGACTTTGTTGTTTTTACCGATGCGTCGAAGAAGGGTCTTGGTGCAGTGCTGATGCAACGTGGGAAAGTCATAGCCTATGCTTCTCGCCAGTTGAAGGACTACGAGAAGAATTATCCTACGCACGATTCGGAGCTGGCAGCTGTGGTTTTCGCCCTGAAAATCTGGAGACATTATTTGTATGGCGAAAAGTGTGAAATTTTCACGGACCACAAGAGTTTGAAGTATTTGTTTTCTAAGAAAGAACTCAACATGCGACAGAGACGGTGGTTAGAGCTTGTCAAAGATTATGATGTGACGATCAGTTACCACCCAGGGAAGGCGAATGTTGTAGCGGATGCTTTGAGCCGTAAGTCGAGTTCTTCTTTGAGTTCTATGATTCAGCAGCCGTTGTTGTTAGACTTGCAGAGAGAGGAGATAGCTTTGGTGGTTCCGGGAACCATTGCTCGTTTTTCAGAGTTAGTCATTCGGGCTACTTTGACGGACATGATCCGAAGAGAGCAAGCTGGTGAAGTTCAGTTGACAGAGTTGAGAGCCAGAGCAGAGGAGAGAGGTAATTCAGAGTTTGGGTTGAATGGAGATGGTTTAGTGACATTCAGAGGCCGTATTTGTATTCCTGTTGGTGATGATATTCGGCGAGACGTCTTGACAGAGGCACATACCGCGCCATACTCGATACATCCAGGCAGCACCAAGATGTATCAGGATCTTCGTAGACTCTATTGGTAGCCAGGTATGAAGAAAGAAATTGCCATGTTTATTTCTCAGTGCTTAACTTGTCAGCAGGTGAAGATTGAGCACCAGAGACCTGCTGGGACATTGGTGTCATTGCCTATTACTCAATGGAAATGGGAGCACATTACGATGGACTTCGTGACTGGTCTTCCCAGAACACAGAAAGGTTTTAACTCTATTTGGGTTATTGTTGATCGGTTGACCAAGTCAGCGCATTTTCTTCCAGTCAAGACGACGTATTCCATGAACCAGTATGCTGAAGAGTACATAGCAGAGATTGTTAGACTTCGTGGTGTTCCTGTGTCGATCGGGTCTGATCGTGAACCTAGATTTACTTCAGAGTTTTGGAAGAGTTTGCACAAAGCTATGGGTTCACGGTTAGCTTTCAGTACATCATATCACACAGAGCGACGGTCAATCAGAGAGAGTTATTCTAGAGGATATGCTCAGAGCTTGTACTATCGATTATCCTGGTAGCTGGGATTCCAAATTGCCTCTTGTTGAGTTCACGTACGATAATAGCTACCAAGCGACGATTGGCATGGCACCGTATGAAGCACTTTATGGCAGAAAGTGTAGATCGCCCTTGTATTGGGATGAGATTGGTGAGAGGAAGATGTTGGGTCCAGAGTTGGTCCAACAGACAGCTGATGTTGTTGCGGTTATTCGGGAGAGGATGAAGACAGCGCAGTCGAGACATAAGAGTTATGCTGATTTGAGTCGTAGGCCGTTGCAGTTTGAGGTTGGCGACCATGTGTTCTTGAAGATAATACCTCTCAAAGGTGTGATGCGGTTTGGCAAGAAGGGAAAGTTGAGTCCGAGATTTATTGGTCCATTTGAGATTTTGGACAGAGTTAGTGATCGAGCTTACAGGTTAGCCCTACCGCCAGATCTTGACAGAGTTCATAATGTTTTTCATGTATCAATGCTCAGGAAGTATATTGCGAATCCTTCCCATGTTCTTCGCCACGAGCCATTGGATTTGACGCCGAATTTGACTTACCAAGAGATTCCGGTCCAGATTCTGGATCGCAAAGTTAAAGTGTTGCGAAAAAAAGAGATCGGCATTGTTAAAGTCCTTTGGAGGAATCATTTGATTGAAGAGGCCACGTGGGAACCAGAGGACGAGATGAAAGAGAAGTATCCTGAGTTGTTTGCGCAGTGACGTCAATTTCGAGGACGAAATTCCCTTAAGGAGGGGAGATTGTAATAGAAAAAGCCTGGTGAACGGTAAGATTTAAGTTTTCGTATGTTTATGGAATATTTGGTTTAGATGTTAAGAGTTGTGATTATGGGTTATAGTATTGTTGGTTATAATTGTTTTGTGGTGGTGTTGTTGTTAGTTGATGTGTAGTTGTATTGTATCAGCGTTTCGATTCGATCTTTGTTGCGTAGAGTTGGTTGTTGGATGCAAAGGGTACCGCACCCGCGGTCATGTAGGTACCGCACCCGCGGTCTCGGGTTTCAGAAATTGTGATGTTTTTCCAGTAGCTTCACCACACCCGCGGTCCATAGTGCAGCGCACCCGCGGTGGATTGGCCGAGACCAGAGCGCACCCGCGGTAAGTTTTAGAGCGCACCTGCGGTCGAAATTTTCAGATTTTTGGTTGAGTTGCCGAGAGCACACCGCACCCGCGGTGCATGTTGGAGCGCACCTGCGGTGCATGAATAGTGAAAGCGTGTTTTTGGTTTTAAGTGATATAATGCAAGAGTTGGTCTCATTTTTCTCATAATTTCTTCTCACTTCTCGATTACTCTTTTCTTGGGAGACTAGGGTTGTTTTTCCAGTAGCTTCACCGCACCCGCGGTCCATAGTGCAGCGCACCCGCGGTGGATTGGTCGAGACCAGAGTGCACCCGCGGTAAGTTTTAGAGCGCACCTGCGGTCGAAATTTTCAGATTTTTGGTTGAGTTGCCGAGGGCACACCGCACCCGCGGTGCATGTTGGAGCGCACCCGCGGTGCATGAATAGTGAAAGCGTGTTTTTGGTTTTAAGTGATATAATGCAAGAGTTGGTCTCATTTTTCTCATTCTTTCTTCTCACTTCTCGATTCCTCTTCTCTTGGGAGACTAGGGTTCCAATTTCTCTCCTTTCTTTTCTTTAATCCAAGCTTCTTGTTGGTTATTTGTTGAGAGAACAAGGTTATTTTGGGATCAAGGAAGCTAAGGTAAGCTTTTGGTGTAATTTATTATTGGTTTAGTGTTTGAAGAAATCATGGGTTTGGTGTTGGTGTTAGTTTTATGGATTAATTGATATGGGTTTATGATTATTGAGATGTTGATGGTGTAATTTATGGTTTATTGTTGTAGGAATTCAACGAAAGGTTTAGAAACAAGTGTTCCAAGTGTTGTAAGTGGAATTTCATTCCTTGTGCTCACATGATATTATATGTATGGTGTTTCAATGGTTTTAATGTGCTATTTCCTTCATTTGATTCATGATTATGTATTGATACACTTGTTATATATATTGGAGGCATTTTATGTCTCAATTGTGAAAAGGGAATACAAGAGATTAGAGTCTTCAAAGTGTATGATGGAATGCCAAAGAGAGAATTCAAATTGATTTATTGGATTGATAGATACATAGTCAGAGATTGCATGCAATTAGTTGATCAACGACCATAGGCTTATATCCCTCAGAGTTTCGATTTATATCGATGGGATATAGGTACAGAGACAGAGATACTATATATAGATATCAATCCAACAGAGAAAAGAGAAATACCATCTTATTTTTATATTATGCTATGTTATTCATACTTCAAGAGTTGACGGTATTCGATGTTTTAAAGTCATGTTTTCAGAGTATGATATGTATCATTGCTATGTAAGAGTTTCACTTGCTGAGTTTTGTACTCATTTCAGTTATTTCATGTGATGCAGATAAAAACGATGGGCCGGGATATTGATTGTGGGCCGGAGTCATATGCATACCAAGTTGGAAGGAAGAAGATTATTTGCAAGCATTTTGGACATGACCACAAGAATGATATTTTGCTTTTTGTTGTATCGTTTTATTGATCATGTGTATACTGTTGATTATATATGAATTGTATTTTGAATCCTTCCTCCATTTTAAAGAAAAAATTTAAATTCCGCTGTTATTTTGTTAAACGGGTCAGAGGTGTTACAGATTTTCATAAACATTATTATGGAATAAATTAAATTATTTTAAGTGTTGAATTAATTAAATAACATTGGGTCTTGTAGAGCCCAATTAGAAATAATTATTCAACTACTAGGCTTGAGTAAATTCAAGTAAAGTTTAATTGGTTTCAAATTTGTTCGAGACATTTAAATAAAATTCCACGGGCTTTGTAAATGTTACAAGCCCAAATAATATGCATGATAAGGTGAAGAGTTGGGAGACAACTTTTTCAATAAATAAGGCATGTGTCTCACATGCATTTTAACTTTTTCAAGCACCAAGAAAAGCTTTCCCTCTCTCTCCACACACACACATAGTGGCCGAAATTTTGAAGCAATATTGTCTCTAATTTTCTTCTTCATTTTGTTGAGGAAAGTAAAAACTTCTCAAAGAAAAATGCTCTAATTTTTTTAGTGCAAAATTAGAGTGGATCAACCTTGTTAGTGGTGGACCTAATATTGAAGGAAGGAATCCATTTCAGCAAGAAGTTGTGTTGGAATCTTGTAGATTATCTAGCTTCAAGAGCTAAGTTGTTTACAACTTAGTTGAATCCAAAACATCAATCCTTGTGATTGATAGGTATATTTCTAAGCACAATATTAATGTCATTTTTGGGTTTTTGTTATTTGCTACACATAATATGGGGTGCTCGAATTTTCTTGTCAAACATGATTTTTGAAACTTCCGCGGTGCTTCCAGACACCGTAACCGATCCCTTTTCAAGTGGTATTATAATTATGGTTACTATTTTGTGTAGTATATACATGATATTATATTGAGGTCAATTTCTAACAACATAAGTTGATCAATTCAACAAATCGTTGGCAAATTTTGGGGGGATCTTCGGCCCGTTGTTGTTTCCCATTTCGGGCAGCTCGGGCAGCCCGTTTTGGGCAGCAAGAGCAGCCCATGGGGCTGACCGAAACCCCCCTCATTTTATAAAAATAAATAAAAATTGTGCATGTTGGCTGAATCCGGCGACGAGCTTCGGCAACAGCGATGACGACTAGGGTTTTCAAAAGTGTTCTGGAATATCAAATTTTCACGGGCCTTGAGTTGTTGGATAATTAGATGGATAACATAATTTGTGAAATTTAAATGGGCTAAAAGTATTTTTGGTGAAAATGTCTTATTGGGTACTTAAGTTTAAATCCCTAAATTTTGTATATATATTTTTCTCGTAAAATAAATAATTGAAGTTGAAGTTTAATTATTTATAGTAAATTGTGATTTACAAGAAATTCGGTTATAAATAAATTAATTTAAATGTAGGCAAAGGAGTTTGTTTACTTTGTTGAATTAATTTATTGTAGAGCCCAAAGTCAGTTCACGTATATTCCATGCATTTATTTCATTGTCAAATCATTTATTTAATTTAAATGAGTTAATGATGCATAATTTGTGAAAGTTGCATTATTTTAAATTATTTATGTTCTTGTGATGCACGTTAAAATATTTTTACGAGTTTTCATGTGTCAGGCGATTATTCGATGCGGGACTGAGGAAAAGAGACCGGTGTTGATTTTGGAAATTTTACAAGTGGTATTTTATTTTTAAGTTAGGATGGGGCATTCTAATTTAGCTCTAGCATTTTAAAAGCCTAAATTATTTATTTAGTTTTTTTAGAATTTTAAAACTTTTAAAGTTTACCAATTGTGTGTCTTATTTTAATTAGGGGACTTTGCTTAGTAGTGACAATTAAAATTTTATTAATATTCTAATTAGCATTGTCAATTAAGTGATTACCAAATCATTCTCCTAATCTACTCTAAAACACACACACACACACACACACACACCTACACACACTCACGCGTAAAACACGCAACACACACCTACACATTTTATTTTTCAGATTTTTGAGAAACATAAAAAAACCTAGGGTTCTTGAGAGAAAGCAGCTGCCCCTTCCCCTTTGATTTTTCCAGCAAGTTTCGGTGATTTATTGCAAGAAAATCGTGCCACAATCGCCCTAGGTCAAGCCTCGCATCGTCTCCGCTTCGGTATCGCCGTATAGTGAGTTTTTCACATCAAAGGCACGTATATTCTGTTTTTCCTGCGTCGATCTTGTCATAGTATTAATTTAATGTGTTTTGTGAGAAAACATTAGTATGTTATGTAGTAGTTTGAGCAGAAATTTATTGGATGTGTTTTGAAGGAGTTTTTAGATCTCAATATTCGTTTTTGCTCTTCGTTTAAATACTGCGATTTTTGGGTCGCGTTTCTGGAAAAACTTTCAACGTAGAAAACGTATAACTTTTTGATACCCTCGATTTGATATAAATTTTGAAATATTTGGATAAATATAGAGTGAGTTATGGTTTTTTTCGTGGGATTGCTCAAACTGCATTTTCTGAAAATTATGTTAGTGACGCGTTCTTGAAGTTTTATGGTTTCAGGCTTCGATGGGAATCGACGGGTGATCGCTGCTGTGTTTAGGTATGTCGTTTATGATGTTGGGATGGTGATTGACTTTTCGTTTCGTGTCGTTAGGCACTTGGGAGATTGAGTAGTTGTCGAAAAATCGTTTTTTTGTCAAAAGTCATGTTCTCGGGTTGTTGAGTTACTTGCGATATGTGGTTGTTTTGAGACAATTGAATAGGCTCGAGTCAGTGTTATGGTATCCTAGGATGGGTCTCGAGGTGTCGATTCATAGTCCGTACAATCGAGCTAAGGAGATTAAGCATCACGTGTATTAAATTTCCGTTGGTTCGCGTAAACAGTGGGTATACGGACCCGTACACGGACCCTGGCACGGGGTCTGTGCCTTTGATTTATTCCAAGTGCATTTTTATAGTATCTACACGGACCTAGGCACGGGGTCTGTGCCTTCTCTTTTCTACACGACGCATTTTACAGTACCTACACGGACCCGGAGACGGACCTGGGCACGGGGTCCGTGTACTTCATTTTTTGGAAAATATATGTTGAATGCTTAGAGGTTCGACATCTTAGTCTAATGCAATGTTTAACAAGGTCGAGTCACGGGAATTTTAGAACGTCCTAATGAAATGAGTGATCTTGTGTGTAAGCACGGTTATTATGTCTAAGTTACACCAGTTGAGTTTTTGAATTCATGTTAGTATGTTTCAGCAGCGGCCCAAAGAGAAATCCAACGAACCCCTCAACGCCAAGTAAGTATGTTCGACGTGCAAAAATAAAATATTTCAAGTTTTTTGGGTATGCTAAATGTCTTGTGACCAATTATGTATGGGATTGGAAAGCGGTAAAGCTTGAGCGGAGACCAATCCATCCAGTTAAATCATGAACGGGTTTAGATCAGGATTGGAAAGCGTTAAAGCATGAACGGGGACCAATCCACCCGTTAAAGCATGAACGGAGATCTCATGTATGTGGCAGTGGATTTTTCCCTGTCATCCCAGTACTGTGGTTTAGTCTGATCAGGTGATTTATGTTATGGGTCAATTGCTTTGAAACATGCCTCTACGCAAAATTATGAAGTTTATGTATGCTCAAGTATGCAAGCATGTTTAAGAAAAGTTTCACGTTAAGGCATGTCTATGTTATGTATGTATGTTCAAGTAAATGGCAAGTTCAAGTTTCAAGTATGTACTCTCTATTTTGAAGTTGCATGTGATTTTATTACGTACTACTCGTTACTTCCAGTTTATACGTGCTAAGTCTTTAGACTCACTAGATTCGATTCAGGTGAGGATGATTTGGAGGAGACTAGGGGTGGGGACCAAGAAGCAGGCTTGGACTGAGCAAGAAGCTAGACCCGAGGACCGCCCAAGTTTTTAAGTTTTTATGAAAAGTCAAATACTCTGATTTCACGAGACTAGTTATGAGATTTTAAGCAAATAATTTTGTCAAACTTTAATTTTAGTTCTTTTGTTTCATCTACTTTTGGGACGTACGGTTTATTTATTCGAATATGATGTTTGATTACTTTTTTAAGAATATTTTTCATTTTTCTGCAAATTTTAAGTAGTAAAAAGTATGGTACGTTATAGTTGGTATCAGAGTGGTGTTCTTGTAAAGGGTTATGCCTACTGCTAGTCACAAGAAGCTCACGAAGTCACACCTCAAGTCAGTAAGTTTAAAGTTTTAAATTATTTTACGAATTAAGCACTAAGCCATGATTTCAGCATGTTATGTTTCAAGTTCAAATTACGTGCATCTTATGCCATTGATATTATATTCATGCATGTTGGGTTTACGTATTGGGTAAACTTTGGAACAGTATGCCTCCTAGACGTATGGCTAACCGCGAAGCTAGGGATGAAGATAGAGAGGCTCGAGAGGAGGGGAGAGATGCACCACCTCCTCCACCCCCAGATATGTAGGCGCAGATACTTGCGGGTATGACTCAGTTCTTCGCATAGTTTGCGGGGAACCAGGCTGCAGTTGATGTGGGGGCTAGGCACAGACCAGAGGCAGTCTATGAAAGGTTCAGGAGAATGAACCCAAAGGAGTTTTCAGGGACCACTAACCCGATGATAGCAGAGGGATGTATTAAGTATCGAGGTAATCTTCGATTTTATGGAACTGACAGATGCAGATAGAGTCAGGTGTGCCACATACCTTCGGGCAGGGGACACCAAACTGTGGTGGTAAAGTGCATTAGTGTCAGTTAACTTGCAAACACTGACGTGGAATGGATTTAAGGAGGTCTTTTACTCAAAGTAATTCATTGAGGAAGTACGGTCCAGCCTAACCAGGGAGTTAATGACGTTGCGTCAGGGGGATAGCAGCGTTGCAGAGTTTCTGAGGAAGTTTGAGAAGAGGTGTCACTTTGTGCCCCTGATAGCTAATGATGCTCAGGGGAAGCTGAGGCATTTCATGGATGGGTTGCAGCCGATCTTGCGCCGTGATGCCAGGGTTGCTGGTCCGACTACCTATGCTGTGGCAGTATCTAGAGCCTTGGCGGCAGAGCAAGACTAGAGAGATATCGAGGTTGATAGGCAGAGCAAGAGGCCCTATCAGGCACCTCAGCAGCAGCAGCAACAACGACCTCAGTTTAAGAGGCCGTTCCAGGGGCAGCCATGAAAGAAGCCTTATCAGGGACCGCCAAAAGGCAAGGGTCCTATGCCACAGCAGAAGGCGCCATAGAGGCCGGGTGAGCACCTGGTGTGCCCGAAGTGCAACCGCCAGCACCCAGGACAGTGTTTGTACGGGTCATGCAAGTATTTCAAATGCGGGGCAAGTGACCACATGTTGAAGGAGTTCCCAGTGGAAGCAGCCGACTCAGGGCAGAGTGTTCGCCATGAATGCACAGGAGACGTACCCAGACACGACGCTGTTGACTTGTAACATATTTAATTTAGTACAGTACTAACTTTTTGCCTTGCATGTTGGAATTTTATTTGGGATTATTAGTGTGCTAGTGATATTTTTTTTAATGACTTTGGATATTAACTTCTACTATGCTTGAGGTTAATGTTAGAATCTTGGAGATATAAGTTTTGTGTGGTGCTAACATCTCTTAGGAAATATTTTCATAAAGAGATTATTAATGAAGGCCCTGATAGACTCAGGAGCCATTCACTCCTTTATCCCTGAAACGTTCGCTAGTCATCTAGACGTCCAGTCTATTGGACTCGACGCGAGCTATTCAGTGACTATCCCATCAGGGGAAGAATTGTTAGATACCGGCATGGTCAGAGATATTGATCTAGAATTGCAGGGCCACCTGGTATATGTCGATCTGATATCGTTGCCGATGCCAGAGTTTGACCTTATTTTGGGAATGTACATAGGGTCTTGATTGACTTCCAGAACAGATCAGTGCTAGTAAGACCTTTGGGTTTGGAGCAATTTCTATTGAGCCAGCTAGATGGAGGAGTTTCCCTCGCATGATTTCTTTCATGCAGGCGCGGAGACTTATTTCCAAGGGGTGTCAGGCTTTCTTGGCCAGCATCATTTCAACATCGGATGTGCCCACTCCATCTATATTTGAGGTACCGGTGGTCAGAGAATTCCCTGACATATTTCCAGATGATGTTGCAGGTCTTCCACCAGAGAGAAGTGGAGTTTTCAATTGATCTTATGCTAGGCACTGTGACAATTTCTAAGGCACTGTACAGGCTAGCTCCAGCTGAGATGTTAGAGCTCAAGAAGCAGATTCAGGAGCTTCTTGACAAGGAATTTATCCGCCCTAGTTTCTCATCGTGGGGCGAACCAGTGCTCTTTGTGAAAAAGAAAGATGGGAGCATGAGACTGTGCATCGATTACCGAGAGTTGAACAAAGTAATAATCAAAAACAAATATCCACTTCCTAGAATCGAAGACTTGTTTGATCAGTTGCAGGGAGCTACAGTGTTCTCTAAGATAGATATTCAAATAGGGTATCACCAAGTGAAGGTGAAGGATGCAGATGTGTACAAGAAAGCATTCAAGACCAGGTATGGGCATTACGAGTTCTTAGTGATGCCGTTTGGACTGACGAATGCTCCAGCAATTTTCATGGACCTCATGAACCGAGTATTTCAACCTTACCTTGATCAGTTCGTCATAGTATTTATTGACGATATCCGTATTTACTCGAAGAGCCATGAAGAGCACAGCCAGCATTTGAGGACAGTTTTTGTGGGGACCCGGGCTCTAACTCCATTTTTTTTGGGATTAATTGGATTTTTACTAGAAAATGTGGGTCAAAATTTTTCTTTTTAATATTAATTCAAATGTATATAAAAAAAGTACAAGAACTTTCTCCGCAAACATAAATACATGTCTTGTTTCAGTACATTCATACAAACTAGTGTGAAATACAAACTATAAATCAAATGTAACATCACTAGTAATCTTCTGCTACGCCTGTAATCTCCACGCTATCTCGATCTCTCATCTCTGTCTCGACCCTGATCCTGCCCCACCTGTTGTTATGCACACATACAGACATAACAACAGCTGGAAACTCCGGTGAGAACAAATCCCAGTATAAAACATGATAAACATGCATGTACTCAACATAAACATGAAGCATACTATCATGAATAAAATCAATAACAACATGTTCCATAATCTATGAAACATGAATACTATAAGCATGCAATCTAAACCTACTCATATCTTGATTCAACTCTTGTCTAACTCTAGGGATCCCAGTGTGAATAAGACGTCACACTCTGCCACCTACCTTCTCAATCGGGGTGACGGTACGTCTTATTCCTAGACTTCGGTCCTGTCTGTATCAAATGTCTACAATCGAAGTCAATCTGCTCCTATGCGTCGATACCACCGAACATCAAGAAATCAGGAAATTCTGCCAATGACTCTCCTATCTCAATGCTTAATATAAATCAATAATCAAAGCACAAACATATCAAAATATAAACAATAATCTAGTATGTGATTTTGGGAAACTCAAATCAAATCTAATTCGAGTTGTATCTTCCCGAATTCACATGAGTTATACCTTTCATCGTCGTACAATATAACGGCCCGAAAATTCATGTTTGAAAATTTGCGGAAAATTTAAAAATTATCTTTTTAAAATAATCAAAATTTGCCTCATTCACAAAATCAACTTATAAATCAAGTTTAAATGTTCAAAATAGCAGCGGAAGAAATTATTACTCGCCAAAATAACAAGTTAAAGTATCCAACAACTTATAAAATGTTTGAGCATAAAAAAAATGGTAAGTGCAGTAAATGAGGTCCTCGGGTCCACTACTGCCGACCCAAGCTAGCTCACTAGTCCCCGCCCTCGGCCCCGGCATCATCAGTACCTACAACAATCAATTCTAGTGAGTCTAAAGACTCAGCATGCATATATCGTAAATAACGAGTAAATAATATAGTAAAATTGCATGGGAGTAAAAATATCCTGTCATGAGGCATAAAGTGAAAATAACTTGTCATGAGCAATTATAATACGTGCATAACTGAACTGAAAATCATAGTGAAAATGTTTGATCCTTGGAACCCTGTAATAATATAGCATGTCATAAATTTTCTGTTGAGATTATGGTCTACGCAAGTGGCCCCTGAACTGAACTGAACTGACCGGTAATTGGCGACCGGGTTTAGTAATGTTTGTCTGATCAGACTAATGCCACGGTATACTGGGTGGTACATAACTGAACTGAACTGACCGGTAACTGGCGATCGGATTTATTAATGCTCCCATGACCGGTAACTGGCGACCGGGTGAAGTAATAATCCCATGATAGTAAAGTGGCCACAAGCAATATCGCATAAATCTCAAAATGAATATTTTGCACGTAATATAATTAACCAACATAATTAAATATGAACAATTTCGATCTTCTTGCATTAAAATCATGTACTTGCGATATTTGAAAATACCTATATGGCTTGATTGAAGAGTGAAAGAAGATATAAACATGCCTTGGTTTGTTTTGATAGAAAACAAACGAAATAACGACGCGGCGCGGCGGAGACGGAGTGCTCTTCACTTTCTTACTTTTTTCTCTCTTATTTCCACTTCTTAAATAAGTCTTTATTAACTTATCTCTATACTCCATCTCCAGTCCGACCTCACTTATTTAACTGAAAATATAACGATTAAACTACTGCGTAAAATAAATAAATTTAAAGAAAAGAATTTAAATACTCATGCAACAAAAAAAATCATTTTAATTTAAATACTAGAATTATGCATGGCTTATACGCAGTTCAATTTACGGGTTCTACAATCTTCCCTCTCTTAAAAGAAATTTCGTCCTCGAAATTCTCTTATCCTTGATAATCACAAAGTTTAAACTTAGTTCTCATATCCCAATAGTCACACTTTCGCGGTGGTACTCTGATAAAATAATAAATCTTTAGATGTCCTTATGTCTTCCTCGGTCCTGATTAACTCTACCTTCTAATCCTCGTTTGCGAATCGTAACTTAAAACAACTTATGGTGACTTAGTTCGATTCTACTATAACCCCGATTTTTTTTTCTTTTTGACTTATCCCGCAATTCTTCATACTAGATATGGATGTCTAAATTTAACGTGTCTTACTTTCCTTATAATATACCCAAGATGTTCGTTGACCTATTATATTCCAATATTGAATTCTTTACGGCATCCTTTCTTAACTTTATTGAACTCCAGATATGTTAACCTTCAAATCCAAGTATTGGCATTCATGCAGTTCGACTTAGGAGGTCTTAGTAAAGCACTTAAAAGTTACCTTATCTCACCCCATAATAATATTAGGATAAGATCCTTGAATCGAATCTTTATCTTGCGGCACTAAATTTACGTAACTTATTATTTACAAGTGCATCCCGGGTGTGAAATCGTTGTAAATCTTAAACCTCGAATTACGTTAATCCATAAAACTCAATTATACAACTTCGACCTTCTACCTTAATAATAACACTTCTAGCATCAATTACCTGCTCAAACTATCCTCTTCCCAATTACAATCTAGTTGAGGCCTAGGACTCTTAACTTCCTCATTGGAACAAATGTCGCATCTTATGTAACCTTAATGCTTACTTAATTCTAGCATATAAACTTAATAAGTTAGCCCATGGTAGCATTAGACTAACTTTAATAAATCAATTTCACTTATAACCCATAGAATTCTAGAATCCCCATATCAAGCTTTTAGATTTCTTACTTGGTAAAAATATTCATATTCATCAATTGATAACTTATATTTAACACAACTAATTCCTTTTTTTTTTCACCCAAAATTTCCGTATGAACAAATATCTCATTAATTTGAAATTCAAATTTACCTAATCCAAATAGCTTTGAATAAAATAATTCCAAACACATATCCGTTTAGTCCCAAGTTTGTGAATGACTTCCAAAATTTCTCAAGACAAGGTATCTACCTCACCTCTTACGTGCGTTTACCAATTAAACTAACCATCATCGTACCCAACTTCCTAGAAATTTTAAATTCTCACAAGGTATAATCTTAACTGTTAAGATCATGACTAAAACTTGTGACACATCAAACTTATGTTCCCAAAAATTTACTAACTCCATGTTTATCCTTATAACTTAACTAGCCGATCAAATTTATCTTAAATCGTCATCACTTTAAATCTTTAATTTTCCACAACATGATTGCACTATCGCTTAAATTTTCACGCCTAAGATCGATTCATCCTACAATGTCCTTGGTTACCATTCATTATAACATTATAACCCAAATATCTAAATATTCTTTATTTCCTTCGAGCCTAAATAACCGAAAATTCCTACCATTTAAACCGTTCAATTCTCACTTACTACTAAATAAGTTCTCAAATTTCTTAAAATTGTAAAATTAATTCTTACTTTCCTCGAATGTCGTCCAATTTTCTCTAAATCTCGAAAATTCCACAATTACCCATTAGTCCTCAATATTCTCAATTTCATTTTATAGATTTCTCGTATCATAAGATTCAATAGTCTTAAGTTTATTAAACCTAAAATTAATTCCCCTAACACGTCTTATATTTCTACAAATACTTAAAATCCCAAGTATTCCTCAAAGGTTCGCAATTACATCCTTAAAATTTTGAAACATGCAATCTGGCCCTTACAGTTCTCTAAATTTACATTTTGGCCCTACAACTCTTCGAAATTTGCATCATTGTCCCCATAAAATTTTCCATCTTTACCTCATTAAACTTTTAGATTCTCGAACTTGAAATTTAATCCCAAAATTTGGTAAATTCGAAAATAGTCCCTTAGAATTTTATTTTGGAACTTAGGTCCTCAAATCATTGGTTATTACAATTAGGTCCTTAAAATTCTCAATTCCTGCAATTCAATTCTTAAATCCAACTATGTAGAGCATGCATCCTAAATAAATTCTACGTTTTATACTTCCAAATATCGCCGTAGTCTTCGAATCATTAATTCTTGCATGGAATCCTCAAAATTTAATTCAACTAGCAAACATGAACCATCATTAATTTCTTACAAATTCTACAAGTCCCGAAAACATTCATAATTTTTAAGTTTAACTTATGGCCCATAAATAGAATATCAGTACTACTAACCCAAAAATTAATATAGTCAAATATTTTACGACCTCTCCTAATGCCCAATAGCAAAATTCTTATTTATGTCCGGTGGGGGTGCAGGTGCATTTCCCTCCTACCTCTGATGCTCACCGTCCTCATGACGGTGCTCATCATCCCTCGCGCGCTCAACAAGGCGTATAGGAGGCGTATTGTTCCATACATATAACCCAAACGTAACCAACATGCATAATTCCTCAATTTCTTTAAATTTAAGTAAATAGTGAATAACAAAATCCGAACGTAAAATATTTCATGAAATCATGCTGTTAAAATAATTCATGCTTTATATAAAAATGCGTAAATGTAAAACTTACATACCGAAAACGTGACTTCGTGAGCTTCTCGAGGTCAGTAGTAGTACAACCCTTTACAGAACCATTGCTCTGATACCAGCTATAACAGCCCGAAAATTCATGTTTGAAAATTTGCGGAAAATTTAAAAATTTTCTTTTTAAAATAATCAAAATTTGCCTCATTCACAAAATCAACTTATAAATCAAGTTTAAATGTTCAAAATAGCAGCGGAAGAAATTATTACTCGCCAAAATAACAAGTTAAAGTATCCAACAACTGATAAAATTTTTGAGAATAAAAAAAATGGTAAGTGCATTAAATGAGGTCCTCGAGTCCACTACTGCCGACCCAAGCTAGCTTACTGGTCCCCGCCCTCGGCCTCGGCATCATCAGTACCTACAACAATCAAGTCTAGTGAGCCTAAAGATTCAACATGCATATATCGTAAATAACGAGTAAATAATACAGTAAAATTGCATGGGAGTAAAAATATCCTGTCATGAGGCATAAAGTGAAAATAACTTGTCATGAGCAATTATAATACGTGCATAACTGAACTGAAAATCATAGTGAAAATGTTTTCTCCTTGGAGCCCTGTAATAAAATAGCATGTCATAAATTTTCTGTTGAGATTATGGTCTACGCAAGGGGCCCCTGAACTGAACTGACCGGTAACTGGCGACAGGATCGGTAACTGGCGACCGGGTTTAGTAATGTTTGTCTGATCACACTAATGCCACAGTATACTGGGTGGTACATAACTGAACTGAACTGACCGATAACTGGCGACCGGACCGATAACTGGCGACCGAATTCAGTAATGCTCCCGTGACCGGTAACTGGCGACCGGGTGAAGTAATAATCCCATGATAGTAAAGTGTCCACAAGCAATATCGCATAAATCTCAAAATGAATATTTTGCACATAATATAATTAACCAACATAATTAAATATGAACAATTTCGATCTTCTTGCATTAAAATCACGTACTTGCAATATTTAAAAATACCTACATGGCTTGATTGAAGAGTGAAAGAAGATATAAACATGCCTTGGTTTGTTTTGACAGAAAACAAACGAAATAACGACGCGGCGCGGCGGAGACGGAGTGCTCTTCACTTTCTTACTTTTTCTCTCTTATTTCCACGTCTTAAATAAGTTTTTATTAACTTATCTCCATACTCCATCTCCAGTCCGGCCTCACTTATTTAACTGAAAAGATAACAATTAAACTACAGCGTAAAATAAATAAATTTAAAGAAAAGAATTTAAATACTCATGCAACAAAAAAAATCATTTTAATTTAAATACTAGAATTATGCATGGCTTATACGCAGTTCAATTTACGGGTTCTACATACAATCTTTGTCGTAGTCAAAGTCTCGATCTCGAAATTACCGATACAAATATCCTTTGATAGCTCTTGATGAGAGGAGCAAGAATCTATGCTTGGATTGAAGTTTGGTTGGTTGGATGTTACACAATCTAATTTCTTAAATGGAAGAAACCATGAACTTGTCAAGAGAATTCCTCTCGGTCTGTCTGTTGGGGTGCAATAATTGTCCCTGCTTGGTAGAGCGATCGAACCGTGGTGCTTGAGTTGTTGTGCGGTTTAAAAGATTTGAGTTGCACCATTACCACAAGCTATAGCTTTGGTAAAGTGGCAAGTGCTCGGTCCTACAATTGGTATCAGAGCCAAGGTCACGTGTTCGATTCCCATTGATTGCAAGGAGTGCAATTATTGGGAGGGAGATTGTTGGGTGCAATAATTGTCTCTGCTTGGTAGAGCGATCGAACCGTGGTGCTTGAGCTGTTGTGCTGTTTAAAAAGATTTGAGTTGCACCATTACTACTAGCTATAGCTTTTGGTAAAGCGGTAAGCACTCGGTCCTACAATTGGTATTAGAGCTAAGGTCACGGGTTCGATTCTCATTGATTGCAAGGAGTGCAATTATTGGGAGGGAGATTGTTGGGTGCAATAATTGTCCCTGCTTGGTAGAGCGATCGAACCGTTGTGCTTGAGTTGTTGTGCGGTTTAAAAGATTTGAGTTGCACCATTACCACTAGTTATAGCTATTGGTAAAGCGGTAAGCACTCGGTCCTACACTGTCTGCTGAAAATGGGGGGGATGAGAGACAACACATCATATATGCATGACAAGGGCAAGTGTCTTATTTTTCATCAACCACGTCGCACCGCGGGTGCGGTAGCTTTCAGCCGCGGGTGCGCTAAGCTCACGACACCACAATCCAAACTCCTAAAATCTTCGACAGCGGGTGCACTGCTTCTCGGACCGCGGGTTTGCTCACCCGCCAGTAGCAACAACCCAAATTACTGTCTTCCCACCGCAGGTGCGGTATCAATGGCAGCGCGGGTGCGGTGTCCCTTCGGAAACACATTCCAAAATTCAGAATAAATGACTGCGGGTGCGGTATGTGTTGCTGTGCAGGTGCGGTCTATACCTCATTCAACACTTCATAATTTCATTTGATTAACCTACAATCTCGGGCATTACATTTCTCCCCCTCTTAGATATGAGTTCGTCCTCGAACTCGTAGGCAATAACTAAAAGCATGTAAAGGATACAATATAATTAAAACTGAATAAATACTCACATCATGAAAATAGCTCAGGATATCTCTGTCTCATCTCTGATTTTGTCTCCCAAGTCTCTTCTTCATTGCCATGACGACTCCACTGGATTTTCACTAGCGGAATAGTCTTCGTTCTTAGCTGTTTTTCTTTTCGATCCAGAATCTGTAATGGTTGCTCAAAATAACTCAAAGTATCATCAAGCTCGGCCTCATCAGGCTGAATGACATGAGAAGCATCGGGCACGTATCTATGCAGCATCGATACATGAAAGGCATCATGTATCCCAGATAAAGAAGGAGGAAGAGCAAGTCGATATGCTCGATCGCCAATTTTTTCCAGAATCTCGTAAGGACCGATGTATCTAGGAGACAACTTCCCGCATTTGTCAAATCTGACAATGCCTCTGAAAGGATAAATATTCAAAAACACTCTGTCTCCCTCTTCAAATCTAACGGGCTACGTCTGATGTTCGCATACTTAGCTTGTATGTCCTGCGCTGTCTTCATTCTTTTCTGAATTATCTTCACTTTCTCAGTAATTTCACAGATCATATCAGGCCCAAGTTCTGGTACCTCAGATATATCATCCCAATACAGAGGAGATCTGCACTTCTTGCCATATAATGCCTCAAATGGTGCCATCTCGATGCTCGTCTGATAGCTGTTGTTGTACGATAATTCACAAAGTGATAGTGAATCTTGCCAACTAGTGCCAAAGTCTACTACTACAGCTCTCACATGTCCTCTAAGGTCTGGATAGTCCACTCTGACTGTCCGTCTGTCTGGAGATGATAAGCAGTACTCAGGTGTAAAGTCATACCTAAAGCCTGCTGCAAACTGTGCCAGAAATGTGAAGTGACTCGTGGATCACGATCTGATACGATCGACTTCGGCACACCATGCAATCTGACCACCTCTCTGATATATATCTCAGCCATCTGATCATGTCGATATGTCATTCTGTATGGAATGAAGCATGCTGATTTGGTCAATCGATCAATAACAACCCAAATCGCATCACAGCCCTGGGATGATCGTGGTAACTTAATAACCAAATCGATGGAAATGTGATCTCATTTCCATTCAAGAATAGATAGACTCTGAAGTAAACCTCCGGGCTTCTTTCTCTCGACCTTTACCTGTTGGAAATTCAGGCATCTAGACACAAACTCTGCAATATCTGACTTCATCTGTTTCCACCAGAATTGTGTCTTCATATCGTTATACATCTTCCTGCCACCAGGATGAATACTGAACCGACTACAGTGCGCTTCTGACATAATCTGTTGTTTCAAATCTGAAATATCTGGCACTACAAGACGGTTATTCACATACAGAACATGATCATGTACCTGATACTCTGAATGATGCCCTAATCTGACCATCTGAATCGACTTCTGAATATTCTTATCAGTCCTTTTTGCTTCATTGATTCTCATAATCAAATCTGGCTCAACTTGAATCATAGCAAGTCGTAATGGTCTACTATCTGTATCAAATGCTAATCCAGAAAAACAACAATCCTCAACTAAATTCGAAACACCTATCGTCAATAAGGATAGGGAACATACCTTTCGACTTAAGGCGTCCGCTGCTGCATTTGACTTCCCTGGATAATATTTGATCTCGCAATCAAAGTCTTTCAGTAGATCAAGCCATCTACGCTGCCTCATATTCAATTCCGACTGAGAAAACAGATACTTCAGGCTCTTGTGATCAGAGTAGATTTCAAACCTCTCGCCATAGAGATAGTGACGCGAGATCTTCAATGCAAAGACAATGGCCGCCAATTCAAGATCATGAATTGGGTTGCGAATCTCATGTGGCTTCAGCTGTCTCGAGGCATACGCGATCACATGTCCTCGCTGTATAAGAATACATCCTAGCCCTCTGTGAGATGCATCACAATATACAACAAAATCACCAGTACCTAAAGGTATCGTCAATACTGGAGCACTGGTCAGTCGTCTCTTCAACTCTAAGAAGCTAGACTCACATGCTTCAGACCACACAAATGGAACATTCTTCTGTGTCAACTGGGTAATTGGCTTCGCAATACTGGAGAAATCTTTAATAAATCGTCGATAATATCCCGTCAAACCCATGAAACTGCGTATCTCTGGCACAGAATGTGGGGACCCGGACGCTAAGCATCTTTGGGATTTAATTATCAATTAAGATAAAACAGGGTCTAAAAATTTTTCGTTTTAAGATATAACTGCGGAAGGTAATGGAATCTAAATACTATACATGTCTGTATAAAATACATTTCAGTATTAAAGTACAACAAGCTAATTTAAGGTTCAACTACTAAAGTCCAGTAATAAAACCAAGTCTACTGTAAGTCCGGAATCACCACGCTACACTCGTCTTCTCTCATCATCATCTTGACCCTGATCCAGCCCCACCTGTTGTCATGCACACATACAAAACAAGACAACAGCCGGATAACTCCGGTGAGAATAAATCCCAGTATAAAACATGGTAAACATGTATATACATAAAATAATTCATAAAACATGCTGTCACGAATAAAATCAAAACATTAGATTTCATAAGCTATGAAATCTAATCACAACAAGCACGCACTTCAAATCAGCTAAACATGCTTATAACCAATCTAAATCATAAAGACATGCTAGCACAACTGGAAGCAATAACGATGGGTCCCATGATCTAGGAGCCACATCCATATGAGCATGCAGTCCTAATCAAATCATGTCTAGACTCGACTCAACTATAACTCTAGGGATCCCGGGGTGAATAAGACGTCACTGGCTGTCACCTACCCAACCACTCGGGGCGACTGTACGTCTTATTCCTAGACTTCGGTCCGAGCTGTATCGACGGCTGGCAATAGGAGTAATGACTACTCCTAAGTTGAGATACACCGAACGTCTAGAAGTCTGACAATGACTGTCAAAACTTTCCTATCTTAAATGCAATGAATAAAAATCTGTAAACAAGCATAATCATATTCATAACTGAAGATCACAATTATCTTACTTGCTTGAATACAATTCTAAAATCAAAGTATAATCAGGTAACAATATAAATAATAATCTAGTATGTGATTTTATTGGGAAACTCAAATTAATCTAATTTGAGTTATGCTTCCCGAATATCACATGAATTATACCTTTGTCTTCCTGATCTGATGAAGAAGACGTCTCGAAGTCGAATTTGTCCATATCTGATCTGAAATGACAATAACCAATACACTGTATCAATGTGTAATCCAATTCACAATCTGTCTGGTCAATATCTGAATAATCTACAATCTATTTCATATCAACAATATCACAAGATAACAGAAACCAATACTGAATCTGATCAATCTGTACCCACTGATGTTTAGACGGTATAACAATACAGTCTTGTAACCCCGTCAGTCTTAACATCCCAATTATAATATCAGAATTCCTAATAAATCTCAGTACAATCTATAACCTCAATATCTGTACACTTTAAAATGAATAACAGTATAATTCTGATAGCAATCTCAATCAAATCAACTCTAAAATTCATAACAATTCCATAAACAATCTGACTTCGATTCTACAATATCTACGGTAGCAGAAATCTCATATCTGAATCATATTCAATTCTAACAACATCATAAATTCAAATCTTGTCTAAACGTAATAAAACTTACGTCCTTGCGTAGCCTGCGTTGATAGGAACACAGTACCGAAGTCGGATTTCAATTTGGATAGACGGTTCGCTCGCAAATCAATTTCTAAAATCAAGAACAAAGCCTTTCTCCCATTTCTCGATTTTTCCTCTGAAATCTGAAGGAAAACGAGCTCTATATATATATATATATATACTTACACTCACATGCAGCAAAGCACATGGCTCGTCCCTCGCGCAACACGTCTCGCGCATATGCGCGACAATCATCGGCGCAGATGCGCGAGACACAAATCTGTGGCGCGTGTCTCGGCAGCATCTTCCGCGCATATGCGCGCCATCTTTCGCGCATGTGCGCCACAGCCTCTGGACGCTCCGCGCATGTGCGCGCACCCCCATCGCGCATGTGCGCGAGACTTTCTGCTCGGCACTCGTTGGCTAGCGCATATGCGCGACACACCTCCGCGCATATGCGCCCAACCTACTGGACCTCCCGCGCATATGCACCAGCATCTTCGCGCATATGCGCCACTGGTTCTGGCCTTGCTGCGCATGTGCGCGCATTATCTCGCGCATGTGCGCGCAAGCTTCGGCCAGCTCCGCGCATGTGCGCCAATCCATACAGCGCATGTGCGCGAGGCTCTTTCTTGGCACACACATTTACACCTTTCTCATGTGTTCTAGTCCGATCCGTCCCGTCTATAATTATCGCGATTAATTCAATAAATCTTTCCGGATTAATCTCCGATTACTGTAATCATATCCCAATCATTTCAGATTACGGTAATTAAATTCTCGGGCATTACACAGAAGTCGGTCTAGGCCAACTGATCACAGCTTCCACTTTACTCGGATCAACAGAGATAGCATCTCCAGATATGATATGTCCCAAAAACATAACTTGTCTCAGCCAAAACTCACATTTCGACAATTTAGCATATAATCTCTCATTTCTCAGCGTCTGCAACACAATTCTTAAATGCTCGGTATGATCAGTCTCATTCTTGGAATATACCAAACTCTCATCAATAAAAAAATAACAAACTCATCAAAATACCTCTGAAAAACACAGTTCATCAATTCCATAAACACCGCTGGCGCATTCGCTAAACCAAAAGGCATGACAATGAATTCATAATGTCCATACCTGGTTCGGAATGCTATCTTCGGTATATCAACATCTCGTACTCGCAGCTGGTGATATCCAGATCTCAGATCGATCTTGGAATAGACAGAGGATCCCAGCAACTGATCAAATAAGTCGTCGATACGAGGCAATGGATATTTATTCTTCACCGTCGCCTTGTTCAGTTGCCGGTAATCAATGCACAATCTCATCGAACCGTCTTTCTTTCGCACAAATAGCACTGGTGCGCCCCAAGGAGATACACTCGGTCTGATGTAACCCTTGGCCAACAAATCTTTTAGTTGTGCCTTCAATTCTTTCAACTCAATCGGCGCCATTCTATACGGAGCTCGAGATATGGGAGCTGCACCTGGTATAAGATCGATGCTGAAATCTACCTGTCGGACTGGAGGTAGCCCTGGAATCTCATCTGGGAATACATCTGCAAACTCGCAAACCACTGGAAGATCTGCCAATGCTGGGCTAGATTTCAGTAGAGCTACTGAATATACAAAGAACCCCTCTGCTCCTTTCTGCAATAATCTAGTCATCGTAAAAGCAGATACTAAGGGAATCCGAGATCTGGAACCCTTACCGTAGAATTTCCACTCATCTTCCATCTCAGGTCTGAATCTGACAATTTTGTGAAAACAATTGACAGTAGCTCTGTACTTGGTTAACATATCAATGCCGATAATACAATCAAAATCAGCTAACCCAAGCACAATGCAATCTAAGTCAATTTCATGACCCTCAAACTGTAGTATACACTGTTTAACCATAGTCACAGATACAATACCACTTCCCAACGGAGAAGAAATAGACACTACAACAGATAATGACTCGATAGGCAAAGCATGCATCAATGCAAAGCACTCAGATATAAAAGTATGAGATGCACCTGTGTCTATCAACACATAAGCAGGATAACCGCAAAGAGAACAGTTACCTGCAATCACATCATCTGGTGCATCTTGGGCCTGTTCCTCTGTCAATGCAAACACTCGAGCCTGCTGTCTGGGAGGTTGGCTCAGAGTCTGGCTACCTCTGGCTCTGGGTTGTGTCTGTGTAGGAGTGGGCTGAAAAGAGTGAACAGATGAAGCTTGCCTCTCAGGCTGAGCTACTGAACTAGATGCTCCTACACTCTGAGTCTGCTGTACACCTCTCTAGGGACAAACCCTGGCGAAGTGTCCCTGCTGTCTGCAGATGTTGCAGCGACCCATCACACCCTGACACTGCTCGGTGGCATGTCGGCATCCACAAGAACTGCAATAAACACCTGTATACTCTGTACTCTGGCCAGGACCTCTCTGTTGTGACCCGCTGGAGCTCGACGAACTGGTCCCTGATCTCTTAAACTGTTTACCCTTTGCTTTCAACTGGTCTTTTCTTCCACTGCTACTACCTCCACTCTAAAATTTGAGAGGGGGTTGAAGCGAAGGTTGTGGCAGTCTCGGAGTCGGAGCAACATAGGAAGTACTTCGTTACCTAAGTAATCCAGCTTCTGCCCCCTTGGCACGGTTCAAGGCCTCTGAAAAGCTGTTCGGTCGACCGGTATTCACCAAGATAAAGATTTCCGGATTTAGGCCATGGATAAAATGATCTGCCACGGCCTCGTCACTCTCGGCAACGTGAGGAGCAAATCGGAGCAATGTAGAAAACTTAGCAACATATTCTTCTATGTTCAGTTGTCCCTGCCTCAGATTGGCTAATTCGGCACCTTTATCTTTTCGGTAGGACACAGGAAAAAATCGCTGATAAAACTCAGTCTTGAACACCTTCCAAGTGAACTGCGTGCCACGATGCTCCAATGCTCTTTTCGTAGTCAGCCACAAGTTTCTTGCAGTTGGTGCCCAACTAATTTCACTCGTCGGTCATCGGTGTATTCAAGTGAATCAAATAACATCTCTATGTCATCGAACCAACTTTCACAATCAATAGCATTCTCAATACCTTTCAGTTTCGGCGGTCGGAACGACTGAAACCTTTTAAGCAAGGTCTCCATCAGTGTAGCAGTATCTTCCATAGGATCATTCGAAGTACTGCCCTGTTCTGGCACCGGTGGACGCAAAGACACTGCTGCTCGTCGAGGAGGCATAATATCTGATTATTGAACAGATTAGTACACAATCTAAAAAATCTGTCTCAGCCCTCCTCTGATCATATACCTCTGATCCAGAATCGGTTCTGATTCAGTCTTTACGAGTACATGATATAAATCAACTCAGATAACAAACAACATGTAATAGGGAAAGCAATAAATCATGCTAGCACAACAAAAGCAAGGTAGAAAATTCAATCTACCCCCCTAATTCTACTCTATCTCAGTCTAAAGGATTTAGCGCTCTGATACCACATGTTGTGGGGATCCGCACTCTAACTCCATTCTTTTTGGGATTAATTTGATCTTTACTAGAAAATATGGGTCAAAAATTTGCTTTTTAATATTAATTCAAATGTATATAAAACAAGTTGATAGGATCGATTAACGTATCAAGAGTGTTTAGAAGGGGAGGTTGAATAAACACTCACAATTAAAAATGATCTTTTCGAATTTTGAGTTCAGTTTGGTGACAAACTGATTCTCGAAATCTTGTTGGTCAATGACAATCAGTTAAAATAAAGTAGTTGCGAAAAATAACTGACTGAAAGATAGAATACGAAACTGAAATAAAGTAGACAAGAGTTTTTTCTAGATGTTCGGAAAATTTAATTACTCCTACGTCACCCCTTCTATCTCACGGATAGGATATTTACTAAAAGACTTTGATCAAATACAAGAATTGTACTGACCCACTTCAGTTTGGACTTAACACTGCCAAAACTGAAACTCTTAGCTTAACAGAATATTCTCAGTGCGTAACTGATCTTGGTACTATCAAATTTCAACGATTTTTACAACTTGCTAGTGAACTCAAATTGTAGCCTTTGCAGAATAACAACAAGCTTTTGAATATAGTGATCTCGTTTTTTCTTCAGCTTTTCTTTTGTCATATTTATAAACTTCTTTTCTTCAACGGTAACTTGAGATGAATTTGAATCTTTGAATACATTGATCTCTTCTTGAACTTTTCTTGGAAATTGTTTGCTTCATTTATTGTGATGCGGCGTTTTAATTGCTTTTGCCGAAATGCATTGTTCCAAGTTGTATTAATTGAAGTGCGTCTTTCCACATTCAGTTCCAATCTACTATGTTCTTTCCCAAAACATGTTCAGTTGCAGAGTTCTTAGCATCCGACTGAATATATCAACTGATCAGTTTCCAAGGAAACTGATCAGTCAGTTGATTTCATTTCAGTTGCTGAGTTCAGTTTGCTCGATCAGTTGGTTCGTATTTTCAGTTGGTTGATTAGTTTGTCAAACTCCAGAATTTAGTTTCCAACAATTTCCCCCTTTATGGAGTTTGACAAAACTAAGTAAATAATATCTGAACGTCTGAACTTATTGAAGATAAAATAAGAAGTTGAATTTCTTGAACTGAAGGAAGTCTTGATTTAATAATAACTGAATCTAATAATTTGATTAACTGCTTTTTATCAAGATTATTTCTTCTGCTGTTTCTCAAGATGCTCTTTGATATTTGATTTCTTCCCTCTTTTTGTCAAGCAATTCCATCTTCTCAGATAATTTTCGAACATCAGTTGAAAGAATTTTGATATCTGCAGAGATACTTGAGACAGCAGTTTGTAAACAGGTCTGCAGCAATTCCATCCTATTAGAAACAGAAGTTTCCAATCGTTGAACTCGTTGACTAACTATATCCTGAGTTGAAAATAGGCTTTGAGCTAGGCCTCTCTTCATCTCATCTACAGTTTGGGTAAGAGACTCCATGTTTGCTTGGATCGCTTTCAGTTTTGCATAGTCGTATTCAATTGAAGAATCTAATTTGACTGTGTGAGAGAATTGTGTAGATTGAATTCTCTTGATCTTAGTAATTATCTGCTGCATATTGTGACTGATGAGAGGATTCGTTCAAGAACAAGATCCATGTCTGTGGATTGAGGAGGAGGTGACTGATGAGAGGATTCCGGTCCTCTTGTGGTTTGATTAAATATAACCAACTCTTGGTTAGTTGCTACTGTTTCAGCAACATTATGAACTGAGGTGATTGTTGCAGCAATTTCTTCTGGAACTTGAGGCGGAGAAATTGGATTTGGATCAGCAGATGAGCTGCCTGGAGGAATAATAGAGTCTGATGAAGCCAAAATTGGTACCTCTTCAGGATGATCTTGAGGATCAATTGGCACAACATTCGGAATAGTTTGTTCAGCAAATGAATCTTGCTGAACTGGTGCTTATGAAGAGATAGGAACTTCTGGATTGATTTGATCAACGAGATGATCATCTTTATCAGAAATAGGTTCACTCAATTGGGATTCTTGCACGACTATTTGAATAATTTCATCAATGTTTGCGAAAGTCAATTCGGCTTCAGAATACAGTTGATGTTCCACAGCAGATGATTGTAGCACATCCTGAACTGTTTCTTTAGTTGGAGCATTTGTTTGTGCTGAAGGTGGCTCTTTTTACTGAAAAGAGGGTTCTTCTTCTTCTTCTTCTTCTTCTTCTTCTTCTTCTTCTTCAGAGTCTTTATCAGGAAGAACCAACTCCTGATCTATTTCCCATACCTTGATTTGAGCTTGCAGGCCAGTAAGATCTGTATCTAACTGAGTGATTATAGCTCGATCATTATAGGTAGTTGGATTTGTGGAAATGTAGTTTGCCTTTAATTTCTCAATCAATTCAGATAGCTTCTTGGCTCGAATTTGATCAAAAAATATGTCTTCCTCTCCAGAGCGTGAACAATTGTAGCAGCTTTGACCATCTTGAGGACAAATGTTTCCAGTTTGATAAATTTGTTCTGCAGGGATTTCTTTCTCAACTGCTTGGCAAAGATTTGAGTTCTGTAGGCGTTCCTGGCTTCATAGATTTTAAGTTTTGATGCTGCAAAATTATTAACATGTTCCCAAATAAGGTCAATATGAGTTTGAATTGAATTGGATGGCCTGGGCTCCTCAATCAATTTGCCTTTGCCTTTTTCAGTACTCAAGATATGTGGAATTTCCAATCCAGTTCGAGTAATGTCTACCAGTTCCATAATCTTTATTCCTTTGGGTCTGGCAGGTGCTAGAGTGGTAGGACGATTGATTTGGATTAGAGGAGCCTTGATTCTTACTATTTCCTTTGTTGCACCAGCTGAGATTTCTGGTGGGATGATTTGCAGAGGGACTGCTTTGTGAGGCAGTTGGGCAGTTGAAGATTTCAGTCATTTAGTAAGAATGGATTCTACTGTGGTTGTTGGTTTAATCCTCTGGGTTCTTGGTTTCTTGGCGATCTTTGGGGAGGGCGTCTTCTCAGAATCAGATTCACTGATAATCAGTTTTCTTTTTGTTGTCTTCAGTTGAGCTAATGTCTTTTCGGTTTTAACTGATTTGGAATCGTCCAGTTGCGTCCCAATCTCTTTCTTGATTTTTATGATCTGATCAAGAGAGATATCTAACTTAGCCTTGGGTGGCAAAGTATTCTTTGCATTGAAGATTTTGAATTTGGATGATTTTTCCGAATCATCTACCACTAACCCTTTCACTTTCAGCAGATAGCTCAGTTGCACTGCAAAGCCTGTGGACTGTTTGGATGATAGAATCATGTTCTTTAAAATATTGAATATAAGATGCTTCCAGTTGAGTTTACGTTCAGCCATAATGATAGAAATTGCTTGAAATTTTTCCAATGTAAGTGCAGCAACCTTCGCCAAAATCCCTTTGGCGACTATATCAGCAAGTAACTGAACTTCGTGCTTCAGTTCTTTCTTTGGATCGGAAACATTGATTTTCCGTCCATCAGCAGAAAGTGAGGTTTGCATTTTTTCAATGTCAGATGCTTTAACTTAGATAAGTGCGCTAGTCCATCAGATGGTAAAGAAAAGATTTCTCCAAAGGAATCTTCAGAGATGGTCAGCGACTGACCATTGATAGTAGAAGTGATGTTTCCATCAGAATTGATCATACCGTTAGAGTATAATTCCTGAAGTTCTTTGGGGTAGATCTCTTGTGATGATTGTCCCAAGAATGTCCTTAACCCAGCAGTTTCGAGTTTTTAAAAGACGTTCTTGACATCAGCGTCGCCGAGAGATATAAAGGATCCGAAGTTGATAACCATTGCATTTAGCATATAAGCAGGAGTTTGATTCGCCATTTCGATAGATAAAATGATCTGAAATTCGTAAACGATAAGCTCTGGAATTAGTATGCTATTAGAAACTGATTGGATGCGTAAGAAGAAAACTGAATTGGAGCGGGCTTAGTACAGTTGTTCGTGACTGTTTAAATTCGAGACACATGTTAGTCCATTAAAAATTTTGAGTAAAAATGTGTGTACGTGTGCTATAAGCGTGTGTACAATTTAAATGGTTCAAATGCTTCCACGTTTTCAAAATGGGATTCATCATTAGATAGTAGACAGTCACGTCACTTGATTTGGAATATAATTCGTTTTAATTAGTTAACTTATATGAGAAAATTAGTGAAATACCCAACTGAACGATCAGTTGTAAGACTGTGTCCTTTCAGTTGAGAGTTTACTAATATTTGTCTTCTCAGTTATCCTCTTAAAACCATTATTCTCCCTTAATTAGTGCAAAAAATAATTAAAGCGAATAAATTTAAAGATCAGAAAGATAATCGTTTTGCTGAAACATTGACGACCCTTCAGCTTCCTTGATATTCTGCTATAAATAGAAATAACACGGTTAGTTTCAGTCATATTGGTGAAAAATATTCAAGACTGAAGAATGGTAGATGCAAGTAGCTCGAGTGCTTCGCCATTTTCTCTGGAAGCTAGGAAGGCTGCTATAGAAGATGAAGTCTTCTACAAGAGTCTTCCCTACTTGGAAAAGTTACAGGAGCTTGCGTTCCTGTATAATTCTGGAGAGGCTACCACTCCCAAACTGATGGCAAAGTTGAGAGAAGTGAGGGAGAACTTGCACATAGTTGTGTGGGTGGACATCTTTACGGATGGTCGTATCTATCAGCTGATGCTTCGAAAGGAACTCGAGATCCTTAATCGCATAGCTTCTTCTCACATTGCATAACATCTTCCTCAGCTCTATCTGTTTGGTTGAGAATGTGGATAGATGATATAGAGGAAAAGTATGAAAATGTAATCCAAGCAAATATTTATGGTTGAATAAAACATTTATTTTGTTTTAACTTTGTTTTTCTTTTTCCTGCAAGTAATAAGTTTCATTAGTTATTATTTATGAATTGTGATCATGAACAGATGAGCTGATGATTTGTTAAGCGTTAAATGTCAAACTGATATCAGTGGATAATGAACAACTGATTGTTAAGAAGCCTCTATAAATGAGAAAAACGTTTCGGTTGACTTGCGTCTCTTCAGTTTCCTCAACATTTAAGTTTCATCTGTCTATAAATAAGATGATAGAATGTTAAATAATAACAATTTAGTATGTCGGATTCAAGTAACTCTGATGCATGCAGCATTACGCACATTCATGTTAATGAACAATTGAATCTTCATTTAGAAGAGATGAAGAGAAAGATGGAAGAATATGTTTTGAAAAAAGTGATGTCAACATGGTTTAAGATTCATGAGTTGCAGAGGGTGAGTAGAGTGGTGCAGTTCCTACTCGTGCTCAAGCAGCAACAACAAGAAAATACTTTGAACGTTTTGAAGTTAGGCATGTTACAGATTTGATTGAGGACAAATGTCTGTTGGAAGCAATGTTATGGAAGGAGTGGCATGTATTTGATAAGATTTCTAAAACTAAGTCATTTTCTAGAATCCGAATTTATGAGATGAATGATTGGGTTGGCTAGATTCAGTTGGTTCTATGATTTCTTCTGTAAACTGGGATCGGTGGTATTCTTAATAAAGTATTATTTTCAATTTGTTTTGTTTTTATTTTCTGCAAATAATTCTATTAGTAAAGCAACATTAGTAATAATTTTATGATAAAACAATTAAACCAAGAATATTGCGAAAGTAGAAAAACTTAGTCTCGGGTAATGGTTTGGTGAAGATGTCAGCTGCTTGTTGTTCCGTTGATATATACTCCAGTCTAATGTCCTTCTTCAAAGCATGATCTCTAATGAAGTGGTGTCTGACATCTATATGCTTTGTCCTTGAGTGAAGAACTGGATTATAGGTGATGTCAATTGTACTTGTATTTTGACAAAGACTAAACAACGAAAGGTATAATTTCATGTTTGATTGGGGAGATATAACTCGAATCAGATCCGGTTTGAGTTTCTCACAAATCACATACTAGATTTCTATACCTAGTTATGTTGTGCTTTATATTGAATTATATACAAACATTGAGATAGGAGAGTCATTGGCAGAATTGCCTAATTTCAAGATGTTCGGTGGTATCGACGCATAGGAGCAGATTGACTCCGATTGTAGACATTCGATACAGACATGACCAAAGTATAGGAATAAGACGTATTGTCACCCCGATTAGGAGGGTAGGTGGGCAGACTGTGACGTCTTATTCACACCGGGATCCCTAGAGTTAGACAAGAGTTGAGTCAAGATATGAGTTGATTTAGATTGCATGCTTATAGTATTCATGTTTCATAGATTATGGAACATGTTCTTATTGATTTTATTCATGATAGTATGCTTCATGTTTATGTTGAGTACACGCATGTTTATCATGTTTTATACTGTGATTTGTTCTCACCGGAGTTTCCGACTATTGTTATGTCTGTATCTGTGCATAACAACAGGTGGGGCAGGATCAGGGTCGAGACAGAGATGAGAGATCGAGATAGCGTGGAGATTACGGGCGTAGCAGAAGATTACTAGTGATGTTACATTTTATTTATAGTTTGTATTTCACACTAGTTTGTATGAATGTACTGAAACAAGACATGTATTTATGTTTGCGGAAATAAAATAGAGAAAGTTCTTGTACTTGTGTTGGAAACTAAATTCTGGAGTTTGACAAACTAATCAACCAACTGATCGAGCAAACTGAACTCAGCAACTGAAATGAAATCAACTGACTGATCAGTTGGAAACTGATCAGTTGATATGTTCAGTCGGATGCTAAACACTCTTCAACTGAACATGTATTGGGAAAGAACATAGCAGATTGCAACTGAATGTGGAAAGACGCACTTCAATCAATACAACTTGGAACAATGCATTTCGGCGAAAGCAATTAAAACGCCGCATCACAATAAATGAAGCATACAATTTCCAAGGAACAATCAAGAAGAGATCAACGTATACAAAGATTTAAATTCATCTCAAGTTACCGTTGAAGAAAAGAAGCTTATAAATATGACAAAAGACAGCTGAAGAAAAGATGAGATCACTATATTCAAAAGCTTGCTGTTATTCTGCAAAAATCTTAGCTCACTCTTATCTGTTATATTCGTAGCAATTAAGGCTACAGTTTGAGTTCACTAGCAAGTTGTAAAATTGTTGAAATCGTTGAAATTTGATAGTGCCAAGATCAGTTACGCACTGAGAATATTCTGTTAAGCTAAGAGTTTCAGTTTTGGCAGTGTTAAGTCCAAACTGAAGTGGGTCAGTACAATTCTTGTATTTGATCAAAGCCTTTTAGTGAATATCCTATCCGTGAGATAGAAGGGGAGACGTAGGAGTAATAAATTCACCGAACATTCAGAAACAACTCTTGTCTACTTTATTTCAGTTTGGTATTCAATCTTTCAGTCAGTTATTTTCCGCAACTACTTTAGTTTAACTGATAGTCATTGACCAACAAGATTCTGAGAATCATTTTGTCACCAAACTGAACTCAAAATTCGAAAAGATCAGTTTTAATTGTGAGTGTTTATTCAACCCCCCCTTCTAAACAATTTTGATACGTTAATCGATCCTATCAACTTATTTTATATACAATTGAATTAATATTAAAAAGCAAAATTTTGACCCACATTTTCTAGTAAAGATCCAATTAATCCCAAAAAGAATGGAGTTAGAGCTCGGGTCCCCACAACAGGTGGTATTAGAGCGATAGATCATTTAGACTGAGATAGAGTAGAATTAGCGAGGTAGATTGAATTTTCTTCCTTGCTTTTGTTGTGCTAGCATGATTTATTGCTTTCCCCATTACATGTTATTTGTTATCTGAGTTGATTTACAACATGTACTCGTAAAGACTTAATTAGAACCGATTCTAGATCAGAGGTATATGATCAGAGGAGGGCTGAGACAGATTTTATAGATTGTGTACTAATATGTTCGATAATCAGATATTATGCCTCCTCGACGAGCAGCAGTGTCTTTGCGTCCACCGGTGCCAGAACAGGGCAGTACTTCGAATGATCTTATGGATGCTACTGCTACATCGATGGATACCTTGCTTAAAAGGTTTCAGTCGTTCCGACCACCGAAACTGAAAGGTACTGAGAATGCTATTGATTGTGAAATTTGGCTCGATGACATAGAGATGTTATTTGATTCACTTGAATACACTGATGACCGACGAGTGAAATTAGGTGGGCACCAACTGCAAGAAGTGGCAAAGAACTGGTGGCTGACTATGAAAAGAGCATTGGAGCATCGTGGCACACAGGTCACTTGGAAGGTGTTCAAGACTGAGTTTTATCAGCGATTTTTTCCTGTGTCCTACCGAAAAGATAAGGGTGCCAAATTCGCCAATCTGAGGCAGGGACAACTGAACATAGAAGAATATGTTGTTAATTTTTCTACATTGCTCCGATTTTCTCCTCATGTTGCCGAGAGTGACGAGGCCGTGGCAGATCAGTTTATCAATCGCCTAAATCCGGAAATTTTTACTTTGGTGAATACCGGTCAACCGAACAGCTTTTCAGAGGCCTTGAACCGTGCCAAGGGGCCAGAAGCTGGATTACTTAGGCAACGAAGTACTTCCTATGTTGCTCCGACTCCGAGACCACCACAACCTTCGGTTCAACCCCCTCTCAAATTTTAGAGTGGAGGTAGTAGCAGTGGAAGAAAAGACCAGTTGAAAGCGAAGGGTAAACAGTTTAAGAGATCAGGGAGCAGTTCTTCGAGCTCCAGTGGGTCGCGACAGAGAGGTCTTGGCCAGAGTACAGAGTATACAGGTGTTTATTGCAGTTCTTGTGGATGCCGACATGCCACCGAGCAGTGTCAGGGTGTGATGGGTCGCTGCAACATCTGCAGACAGCAGGGACACTTCGCCAAGGTTTGTCCCCAGAGTGCTGTACAGCAGACTCAGAGTGTTGGAGCATCTAGTTCAGTAGCTCAGCCTGAGAGGCAAGCTTCATCTGTTCACTCTTTTCATCCCATTCCTACACAGACACAGCCCTGAGCCAGAGGTAGCCAGACTGTGAGCCAACCTCCCAGACAGCAGGCTCGAGTGTTTGCATTGACAGATGAACAGGCCCAAGATGCATAAGATGATGTGATTGCAAGTAACTGTTCTCTTTGCGGTTATCCTGCTTATGTGTTGGTAGGCACATGTGCATCTCATACTTTTATATCTGAGCGCTTTGCATTGATGCATGATTTGCCTGTCGAGTCATTATCTGCTGTAGTGTCTATTTCTTCTCCGTTGGGAAGTGGTCTTGTATCTGTGACTATGGTTAAACAGTGTATACTACAGTTTGAGGGTCATGAAATTAACTTAGATTGCATTGTGCTTGGGTTAGCTGATTTTGATTGTATTATCGGCATTGATATGTTAACCAAGTACAGAGCTACTGTCGATTGTTTCCACTAGATTGTCAGATTCAGACCTGAGATGGCAGATGAGTGGAAATTCTACGGTAAGGGTTCCAGATCTCGGATTCCCTTAGTATTTACTTTGACGATGACTAGATTATTGCAGAAAGGAGCAGAGGGGTTCCTTGTATATTCAGTAGATCTACTGAAATCTAGCCAAGCATTGGCAGATCTGCCAGTGGTTTGCGAGTTTGCAGATGTATTCCAAGACGAGATTCCAGGGCTACCTCCAGTCCGAGAGGTAGATTTCAGCATCGATCTTATACCAGGTACAACTCCCATATCTCGAGCTCCGTATAGAATAGCACCGATTATTTTGAAAGAATTGAAGACACAACTAGAAGATTTGTTGGCCAAGGGTTACATAACACCGAGTGTATCTCCTTGGGGCGCATCGGTGCTACTTGTGCGAAAGAAAGATGGTTCGATGAGATTGTGCATTGATTACCGGCAATTGAACAAGGCGACAGTGAAGAATAAATATGCATTGCCTCGTATCGACGACTTATTTGATCAGTTGCAGGGATCCTATGTTCTCTAGAGAAGAATTTGATGATTGAAAAATCAGAATGCAGGCTTATTTGGCTGCACAAGATGATGACATGTGGTATGTCATAACTGATGGACCCATGAAGATTCTAAAAACAAATACAGCAGTTGCCATTACAGAAGGAGCACCGCAAAGAATAGAAAAGCCCAGAGATGAATGGACAACTGAAGAGAAAAGAAAAGCAAATCTTGATAATGTGGCCAATGACATTCTGTACAAAACGCTGGATAAAGTAACTTTCAGCAAAATAAAGATGTGTAAAACAGCCAAAGATATTTGGGAAAAGCTGATCCAGCTATGTGAAGGAAATGATCAAACCAAAGAAAATAAACTTTCTGTTGCTGTGCAAAAGTTTGATAACATCAAAATGAAAGCAGGAGAATCGATGCACGAGTATGATGAAAGAGTAAGTAGAATCATCAATGAGCTAAATGCACTTGGAAAAGTGTATACCAACAAAGAAATTGCACTAAAGGTAATGAGAGGTCTTCCCAAAGAATAGGATGTCAAGACCATAGCAATGAGGGAATCCAAAGATCTGAACCAAATCGAACTCCATGATATGTTTGCTGATTTAAAGGCCTATGAATTTGAGCTGCATACCAGAGAAGGAGAACCATCTACTTCTGCAGCCACAACTGCTCTAGCTGCTGTCAGAACTGAACCAATCAGTTCAGTCGAAAAATCTGCTGATCAGTTGAGTAATGATGCTATGTCATTGTTCATCATAAAATTTGGAAGATTCATGAGAAAGAATCAAGGGAACTTCCAGAAGCCATAACAAAGGAACAATTCCAAAGATGAACCAAGTGCCTGCTATAACTGTAGCAAATCAGGTCACTTTATTGCTGATTGTCCTAAACCCAAGAAGGACAGTCAAGGCTCAACTGATAGAAGAAAGAAATTATATGAACATAAAAGAAGACCCAAGGAAGATAAGAAGAACTTCAGAAAGAAACATGAGGTACTCTTAGCTGAAGAAAACAAATCTAAATGGACAGAAACTGACAGTGAAGAGTCGGAACCAGAAAGATCATGCAGTTCGAGTGATGATGAGGAAGTAAAGTGCTTGATGGCTAATGACGCAGCAGAAGAATCATCTAGCCAACAAGTATTTGATTTCATTTCAACTGATTTTACACGAGAAGAACTCATTCTCGCACTACATGACATGGTAAATGAGTATCAAAAGCTTGCATCATCATTTGAAAAACTCAAAGCAAAGCAAACTGATCCCACAGACAATAAAACCAAAACTGATGAATCAGTTGATGGGTTGAGTCTAAAAAGAGAAATTGCTGAGCTAAAAGCAGAAAGAAACAAAAATCAGTCATTAATACAAAAGTTGATGCTTGAAAACACAAAACAGACTGAGCTTATTCAGTCTTGGAACAAATCATCTATTGCATTGACTGATATACGGAACTCCCAAAGTCAGTAACTGATAAAACTGGTTTGGGGTTCTGTAACCAAGATGAAATGTCAACCAATGATACTCAACCAAAACTGAATATGGGCAAAGGGAAATACATTCACTTTGTCAAATCAGTTATGGTACAAGATGTGGGGACCCGGGCTCTAACTCAATTCCTTTGGGATTTATTGGATCTTTGCTCGAAAATGTGGGTCAAAATTTTGCGTTTAACATTAATTCAAATGTATAATTAAAACATAATCTGTCTCTATAATAATTAAACAACATAATGTACATACAAATCTGTTTAGTACAACCGTACACCAGTGCTTAAGAGTTTCAGTACAAATCGAATACCAACAACTAGTAATCTGCATCGCCCGAGATCTCCACACTATCAACAATCTCTCATCTTCCTCGTGACCCAGATCCTGCCCCACCTGTCGCCATGCACACATATAGACACGACAACAGCCAATTAACTCCGGTGAGAATAAATCCCAGTATAAAACATGTATGCATGCAAAGTAATAATCATGTACAAAAGCATAGCATATATCAATTAGCATGAATTAAAATCTAAACATGTAAAGGAATACAAATCTGTATTCAACATCTAATTCTTGGCTCGATTTGTTTCTAATCTAGGGATCCCGGTGTGAATAAGACGTCACTGATCTTTCACCTACCCTCCCAATCGGGGTAACTGTACGTCTTATTCCTAGACTTCGGTCAAATCTATATCGAGTGGCTACACGTAGAGATGATCTGCTCCTACGCGTCGATACACCGAACGTCTAGTTTGACAAATCTGTCAATGATTCCTATTTCAAAGGCTTGAATATAAATCTGTAAACAAAGCATAATCATACTCAAATATAAATAACAACCTAGTATGTGATTTAAGGAAACTCGTATCAAATCTGAATCGAGTTGTGCAATCCCGTGACCACATGAATTATACCTTTATTGTCGTAGGAATCGGTCGAGATCTCGAACTCGAATGGCAACTCTGTCAATTCAAATCTGAAATGACAATGCATAAATGTGATGTATCAAAACACAACTCAAACAAGTCTTGTACAATTCAATACTCATTCTCGGTACAAATTCGACGGCATAACGGCTTAATTCTCCGATACTAATAACTCAACAATAGCATACTCCATCATACTCAACTCACAATATCATCAACCATTAATATACATTCTGAAATCTGTATAATCTCATACTCATATAAGCTGGAATTCCGAAATAATAGCATACAGTGTCTGAAAAACGATCCGGTAACGAATATACCATGCTCAAGCTATCATGAACACATATTCTAACTCATATCTGAATTCCTCCCACGTGTATATTTTGAAACATGCTGAAAAGATAAGAAACTTACATCCTCTTGTAGCCAATGATGCAAGGATCAATAATCTCTACTTATATCAAAATTTGGATGGATAAAAGTTGCACAATCTTGCTTTTATTCTCAAAGAACTTGAAGCTATGGAGAGTTTCCTCGGTTCTCATCTGCTGGAATGAAGAAAGAATGACTCAATTCGAAATTCTATATATATATATATATATATATATATATATGCCATGTGTCAAGCTAAGAAGCAAGGGTGGCATTCTCGCATGCAGCACCGCGGGTGCGGTCCTCTTGCACCGCGGGTGCGCTTAGCTCTCGGCCTCATCTTCATTTCCAGAAATTGGACGAACGCGAGTGCGCTGGGTTTTTCACCGCAGGTGCGGTGTCACTTCGGCCTGCATCACTAAATTCTGAATACGGCACCGCGGGTGCGGTGTCTCCTAGCACCGCTGGTGCGGTGTGGCTTCGGCCTGCCTTTAAAAATTCTCATTTTTCATGTTATGCATTCTCATATCTTCAAATCTAACATCAATGACCACTGATAATTCTCGAGCCTTACATTTCTCCCCCTCTTAGACAGGAGTTCGTCCTCGAACTCGTAAACAATTAATCATGTAAATATATACAAAAGAAATATAAGCAAAACTGAAATAAGGACTCACATCATATAAATAACTCGGGATGCCTCTGTCTCATATTAGACTATGTCTCCTAAGTTGCTTCTTCGATGCCATGACGACTCCACTGAATCTTCACAAGCGGAATGATCTTTATTCTGAGTTGTTTCTCTTTCCGATCAAGAATCCGAATCGGCTGTTCAACATAGCTCAAAGTCTGATCTAACTCTGCTTCATCAGGTTGAATGACATGAGAACTGTCTGGCATATATTTACGCAGCATCGATACATGAAATACGTCATGTATTCCAGACAAAGAAGGAGGAAGAGCAAGTCTGTAAGCTCGATCGCCAATCTTCTCATGGATTTCATACGGACCGACGTATTTAGGAGACAATTTCCCACGTTTGCCAAATCTGACAATGCCTCAAAAAGGAGAAATCTTCAATAATACTCTGTCTCCCTGCTCAAATACTAACGGTCTGCGTCTGATATTGACGTATTTGGCTTGCCTATCCTGTGTTGTCTTCATTCTCTTCTGAATGATCTTAACTTTCTCATTCATCTCTCGAATCATATCTGGCCCCAATTCTGGTACTTCAGAAATATCATCCCAGTACAACGGAGATCTGCACTTCTTGCCATACAAAGCTTCAAACGGTGACATCTCTATACTCGTCTGATAGCTGTTGTTGTACGACAATTCACATAAAGGCAATGAATCCTGCCAACTAGTAGCAAAGTCTAGTACTACAGCTCTCAGTATATCCTCTAAAGTCTGGATAGTCCGCTCTGACTGTCCGTCTGTCTGAGGAAGATAAGCAGTACTCAGGTGTAAAGTCGTACCCAAAGCCTGCTGCAAACTGTGCCAAAAGTGAGAAGTGAATCGTGGATCACGATCTGATACTATAGACTTCGGCACACCATGCAATCTGACGACATCTCTGACATACAACTCTGCCATCTGATCGTGTTGGTATGTCATCTTGTATGAAATAAAACAGGCAGATTTGGTCAGTCTGTCAATAATGACCCAAATCGAATCACAACCCCGGGAAGATCGAGGTAACTTCGTCACGAAATCCATGGAAATGTGGTCCCATTTCCATTCAGGAATAGACAAACTCTGAAGTAAACCTCCGGGCTTCTTTCTTTCTGCCATCACCTGTTGGCAATTCAAGCATTTAGACACAAATTCTGCGATATCGGTCTTCATCTGTTTCCACCAGAACTGTGTCTTCAAGTCGTTATACATCTTTCTGCCACCAGGATGGATACTAAACCGGCTACAATGCGTTTCTGACATGATCTGTCGTCTCAAATCTGAAACATTTTGCACTACTAGACGGTTATTCACATACAGAACAAAATCTCTAACCTGATACTCAGAGATATGTCAAGTTCTGACCATATCAATCGATCTCTGAATACTCGGATCAGTTCTCTGCGCTTCTTTGATCTTCATAATCAGATCTGGCTCAACCTGAATCGTTGCAAGTCGTAGTGGTCTACTATTTGTATCAAATGCCAATCCAGACAAGCAACAATCTTTAACTAAATTCGATACACCTATCGTCGACAAGGATAGAGCACATACCTTCCGACTCAAGGCGTCTGCTGCTGCATTCGACTTCCCTGGATAGTACTTGATCTCGCAATCAAAATCTTTCAACAGATCAAGCCATTTACGTTGCCTAATGTTTAACTCTGACTGAGAAAACAGGTATTTCAGACTCTTGTGATCAGAGTAGATCTCGAATTTCTCGCCATAAAAATAATGACGCCAAATCTTCAACTCAAATACGATAGCAGCCAATTCAAGATCATGAATCGGGTATCGTGTCTCGTGTGGCTTCAGCTGTCTAGAGGCATATGCAATCACGTGTCCTCGCTGCATAAGAATACACCCTAACCCTCTGTGAGATGCATCACAGTACACAACGAAATCACCTGTACCGGAAGGAATCATCAAAACAGGCGCACTAGTCAGCCTCTTCCTCAGCTCAACAAAACTAGACTCACAGTCTTCAGACCACACAAACGGTGAATTATTCTGTGCTAACTGGGTAATCGGTTTCGCTATTGTTGCGACTTTGATTGTTGCACTCCCAAGAGCAGGTTGTCCACAAGTAATATAGTTCGGTGAGTCCGAATATCGTATCCACAGGGAAGCTAAGGTAATTACAAGTCCACTACAATGTCTTTTTGTTTTGTATTTTTTTTTTGTTTCTTTTTAATTTTAATTGTTTGAATATTTAATGGGTAAATTTTAATTGTTCAAATTTTAATTTAAGTAGTTGAGATTAAAGGATCCACTCTTGGTATTTTAATAAAGTTAACATTAACGAACAATATTGAAATCCACTTAATAAAATGGTTCCAATATATTAAATAATCATATTTATATTATGTTATAAATTATTATCTCATAAATATATAATATATACCAAAACTTATAAATGTGGTCAAGTATTTATTGTGCTATATATATATTTCTAAACACTAAATCAAGGT
Source organism: Primulina eburnea (assembly GCF_022965805.1). Taxonomy (NCBI): domain Eukaryota; kingdom Viridiplantae; phylum Streptophyta; class Magnoliopsida; order Lamiales; family Gesneriaceae; genus Primulina; species Primulina eburnea. The sequence goes on from NC_133117.1 coordinate 17,445,402, forward strand.
TCCCACTTTAAATGGTTGGTAAAACCAAACTAACATTTAAATGGTACCAAGAAAATATTATTATGATATATTTATATATAGTAAATCAAGGAATCCAAGTTAAATGGTTGGTAAAACCAAACTAACATTTAAATGGTTCCAAGAATTTTATATTATAATATATTTATATATAATAACTCAAGGCATCCACTTTAAATGGTTGGTAATACCAAACTAACATTTAAATGGTTCCAAGAATTTAGTGTAACATATAGCAACAATAAATCAAAACTCCCACTTATAAGTAGGGTATAAAAATGCTTAAAGAAATAAATATAACATAAACAATAAATAATGATTAAATAATATAAAACATAGATTCTTACCTTATAATAACCTTATTATCATGCCAAGAGCTTCACCTTATCATCTCAACTTTAGGAAGTTAGCTATTCATTATTCAAAGTGTAAAACTTTGAATATGAAATTAACATGCTAATTATATTTAAATGAAGAAATAAAAGAAAAATATAGAGAGAAATATTATGAACTCAAAGATTTGTTCATAGAATGAGGGATATCCCAATACATTACAATGCACCCCTATTTATAGCCAAATTTGGGGAGACAACCACAAATAAAATATTATTTTTTACACATAAGTCTTCATTGGTGTTCCAAGAAATTAATATTATATTACACATCACTTTTGAAAATCTTCTTCTCCGAATTTGCTTCTTCACATAAAATGAAACATGTGGATAATTGAGTTGTCTAGTTGTGGTATTTTTTTCAGAATATTTGACCAAGTAATTTGAGAGATATGATCAAAATACTAGAGCATGGTAAAACTGCCACTCCTTTGATAACTTTAATTGTTGTTTAATTTGATCCCACTTGTGAGAGGTTTTTTATCTCATGCTTGGCAACAATATTGTAGATCTTATAATCAACTTTCTACAGGTCCAAGAATCATCTTAATCCCATTTGCAACGCCAAGGTTATTCTTGTTTTATCGAACCTGTAAAAAATAGTAAAAACTTATAACTACACAACAACTTATATTTTATACAATTTATTATAAAACATATAATATTTAAACATTTAATAAAACAAAAACTATATATTTATATTATAAAACATTTAATTAATGTACAATTTTTATGTTTATCACACCTCCCAACCTGCTTATTGCTAGTCCCTAGCAATTTAAGCGTTAATAGCAATACAAAACATATTGATTAATTTAAATAGAAATGTAATCAGAACTATCTAAGTGTTTAAATTAAATTTGAAAACTGTCAAAGTTATATCAAGATCATCATAATTATAATTTATGAAATAATTTGAAATGATTAATTCAAAGCTTATTTCAGGTAGTTAAATGTACACGGCCTTCAGAAATTCCTAGTAAGAGTCTCAACTCCATATCCTCACAGGTTAATAAATGTTTCAATTTATGACAACGATTTCTCTCATGGAGTTGGAATACAGATAAATGCTCAGAAAAATGGTTTACAGAATGCAGACAGATAAACGAGCCAAACTAATCAAAAGATAGGAAATCCATTGATTTAAAATCCAGTTGTTCTTATTATATATATTTTTTCCCTAATTTTTTTTTTTACATCATGGAATCAAACTAAGTTTATGCTTCTTGACCACATATTTATTTAATTTGTACAATGTATTTCTCTCTCTCTTTCTTTTTTTTATTTGTATTTTTATGAGAGAAAAATGGGTCACAGCATATAACTTAAATTACATAAATCTTCAACATCTTTCTTTCTTTTTTTTTTCTTCGCTTTCTTTTTTTTTTTTCAGGAAATATCAATTTTTTTTAAAAAAAATAAGAACTCAAGATCTAAACAATTGATAGCCTCTCCGATGATTAATAAAGGCTCGCAAGCTGTTTTCTCAATCCTCTCCACTCACTCACAAAATATGTGTGAGTTCAAAAATTTTAGGCACTCTTATAAGGAATATCTTGGGCCATATACTTTAATACCTAATTTTATCACAATGGTTAATCACTCAAAAAGATTTCATAAATCATATTTTTATATTGATCCGAATATTAAAATTGATCTTTTTTCAAATAAAAATTTAAACATTCTTAAATAGATTAATGCATGTTCTAATTTAAATCTTTCAAATATGTAATGTATGACATTTTTGCAAAAATTACTAAGATACAAACAATAAACATGGTTTTATTTTAAAATAATATTTAATTTTTTTAAAAAAATTTGTTTTTTTTTTTATGTGTTCTCCCCCCAATCAGAATACGACATTGTCCCTAATGTCAAAATAGCTATTAATAAAGAGTACATAATGAAAGAGATATCACCTGGAATTTTATTGAAGATAACAAATTTGTGACACCCTGACCCGTTACAATTAAAATACAGCGGAATTTAAAATTTTCTTTCAAATGGAAGGAGTTTCAAAATACATTTCATAAAATGTTTACAAAATAAACACATGATCATTCAAATGACATACAAAATACAAAATAATCATTCTTATGATCATGTCCCAAAATGATACAAAATATCCTTCCTTCCAACGGTGCATGCATATGACCCCCATCCACGATCACTGCCCCGGTCTGTCGCTCTTATCTGCATCACATGAATAAACTGAAATGAGAATAAATCTCAGCAAGTGGAACTCTACATAGCAATGATATATAGTATACTCTGTAAAACATGACTTTTAAATCAGAAATACCATCAACTCTGAAACATGAATACTGTAGCAATAGCTGTAGCAATAGCAATAGCAATAGATAGCAATACGATGGTATTCTCTTTTCTATGGTTGGATTGATATCAATAGTATCTGTGACTATGGTTGCCAATATCCCATCGATATAAATCGATAACTGTGAGGGGATAAAAGCCTATGGTCGATGATCATCTAATTGCATGCAATGCTCTGACTATGATAAATCAATCCAATAAAACATTTGAATTCTCAATAGCATTTAAGGCCGTCGTTTCGCAATCTCATAATATATCTTGTATTCCCTTTATAACAATGGTGAGACATACAATGCCTCCAATGAACATAGCAATGGAATCAATATATAACAATGAATCAATTGAAGGGAATAACACTTTGAAACCTTTAAAACACAATACATATAATATCATGTGAGCAAAAAGGATGAAATTCCACTTACTACCAATAGAACACCTCCAACTACACTCTTGGTACACCACCTACAACAATAATCCATAAATAACACCAATGTCAACTCTATATCCACAAGTACAAGCCAAATAATCCATTAAACAACTCAAACATCAAATCCAAAATAACCCTTAACTCAAAACCTCGTTAGAATCGCACCAAAAACTTACCTAAGCTTCCTTATACCACGGAGAACGATGATCTCAAGTCGGAAATCCAAATAACTCCAAGAATCAAAGATAGAAAGCTAAAGAAATGGATGAAAACCCTTGCCAATGGAGAGAAAATCGGTAAAGAAGAGAAGGAATAGGATAAGGTATGGCCAACAACTCCCAAAAAGTGACTAAATAACTCGCCCATACTTACACCGCGGGTGCGCCAACACAAGCACCGCGGGTGCGCCATGCTCACGGCATTCCAAAATAAATCCCATGCACGATCACCGCGGGTGCGGTGCTACAATTACCGCGGGTGCGGTGCACACCGCGGGTGCGGTCCTTGCACTGCCGCGGGTGCGGTGGTGCCACGGCCTTCCAAATGCAAAATGATGAATAGTACACCGCGGGGGCACTCATCTAAGAGCGCGGGTGCACTCTACTCACGGCAATGAACAGTACAAACTCAACTAAAATCGATCCGAAACGCTGAAACGAACAATCAACACCAACTAATACCTCAAATAAATAATAACCAATAATACTATAGCCCAAAACACAACTATAAACAACTAATCATAAACCCAAATAACACAATAAAGCTTAAACCGTACCGTACACCGGGCTCAGCTATTACAATCTCCCCTCCTTAGAGGAATTTCGTCCGCGAAATTGACGTCACTGCACGAACAACTCAGGATACCTCTCTCTCATCTCAATCTCTGGTTCCCACGTAGCCTCCTCGATCAAATGGTTCCTCCAAAGGACTTTAACGATGCCGATCTCTTTGTTCCTCAGAACTCTAACTGTGCGATCCAAAATCTGAATCGGAATCTCATGGTAAGTCAGATTCGGCGTCAAGTCCAATGGCTCGTGGCGAAGAACATGGGAAGGATCTGCAATATACTTCCTGAGCATCGATACATGAAACACATTATGGACTCTGTCAAGATCGGGCGGTAGGGCTAATCTGTAGGCTCTGTCACCAACTCTGTCCAATATCTCGAATGGACCAATGAATCTAGGACTCAACTTGCCCTTCTTGCCAAATCTCATCACACCCTTGAGAGGTGCTATCTTCAAAAAAACATGATCGCCAACCTCGAACTGCAAAGGTCTGCGACGAACATCTGCATAACTCTTCTGCCTCGACTGAGCAGTCTTCATCCTCTCTCTGATAACTGCAACAACATCGGCAGTCTGCTGGACCAACTCGGGACCCAACATCTTCCTCTCTCCAACCTCATCCCAAAACAAAGGAGATCTGCACTTCCTGCCATAAAGTGCCTCATACGGTGCCATGCCAATCGTCGCCTGGTAGCTATTGTTGTACGTGAACTCCACAAGTGGCAACTTAGAATCCCAACTACCAGAATAGTCAATAGTACAAGCTCTGAGCATATCCTCCAGAATCTGAATGACTCTCTCTGACTGACCGTCGCTCTGAGGATGATAAGCTGTACTGAAAGCTAATCGAGAACCCATAGCTCTATGCAAACTTTTCCAGAACTCTGAGGTAAATCTAGGGTCACGATCAGACACAATCGACACGGGCACACCATGAAGTCTAACAATCTCTGCAATGTAGTCCTCGGCATACTGAGACATCGAATACGTCGTCTTGACTGGGAGAAAATGAGCTGACTTGGTCAATCTATCAACAATGACCCAAATGGAATTGAAACCCTTCTGCGTCCTGGGTAAACCAGTCACGAAATCCATAGTGATATGCTCCCACTTCCACTGAGGAATCGGCAAAGATAGCAATGTCCCAGCAGGTCTCTGATGCTCAATCTTAACCTGCTGACAAGTAAGGCACTGAGAAATGAACAAAGCAATATCTCTCTTCATACCTGGCCACCAGTAAAGTCGACGAAGATCCTGATACATCTTCGTACTGCCTGGATGAATCGAATAAGGTGCGGTATGAGCCTCTGTCAAGACGTCTCTACGAATATCATCGCCAACAGGAACACAAATACGGCCTCTGAAAGTCACCAATCCATCACCATTCAGACTAAACTCTGAATTCCCTCTAGCCTCGGCTCTAGCTCTCAACTCTGCCAACTGAACATCAGTCGACTGCTCTCTACGGATCCTGTCCGTCAAAGTAGATCGAATAACCAACGCTGACAAACGAGCAATGGACCCTGGAATCACCAGATCAATCTCCTCTCTCTGCAAATCCATCAACAATGGTCTCTGAATCAAAGAACTCAATGAAGCACTCGACTTGCGGCTCAAAGCATCAGCCACCACATTCGCCTTTCCTGGGTGATAGCTGATAGTCACATCATAATCCTTGACCAGCTCTAACCACCTCCTCTGTCGCATATTGAGCTCTTTCTGCGAGAACAGATACTTCAAACTCTTGTGGTCTGTGAAGATCTCACACTTTTCGCCATACAGATAATGTCTCCAAATCTTAAGGGCGAAAACCACAGCTGCGAGCTCCAAATCGTGCGTCGGATAATTCTTCTCATAATCTTTCAACTGGCGAGATGCATAGGCAATGACCTTACCTCGCTGCATCAACACTGCACCAAGGCCTCTCTTCGACGCATCGGTATAGACAACGAAATCCTCAGAACCACTAGGCAAAGAAAGAACAGGAGCTGTCGTCAATCTGTCCTTCAACTCCTGAAATGCACTCTGGCAATCGATAGTCCACTCGAACTTCACAGTCTTCCTCGTCAGATTGGACAATGGCAAGGCAATCTTGGAGAAACCTGAAATGAAACGACGATAGTAACCTGCCAAACCAAGGAAACTGCGAACCTCTGAAACAGTGGTAGGAATAGGCCAACTCTGAATCGCCTCTATCTTCAACGGATCAACAGCAATGCCATCTCTCGAAACAACATGGCCTAGAAAAGAAATCTGATCCAGCCAAAACTCACACTTCTTCAGCTTGGCAAACAACCTCTTCTCTCGCAACAACTGAAGAACAACTCTGAGATGCTCGGCATGAAGCTCTCTGGTCTTGGAATAGATCAAGATATCGTCGATGAAAACAATGACAAAGCTATCCAGATAAGGCTTGAACACACGGTTCATTAGGTCCATGAAGACTGAAGGGGCATTGGTCAAACCAAAAGACATGACAAGAAACTCATAGTGACCGTACCTGGTCCGGAAAGCTGTCTTAGGGATATCAGACTCCCTAACCTTCAACTGATAGTAGCCAGACCGAAGATCAATCTTCGAGAACACAGTGGCACCATGGAGCTGATCAAACAAATCATCTATCCGAGGCAACGGATACTTGTTCTTGACAGTCACTTTGTTAAGCTCCCTGTAGTCGATACACAGCCGCAAGGAACCATCCTTCTTCTTGACAAACAGAACCGGAGCTCCCCAAGGCGAAGAACTCGGACGAATAAAGCCTTTGTCTAAAAGATCCTGCAACTGCGCCTTCAACTCCTTCATCTCGGTAGGGGCCATCCTGTACGGAGCCTTAGAAATAGGAACCGTACCTGGAGCTAAATCGATCACAAACTCAACATCCCTATCCGGCGGCAAACCCGGAACATCATCCTCAAACACATCAGCAAACTCCCTCACCACATCAATATCATCTACATTCAACTTAATCAATCTATCAACATCCACAATAGAAGCAAGAAACCCATCGCAACCTCTACACAACAATCTCTCAGCCTCAAGACAAGAAATAAAAGGAAGGACCAGCGAAGTACCTGCACTGGCGAGCGCTCCTCCCTGGCCATCATCTGCAAAAGTCACCTTCTTAGCAACACAATCGATAACTGCACGGTAAGTCGAAAGCCAATCCATGCCAAGAATAACGTCGAAAGCAACCATAGGGATAACAATCAAATCAGCGAAGACAACTCGCTCCTCAATACGAACAGGGCACGCAAAGACAATCGATGTCGGGCACAAGACATCCCCCGAAGGTAAAACAACATTAAGATGGAGGGGAAGAATAGAAGGAACTATACCCAAAGATCTCAAAAATAATTCAGACATAAAAGAATGAGTAGCACCAGTATCAATCAAAGTAGTAGCTACTCTGCCTGAAATCAAAATAGTACTAAGGATCAATGAAGAATCACGATTAATACCTTCCTTCGTCATCGAAAAGATACGACCCTGCACCTTCCCTTGGCTATCTCCCCTCGGGCAATTCCTGGCAACGTGGCCTGCCGCGCCACAACGAAAACAAGTATGAGTGCCCAATCTGCACTCTCCTCGATGATGCTTACCACACTTTGGACACTGCGGCTTCTCAGGATCAAATGGAGCAACTGGAACTGGCGGAGGTCTAGGACTCGACTCCATCTTGCCCTTGCCCTTGAAACGATCCCTGCCCCTCTGATTAGAACCCTGGCCTCTCTGAGCAACAGCTTGGTGCCTCTCTTGCCTCTCCCTGGCGATGTCCTTCTCGTCTTGCTCGGCCAACAAAGCTTTGGACACAATCTCCTTGAAAGTAACAGCCTTGGACATGTTAATGTCCCGACGAATCTCAGCTCTAAGGCCTCGAATGAAATGAGCGCCTTTATCTTTGTCGTTCGAAGCAACATACGGAGCAAAAAGGCAACCCTCCTCGAACTTCAGAAAATACTGGCCAACATCCAAGCTCCCCTGTCGAAGCTCCAAGAACTCCGTAACCTTCTTCGCTCGAAGTGCGTCGGGGAAATACTTGTCATAGAACAAATCTGTGAACTCTGACCACTTCAGTGCCGCAACATCTACTCCAACTTTCGTAGCATTCCACCAGATACGTGCAGCTTTAACCAGCAAGAACACTGCACAGCTAATCCTGTCTTTGTCCTCATACTGGAGATGATCGAAGATAGCTTCAAGCGCCTTGACCCACTCGACAGCAACTAGAGGATCGGTGCTACCTGCGAATTCCGGTGGATCCATTCTCTTAAAAGCAGAAAAGACGGCATCAGTGCCAACGGCCTGAGCAACTTGACCTCTCACTTGGCCTCGACCCTGACCTGCTCCTTGCAATCGGAGCAACTGCTGAATCTGATCGCTATGCACCTTAGCCTGCTCCTTAAGCAACTTGCCGAACTCGTCAACAACTCTCGAGGAAGAACTATCCTCACCCTCTGCCGCCTTACGCTTAGGAGGCATACTCTACAATTGCTCACAAGACACAATCAATATATAACAATGAATAGATGCAAGAAAACATACCCGGACAGTTGAAAGTAGACGAAGTCATATGCATTGGTCCGAAGAACCGGTGCTCTGATATCACTAAATGTGACACCCTGACCCGTTACAATTAAAATACAGCGGAATTTAAAATTTTCTTTCAAATGGAAGGAGTTTCAAAATACATTTCATAAAATGTTTACAAAATAAACACATGATCATTCAAATGACATACAAAATACAAAATAATCATTCTTATGATCATGTCCCAAAATGATACAAAATATCCTTCCTTCCAACGGTGCATGCATATGACCCCCATCCACGATCACTGCCCCGGTCTGTCGCTCTTATCTGCATCACATGAATAAACTGAAATGTGAATAAATCTCAGCAAGTGGAACTCTACATAGCAATGATATATAGTATACTCTGTAAAACATGACTTTGAAATCAGAAATACCATCAACTCTGAAACATGAATACTGTAGCAATAGCTGTAGCAATAGCAATAGCAATAGATAGCAATACGATGGTATTCTCTTTTCTATGGTTGGATTGATATCAATAGTATCTGTGACTATGGTTGCCAATATCCCATCGATATAAATCGATAACTGTGAGGGGATAAAAGCCTATGGTCGATGATCATCTAATTGCATGCAATGCTCTGACTATGATAAATCAATCCAATAAAACATTTGAATTCTCAATAGCATTTAAGGACGTCGTTTCGCAATCTCATAATATATCTTGTATTCCCTTTATAACAATGGTGAGACATACAATGCCTCCAATGAACATAGCAATGGAATCAATATATAACAATGAATCAATTGAAGGGAATAACACTTTGAAACCTTTAAAACACAATACATATAATATCATGTGAGCAAAAAGGATGAAATTCCACTTACTACCAATAGAACACCTCCAACTACACTCTTGGTACACCACCTACAACAATAATCCATAAATAACACCAATGTCAACTCTATATCCACAAGTACAAGCCAAATAATCCATTAAACAACTCAAACATCAAATCCAAAATAACCCTTAACTCAAAACCTCGTTAGAATCGCACCAAAAACTTACCTAAGCTTCCTTATACCACGGAGAACGATGATCTCAAGTCGGAAATCCAAATAACTCCAAGAATCAAAGATAGAAAGCTAAAGAAATGGATGAAAACCCTTGCCAATGGAGAGAAAATCGGTAAAGAAGAGAAGGAATAGGATAAGGTATGGCCAACAACTCCCAAAAAGTGACTAAATAACTCGCCCATACTTACACCGCGGGTGCGCCAACACAAGCACCGCGGGTGCGCCATGCTCACGGCATTCCAAAATAAATCCCATGCACGATCACCGCGGGTGCGGTGCTACAATTACCGCGGGTGCGGTGCACACCGCGGGTGCGGTCCTTGCACTGCCGCGGGTGCGGTGGTGCCACGGCCTTCCAAATGCAAAATGATGAATAGTACACCGCGGGGGCACTCATCTAAGAGCGCGGGTGCACTCTACTCACGGCAATGAACAGTACAAACTCAACTAAAATCGATCCGAAACGCTGAAACGAACAATCAACACCAACTAATACCTCAAATAAATAATAACCAATAATACTATAGCCCAAAACACAACTATAAACAACTAATCATAAACCCAAATAACACAATAAAGCTTAAACCGTACCGTACACCGGGCTCAGCTATTACAAAATTGAAACAAACGCAAACCAATCCACGACTTTTGAATCAATGATCCAACTTCCTTTTCTTACTGCTTGATTGCGACCAATTGATCTTTGTTATCATCGGATCAGGCTTATGAACAAAAGCTTCCAAATCATCAATTAATTGATCGGCAGTCGAAGCACAGATGAGCATCCGTCGTGAATTTTCTGAAATGAAATTCTGTTCCACAGCTTTATCAAGAAATGTCAACAAACTGTCATAATAATTATTGATATTCAACAAGACCACAGGTTTATTATGGATATTAAGTTGTGCCCAAGAAACAGTGTGAAAAATTTCTTCTAATGTACCAAAACCACCTGGTAATGCGATAAAAGCATCAGAATTTTCAATCATTTGAGTGATTCTTTCATACATAGAAGAAACTTTTAATTCCTCCCCAATCGTAACACCTGTAATATTTCCTTCAGCTAAAGCTATAGGAATAATACCCAAAACCTGACTACCTCCAAGATGAGCAGATGTTGAAACAGATCCCATTAACCCAATATTACCTCCCCCATATAACAAGTGAATTTTTCTCTCAGCCAATATCTTTCCAAGATTATTCGCTGCTTCTACAAACACTTCATTTTTTCCAGGACTCGACCCACAAAATAAACAAATATTTTTCAATGTTTGTGTAGAGGATCTAGCCATGTTTTTAACTTTTTTTTTCTGCGAAAATAGAGAGAAAGATGAGAGATTTTATAGGGGTAATATGTTATCATGACAAAACTATGGGTCACAGCTGTAAACAGAATAAATAGTAAAAACAATAATGAAACACATGCATATAAACAGTAGTGTGATTGTGGCTCACAATTTTCCTCTGGTTTTACGTCCAGAAACGGCTTCAACGCCTTCTATGAGTCGAGGATATGCTTCCCATCCAATTTTCTTATAAATTGGCAAACAGGGTCTTTTTTAGTCGGATTCCCAAGACTATGACGCTCATCTTGAAATTGTTTCCATAAACGGAGAAGTTCAATATGCACATGTCCACTAGAATGCGTCTCAAGAGTCAATAAGATGTTATCTAAAGACTCCTTACTCAGCCCATTCATAATGAAATCAATTTTATCTTCTCTGTTATTGGAAACACATCCCAAAGATCTGCATCGTTTGTCACAAGTCCATCTTGCACACTTATGACAAACCCCTAAACTTTTGGCCTTTCGTTTTTTCGCATAAGTGTTTTTTCCTAATCTAGGCAAATACCGAATGAGCAATGATTGTGGAACTTCTCCTCCTAATCGGACCTTAGCTTCAATTACAAGACGAATATCTTCTGGAATTCCTTTTTGCATTAGCAATCTCAATCTTTCACACCTTCCCTGCATAAATTTTTCTTAGAACACTTTCAGAAACAGAGGGAAAATATTTACAAATTTTTGAGAGAATTTCATCCATTTTGAAAAGAAAATAAATGATTTTTTTTTTATTTTTGTATCAGCAATTGTGGGAAACTGATTTAACCGATTATGAGAGTCATGGAGTACCGTTATCCGCCATTTAACCGGGAAAATAAAAAGATTAAGAAAACCTGAAATAAAAACAAACAAACTTAAATGCAACATAAAAATTTAAGGATCAGAAAGGGAAATAAACTCTTCTTGAAAGATTTCATTTTCCAAAAATGGTTTAAGCCTTTGTCCATTCACTTTGAAAACATCACCATTTTTAGGATTTTCAATATCCACAGCTCCATAAGGATACACATGTTTTACAACATATGGGCCTGTCCATCTTGATCGTAATTTTCCTGGGAATATGTGAAGTCGAGAATTATAAAGCAAAACTTTTTAACCGATCTCAAAAGATTTTCTAAGAATTGTTTTATCATGAAATGATTTGATTTTTGCTGTATAAATCCTCGAATTCTCATACGCGTCATTTCTGAGTTCATCAAGTTCATTAAGTTGTAATTTACGCAATTTGTTGGCATCATCCATGCTTGAATTTAAAGTTTTGATCGCCCAATAAGCTTTATGTTCCAATTCCACAGGCAAATGACAATGTTTTCCATAAACCAACCTATAGGGAGACATATTCAATGATGTTTTAAAAGCTGTTCGATATGCCCACAGTGAATCATTAAGTCGCAGAGATCAATCTTTTCTATTTGAGTTAACAGTTTTTTCCAAAATTTGCTTTATCTCCCTATTAGCTAATTCAACTTGTCCATTTGTTTGAGGATGATAAGGAATTGTTACTTTGTGAGTAATACCATATTTTTTCATTAATGAAGCAAATGGTTTATTAACAAAGTGAGTTCCCCCATCACTTATCATAGCTCGAGGAATTCCGAATCTACTAAAAATATTTTCTTTCAAAAATTTGATGACGATTTTATGATCATTTGTTCGACATGGAATTGCCTCTATCCATTTGGAAACATAATCAACTGCAACTAAAATATACAAGTATCCAAAAGACGGTGGAAAAGGTCCCATAAAATCAATTCCCCAACAGTCAAAGATTTCAATTTCAATGATAGGATTCAAAGGCATCATGTTTCTTTTTGAAATTGCACCCAATTTTTGACAATTTTCACAGATCTTGCAGATTTCGTGGGTGTCTTTAAACAAAGTGGGCCAATAAAATCCACACTGCAAAATTTTTGCAGCCGTTTTCTTTGAAGAAAAATGTCCTCCGCATGCTTCTGAATGACAAAATTTAATGACACTACTTACCTCATTTTCGGGTATGCAACGTCGAAAAATTTGATCCGGACAATACTTGAACAGATATGGATCATCCCAATAAAAGTTTTTTACCTCATTCAAAAAATTTCTTTTATCTTGAGAACTCCATTGCGGTGGCATTTTTCCTGTCACAAGAAAATTTACTATGTTAGCAAACCAAGGTGTAGTAGTAACTGAAAATAGATGTTCATCAAGAAAATTATCGTTAATTGGTGTCATTTCAAAAGATGATCCTGTTACTAGTCTCGATAAATGATCGGCTACGACATTCTCGGTTCCTTTTTTATCTTTGATCACAATGTCAAATTCTTGGAGCAACAAAATCCATCGTATCAGTCGTGGCTTTGCATCCTGTTTCGTCAACAAATATCTAATAGCAGAATGATCAGTAAACACAATAGTCGTTGATCCAATCAAATAAGAACGAAATTTATCTAATGCAAATATTACAGCAAGTAGTTCTTTTTCAGTTGTGGAGTAATTCATTTGAGCATTGTTTAAAGTTCTACTTGCATAATATATCACATAAGGCTTACCATTTCTTCATTGACCCAGTACTGCACCGACTGCATAATCACTCGCGTCGCACATGATTTCAAATGGTAAAGACCAATCAGGAGGTTGCATGATAGGAGCTGATGTTAAATGTCGAATGATTTTATCAAAAGCATTTTGACATTCTTGAGTCCACTCAAATGCAGTGTCTTTTGTTAAGAGGTTACAAATAGGTTTAGAGATTAAACTAAAGTCCTTTATAAACCTCCTATAAAATCCAGCATGTCCCAAAAATGAGCGAATTTCTTTAATGGTTTTTGGAGGGGGTAAATTGGCAATGACATCAACTTTTGCTTTATCAACTTCAATTCCATGAGATGACACGACATGTCCCAAAACAATTCCAGAAGTAATCATGTAATGAAATTTTTCCCAATTTAAAATAAGACCTTTTTTCCTCGCATCTTTTTAAAACTTTTTCCAAATTTTCAAGACAATTATCAAATGTATTCCCAAAGACAGTTAAATCATCCATGAAAATTTCCAAACAATTTTCAACCATGTCGCAAAAAATGCTTAGCATACATCTTTGAAATGTTGCTGGGGCATTGCATAATCCAAATGGCATCCTTCTAAATGCAAATGTTCCAAAAGGACATGTGAATGTAGTTTTATCTTGATCTTCGAGTGCAATGGGAATTTGATAATAACCTGAATATCCATCAAGAAAACAATAGTATGGATGACCTGCTACTCTTTCTAAAATTTGATCCAAAAATGTAATGGAAAATGATCTTTTCTAGTGGCATCATTTAATTTTCTATAGTCAATACACATCCGCCAACTAGATGGGACTCGACTTGTTAACAATTCACATTTTTCATTTTTTATCACTGTGATGCCAGATTTTTTTGGAACTACTTGTGTTGGGCTTACCCACTTACTATCAGAAATAGGGTAGATAATCCCAACATCAAGTAATTTGAGAACTTCAGTTTTCACAACATCTTTCATGTGTGGATTTAATCTCCTTTGTGGTTGTTGAGATGTTTTAGCATTTTCTTCTAAATGAATTTTGTGTGTGCAAATTAGTGGATTAATGCCCTTGAGATCTTTTAGTGTCCAACCAATTGCATTTTTATGTCTTTTAAGCATATCAACTAATTTACCTTCTTGATCACTTTCTAGTTTGGAAGAAATTACCACCGGATATGTTTCATCTTCTCCAAGAAATGCATACTTCAATTCTTCTGGCAAGGGTTTTAACTCCAATATGGGTGGTTCGTCTTTGTTCTCATATTTTGCATCAAATTCTTTCTCTGATCCTGGTAACGAGTGATACCTGATAAAATCATCAAGATCAATTTCAATATTTTCTTTAACAGTTTCAATTGAACAAATATCTAATTGATCATGGGTACTCCCTTCTTGAATGTTTTCTTCCACAAGAGTTTCAATAAGATTTTCATCTTCACTTTCATCTCCTTTGTCATGTGGTTGCTTACAAAGATTAAAAACATTGAGCTCCAAGGTCATGTTACCAAATGACAACTTCATTATTCCATTCCTGCAATTTATAAGAGCATTAGAAGTTGCTAAAAATGGACGACCCAAAATTACAGGAATTGCATTACAAGCTTCTATAGGTTTTGTATCTAAAACTATGAAATCGACAGGATATACAAAGTTATCAACTTGGACCAATACGTCTTCTACCATACCTCTTGGCACTTTAACAGATCTATCGGCAAGTAAAAGTGTTACCGAAGTAGGTTTTAACTCGCCTAGATTGAGTTCTTGATAAACTGAATATGGAAGTAAATTAACACTAGCTCCAAGATCAAGCAAGGCTTTTTTAATCTTTCGTTCTCCAATAATACATGAAATAGTCGGACAACCAGGGTCTTTGTATTTCAAAGAATTATTATTTTGAATGATTGCACTTACTTGTTCGGCTAAAAATGCTTTCTTTTTCACATTCAATTTTCTTTTCACAGTGCACAAGTCTTTCAAAAATTTAGCATATGATGGTACCTGTTTTATTGCATCTAATAAAGGAATATTAACTTTTACTTGTTTAAAAATATCATATATATCAGAATTCAAATTTGATTTTTTTGTATTTTTCAATGCATGAGGGAATGGTGGTGACACTGTCTGTTGAACCTCCTCTTCGCAAGTTATGGGTTCCACTTCCTTACCCTTTGGAGTTGATTTATCATCATCTTCACAAGGTTCAAGAATAGATTTTTCCACAACCTTACCACTTCGAAGGGTAATAACAGATTTTACCTGATCCATCGGTTGAGTTCCAGAAGTTCCAGTTTGTGTATGATGATCCTTGGGATTAGGCAGAGGTTGTGAAGGAAATTTATCTTTTTCATGAACATTAAGTGCAGATGCAAATTTAGCAAGAGTATCTTTCAAATCTGTCATGGTTTGAGCAGTTTGAGTATTGATAGACTCTTGCTTTGCAATGAAAGAATTCAATGTATCTTCCAAATTTCTTTTCGGCGGAGGAACATAAGGTGCATAATTTTGAAAATTTTGTTGATTTTGAAAATGTGGTTGCGGAAATTGTGCAGCATTATCATTCCTCCAACTAAAATTTGGATGGTTTCGCCAACCTGGATTGTAATTTTGAGAAAATGGTTCAAAATTTGGCCTTTTGAAATTGTTCAAAACATTGGCTTGTTCATGGAGACATTCTTTAAAAGAGAGCAAAGTGGGACAATCTTTTGTAAAATGATCACTTGTATCACAGATGTGACACGCAATTTCTTGAACAGATTTTAATTGACCATTCTTTTTCCATTCAAGTGCCTCAACTTTTCTTGCCAAAGAGGTAAATCTAGCTTGAAGATCATGTTCATCTTTGAGAGTGTACATACCTCCACCAGATGTAGGAGATTGAATCTTGTTTGAGGGTTCGATTGTACCTAGAGTGTCCCAATTTTGAGCATTTTCAGCTAATGAATCGAGATACTCAATTGCCTCGTTTGGATCTTTATCTTCAAATGTTCCATTACACATAAATACAACCATTTGCCTATCTTTAGGTGTTAAGCCTTTATAAAATTGAGAAACAACTCTCCAAATTTCAAAACCATGATGTGGACAAAGATTAAGCAATTCTTTGTATCTATCCCAACACTGATAAAAATTTTCTCCTTGTTTTTGAGTGAAAGTGATGATTTGCCTTTTGAAAGAATTTGTTCTATGAGATGGAAAAAACTTTTTCAAAAATTGTTGTTGCAATTCATCCCAAGTTCGAATGGATCCCGATCTAAGATTTTGTAGCCAAGTTTTAGCTTTATCTTTTAAAGAAAAAGGAAAAAGCTTAAGACGAATGGTGTTCATGCTACAATTTAGATCATTATATGTGTTGCACACTTCTTCAAACTCTCGTAAATGCATGTATGGATTTTCAGAATCTAAGCCATGAAAGTTGGGTAAAAGTTGGATAATACCAGGCTTAAAATTGAAATGAGATGCATCAGGGCGAAAAACTAGACATGAAGGTGCACTAGTACGTGTAGGATTCATGTGATCTCTAAGTGTTCTTCGTCTATCATGATCATGTTGAGATTGAATTTCATCTTCATTTTCTTGGATGGGTTCTTCCGCCATGTTTTGTAAAAATAAAGGGTTATTTCGAATGAGTCGACCACTAAGTGTACGTGACCAAATGCTCATGCAAATGCAAAAGAAAAAGAAAAAAAACACACAAAAGCAATAAATACTATAAACAAAATTAAATAGACTTGAAATTAAATTATACTTCCCCGGCAACGGCGCCAAAAACTTGTTGCGACTTTGATTGTTGCACTCCCAAGAGCAGGTTGTCCACAAGTAATATAGTTCGGTGAGTCCGAATATCGTATCCACAGGGAAGCTAAGGTAATTACAAGTCCACTACAATGTCTTTTTGTTTTGTTTTTGTTTTTGTTTCTTTTTAATTTTAATTGTTTGAATATTTAATGGGTAAATTTTAATTGTTCAAATTTTAATTTAAGTAGTTGAGATTAAAGGATCCACTCTTGGTATTTTAATAAAGTTAACATTAACGAACAATATTGAAATCCACTTAATAAAATGGTTCCAATATATTAAATAATCATATTTATATTATGTTATAAATTATTATCTCATAAATATATAATATATACCAAAACTTATAAATGTGGTCAAGTATTTATTGTGCTATATATATATTTGTAAACACTAAATCAAGGTTCCCACTTTAAATGGTTGGTAAAACCAAACTAACATTTAAATGGTACCAAGAAAATATTATTATGATATATTTATATATAGTAAATCAAGGAATCCAAGTTAAATGGTTGGTAAAACCAAACTAACATTTAAATGGTTCCAAGAATTTAATATTATAATATATTTATATATAATAACTCAAGGCATCCACTTTAAATGGTTGGTAATACCAAACTAACATTTAAATGGTTCCAAGAATTTAGTGTAACATATAGCAACAATAAATCAAAACTCCCACTTATAAGTAGGGTATAAAAATGCTTAAAGAAATAAATATAACATAAACAATAAATAATGATTAAATAATATAAAACATAGATTCTTACCTTATAATAACCTTATTATCATGCCAAGAGCTTCACCTTATCATCTCAACTTTAGGAAGTTAGCTATTCATTATTCAAAGTGTAAAACTTTGAATATGAAATTAACATGCTAATTATATTTAAATGAAGAAATAAAAGAAAAATATAGAGAGAAATATTATGAACTCAAAGATTTGTTCATAGAATGAGGGATATCCCAATACATTACAATGAACCCCTATTTATAGCCAAATTTGGGGAGACAACCACAAATAAAATATTATTTTTTACACATAAGTCTTCATTGGTGTTCCAAGAAATTAATATTATATTACACATCACTTTTGAAAATCTTCTTCTCCGAATTTGCTTCTTCACATAAAATGAAACATGTGGATAATTGAGTTGTCTAGTTGTGGTATTTTTTTCAAAATATTTGACCAAGTAATTTGAGAGATATGGTCAAAATACTAGAGCATGGTAAAACTGCCACTCCTTTGGTAACTTTAATTGTTGCTTAATTTGATCCCACTTGTGAGACGTTTTTTATCTCATGCTTGGCAACAATATTGTAGATCTTATAATCAACTTTCTACAGGTCCAAGAATCATCTTAATCCCATTTGCAACGCCAAGGTTATTCTTGTTTTATTGAACCTGTAAAAAATAGTAAAAACTTATAACTACACAACAACTTATATTTTATACAATTTATTATAAAACATATAATATTTAAACATTTAATAAAACAAAAACTATATATTTATATTATAAAATATTTAATTAATGTACAATTTTTATGTTTATCAGCTATACTGGAGAAATCTCTGATAAAACGGCGGTAGTACCCTGCTAGACCCATGAAACTGCGTATCTCAGGCATAGAAGTCGGTCTCGGCCAACTGATCACAGCTTCAAATTTACTCGGATCTACTGCAATACCGTCCCCAGATATGATATGCCCTAAAAACACAACCTGTCTTAACCAAAATTCGCACTTGGACAGTTTGGCATACAACTGCTCTTTTCTCAAAGTCCGCAATACAATTCTCAAATGCTCTGCATGCTCAATCAAATTCTTCGAATATACCAAAATGTCATCAATAAAAACTATCACAAACGCATCTAAATATTTCTGAAAGATACGGTTCATCAAACTCATAAAAACTGCTGGCGCATTCGTCAAACCAAAAGGCATAACAACAAACTCATAATATTCGTACCTGGTTCGGAATGCTGTCTTCGGTATGTCCACATCTCTAACTCTGAGCTGATGATACCCTAATTCAAATCAATCTTCGAGTAAACCGAAGATCCTTGAAGCTGATCAAATAAGTCATCGATGCGAGGCAAAAGATACTTGTTCTTTACTGTTGCCTTGTTCAACTGTCTGTAATCAATACATAACCGCATCGAACCATCTTTCTTTCGAACAAATAGCACCGGAGCACCCCAAGGTGATACACTCGGTCTAATGTATCCCTTGGACAGAAGGTCTTCTAGCTGTGCTTTCAAATCTTTCAGCTCTATCGGTGCCATCCTATACGGAGCTCTCGAAATAGGAACAGAACCGGGCATAATATCTATGCTGAAATCAATCTCTCGGGCTGGAGGTAACCCCGGGATCTCATCTGGAAATATATCTGCAAACTCACAAACTACTGGCAGATCTGCCAAAGTAGGGCTCGACTTCAGTAGATCTACTGAATAAATAAGGAACCCCTCTGCTCCTGTCTGTAACAATCTACTCATAGTCAGAGCAGATACTAAGGGAATCCGATATCTGGAACTCTTACCGTAGAATTTCCAGTCTTCTGTCAATTCAGGTCTGAATCTGACAATCTTGTGGAAACAATCTACAGTGGCCCTGTACTTGGTTAACATATCTATACCAACTATACAATCAAAATCAGCTAAACCAAGTACTATACAATCTAGATCAATCTCATGCCCTTCAAACTGAAGCATACAATGTCTAACTGTAGTCACAGATATCAAACCACTTCCCAACGGAGATGTGAGAGACACTACAGTAGATAATGAGTCTATAGGCAATGCATGTGTCAATCCAAAATGTTCAGATATGAATGTATGGGATGCACCTGTGTCTATCAACACATATGCAGGATAACCGCAAAGGAAACAGTTACCTGCAATGACATCGTCAGGTGCCTCATGCGCCTGCTCCTCTGACAGCGCAAACACCCTAGCCTGTTGTCTGGGAGGTTGACTCATTGTCTGACTACTTCCTGGTCTCTGCTGGGTCTGTGTAGATGGTGGCTGGAAGGAGTGTACAGAGGATGCCTGTCTCTCCATCTGTGGCACTGGTGCTGATGACCCTGTACTCTGGAATCGTTGTGCACCTCTCTGGGGACAAACTCTGGCATGTCCCCCTACACATGAACTGCTCTTTGACACTGCTCCGTGGCATGTCGCCCTAGACATGAACTGCAATAAGCGCCACTATAATCTGAACCTTGACCTCTCTGTCGGGATCCACTTGAACTCGATGAACTGCTCCCGGATTTCTTAAACTGTTTGCCCTTAGCCTTCAGAAACTCCTTCTTGCCACTGCTACTGCTTCCACTTTCAAATCGAGGAGGGGGTGGTGGAAACTGTGCGGCGGTAGGCTGTGGCTGTGGCTGTCTCTACCCTGAACACCATAAGAAGCTCCTCGCTGCCTGATCAAGCCAGCCTCAGCTCTTTTTGCTCTGTTCAGTGCCTCTGAAAAAGTATTAGGCCGTCCCGTGTTCACCAAAGTAAAATATCCGGATTCAAGCCATTTATGAACTGGTCGGCGGCCGCTTCATCATTCCCCGCCACGTGAGGTGCAAAACGAAGCAAAGCAGAGAATTTAGCAACATACTCTTCAATGTTCAATTCTGATATCATTGCCTCGATGCTCCAAGGCTCTCTTCGTAGTCAACCACCGGCTTTTTTGCAACCTCTTTCAATTGATGCCCTATCAGCTTCACACGTCTCTCATCAGTATAGGCCAATGACTCGAAAAGCATCTCTATATCATCGAGCCAACTCTCACAGTCAACTGCATTCTCTGTGCCTTTCAACGTCGGAGGATGGAAAGATTGAAACCTCTTCAGTAAGGTCTCCATCGGTGTAGCCGTAACATCCATCTGTGTACCTGATGTGCTACCCTGCTCTAGCACTTGACCTGCTACCGGCTGTGGTACTCGTCGAGGAGGCATAAATCTGATTATCAAACTGATTAGTACGCAAATTATACAATCTGTCTCAGCCCTCCTTTGATCATATACCTCTGATCGATAATCAGTTCTGATTCAGGCTTGACATGCTGTAAATCAATTTAGATAATACAACAACATACAATAGGGAAATCAATAAATCATGCTAGCATCCCAAAAGCAAGGAAAAAGACTCAATTTACCCCGCTCGTTCTAGTCTATCTCAGTCTACAGAACCTACAGCTCTGATACCTATTGTGGGGACCCGGGCTCTAACTCAATTCCTTTGGGATTTATTGGATCTTCGCTCGAAAATGTGGGTCAAAATTTTGCGTTTAACATTAATTCAAATGTATAATTAAAACATAATCTGTCTCTATAATAATTAAACAACATAATGTACATACAAATCTGTTTAGTACAATCGTACACCAGTGCTTAAGAGTTTCAGTACAAATCGAATACCAACAACTAGTAATCTGCATCGCCCGAGATCTCCACACTATCAACAATCTCTCATCTTCCTCGTGACCCAGATCCTGCCCCATCTGTCGCCATGCACACATACAGACACGACAACAGCCGGATAACTCCGGTGAGAACAAATCCCAGTATAAAACATGTATGCATGCAATGTAATAATCATGTACAAAAGCATAGCATATATCAATTAGCATGAATTAAAATCTAAACATGTAAAGGAATACAAATCTGTATTCAATATCTAATTCTTGACTCGATTTGTTTCTAATCTAGGGATCTCGGTGTGAATAAGATGTCACTGATCTGTCACCTACCCTCCCAATCGGGGTAACTGTACGTCTTATTCCTAGACATCGGTCAAATCTGTATCGAGTGGCTACACATAGAGATGATCAGCTCCTACGCGTCGATACACCGAACGTCTAGTTTGACAAATCTGTCAATGATTCCTATCTCAAAGGCTTGAATATAAATCTATAAACAAAGCATAATCATACTCAAATATAAATAACAATATAGTATGTGATTTAGGGAAACTCGTATCAAATCTGAATCGAGTTGTGCAATCCCGTGACCACATGAATTATACCTTTATTGTCGTAGGAATCGGTCGAGATCTCGAACTCGAATGGCAACTCTGTCAATTCAAATCTGAAATGACAATGCATAAATGTGATGTATCAAAACACAACTCAAACAAGTCTTGTACAATTCAATACTCATTCTCGGTACAAATTCGACGGCATAACGGCTTAATTCTCCGATACTAATAACTCAACAATAGCATACTCCATCATACTCAACTCACAATATCATCAACCATTAATATACATTCTGAAATTTGTATAATCTCATACTCATATAAGCTGGAATTCCGAAATAATAGCATACAGTGTCTGAAAAACGATCCGGTAACGAATATACCATGCTCAAGCTATCATGAACACATATTCTAACTCATATCTGAATTCCTCCCACGTGTATATTTTGAAACATGCTGAAAAGATAAGAAACTTACATCCTCTTGTAGCCAATGATGCAAGGATCAATAATCTCTACTTATATCAAAATTTGGATGGATAAAAGTTGCACAATCTTGCTTTTATTCTCAAAGAACTTGAAGCTATGGAGAGTTTCCTCGGTTCTCATCTGCTGGAATGAAGAAAGAATGACTCAATTCGAAATTCTATATATATATATATGCCATGTGTCAAGCTAAGAAGCAAGGGTGGCATTCTCGCATGCAGCACCGCGGGTGCGGTCCTCTTGCACCGCGGGTGCGCTTAGCTCTCGGCCTCATCTTCATTTCCAGAAATTCGACGAACGCGAGTGCGCTGGGTTTTTCACCGCAGGTGCGGTGTCACTTCGGCCTGCATCACTAAATTCTGAATACTGCACCGCGGGTGCGGTGTCTCCTAGCACCGCTGGTGCGGTGTGGCTTCGGCCTGCCTTTAAAAATTCTCATTTTTCATGTTATGCATTCTCATATCTTCAAATCTAACATCAATGACCACTGATAATTCTCATTTGGATAGTGGATGTTCGCGACATATGACAGGAGATGCAAGTGTGCTATCTCAACTGATCAAATACAGTGTTCCAAATATCAGTTTCGGGGACAATTCCAAAGGTAGAACTTTGGGTAAGGTCATCCATGGTAATTTTACATTTAAAGATGTTCTATTAGTAGAAAACCTGAAGTATAACTTGATCAGCATCAGTCAGTTATGCGACAGTGGATTCCCAATACATTTTGACAAAAACTCATGTTCAGTTAAAACTTCAACTGATGAAATCATACTAACTAGCAAACGTCGTGGAAACACATATAAAGTCAGTTGGAATGATCAAACTTATGCACCAGTTTGTTTTATCGCTTCCAAATTATCTAAAAACTGGTTGTGGCATAAGAGACTAAACCATTTTAACTTTAAAACCATTTCCTATGAGAGTAAACATGAACTTGTAACTGGTTTGCCCAAAATAGACTTTTGAAAAGAAAAACTTTGCTCAGCATGTCAGTATGGTAAACAAGTACGATCTTCTTTTAAAAACAAGGGTTGTAAATCTTCATCCCGATGCTTAGAACTGCTGCACATGGATATCTTTGGTCCTATACCAGTCATGAGCTTAGGGGGAATGAAATACACCTTGGTAGTCGTAGATGATTTTTCAAGATTTACTTAGGTTATTTTTCTCAAATCTAAAGACCATACTGCTTCACAACTGATAAAGCTCTTCAAAAGACTTTTAAATGAAAAATCAGTTGGAATTGATCGAATCATATCAAATCGAGGAACTAAATATTTCATCAATCAAACTCTTTCAAATTTTCTAGAGAATGCTGGAATTAAGCATGAGCTCTCAGCAGCTAGAACTCCTCAGCAAAATGGTGTAGCTGAGAGAAGAAATCGGACCCTTAAAGAAGCTGCTAGAACAATGCTTGCTGATTCTGGTATTTCTCAAAGGTTTTAGGCAGAGGCAGTAAACACTGCGTGTTATACTCATAACAGATCAATGATTAATAAAAATAATATGAAAACACCATATGAGATCTGGCATGGAAGAAAAAGTATAATTACTTATTTCAAAATATTCGGCTGCAGATGTTTTATCCTTGATAATGGTAAAAATTATTTAAAAGCGTTTGATGCTAAATCTGCAGAGGGAATATTTCTTGGATACTCATCAGTTAGTATAGCTTACAGAGTCTTCAACAAGAAAACCTTAAATGTAGAAGAATCAGCTCATGTTGATTTCGATGAAACTGAACTAACTGATAAGCCAACTGATCAAGTTGAGTTAGTTGATCGATTTACAGATATCAGTTTGGAACATGGTGACAAAAATTAATGTCACAAAAATCAAAACATATCTCAAATACCTGAACCAGAAGTACTGGATCAATCAGATGCACAGGAAGTCGTCAGTGATGTTCAGTTGACAGAGCATAATGATAACACTCAAATACCAGTTGACGAAGCACCAACTGAGACTAAAAATTGTGTTCAGTTGCCAACTAAATGAATTGCTGATGCAAAAAATACTGAGTACAGATAGAAAAAATCACATCCTCCAGAACTGGTAATAGGAAATCCATTAGATCAAGTAAGAACTCGAAATCAAATGCTAAACTTAATTATCCATTCAGCTTTTGTTTCACAACTGGAACCGAAGAAAATTGATGAAGCTCTTGCTGATCCTAACTGGGTAAATGCAATGCAAGAAGAGCTAAATCAGTTTACTCATAATAATGTCTGGAACTTAGTTCCAAGACCAATTTCAAAATCTGTCATAGGTACAAAATGGGTTTTCAGGAACAAACTGAACGAAGATGGTTCAGTTGGACGCAACAAAACAAGATTAATAGCACAAGGATACAGACAAGAAGAAGGAATTGATTATGATGAGACATATGCTCCAGTTGCAAGACTGGAAGCAATCAGAATGTTTCTTGCTTATGCATCATACAAGAATTTCAAGGTCTCTCAGATGGACGTAAAAAGTGCATTCCTAAATGGCTAGTTGCAAGAAGAAGTATGTTGGAAACTAAATTCTGGAGTTTGACAAAAACATAAATCAATCGATTAAATCAACTAATACGTAAAAGCAAATTCGGCAGCTGGACATTCAACTGAAATCAGCTGACACAAACTGATCAGTTGAGAACTGATCAGTTAAAACATTCAGCCGAAAGCATTAAAGCTTCTCAACTGAAGATATCTCGGGAAAGATCATTCAACAGACAAAAAGACATATCAGACAGCAACTGAATATGGAAAGTCGCACCTCGATCACTACAGCATAGAACAATGTGTTTCGGCTATTGCATTTAAGACGCCGTATCAACATTGCTCAAATCAATAATGAAGTGGCAATCAAGAACACTGTCCAAGAAATATTGAAGAAGCAATCAACGGATACATAAATTCAAAAGTTACCGTTGAAAGACAAGTCTATAAATATGACTAAAGAGCAGTTGAAGACAGTGACGATCGATTAATCTCAAACTTGCTATTACTCTGTCAAAATCTCAGCTCATACTTATTAGATCTATTCGTAGCAATCAAGGCTACACGTTGAGCAAACTAACACTCTGTAATATTGATAATTCAATAAGTGCTAAGTTCAGTTACTCACAGAGATCATTGTATTATACTAAGAGTTTCAGTTCAGGCAATAGATAAGTCCTAACTGAAGTGGGTCTGTACAAGTGTTGTACTCGATCAAAGTCTTTTAGTGAATATCCTATCCTTGAGATAGAAGGGGTGACGTAGGAGTTATTCAATTCTCCGAACATCCAGAAACATATTGTTTTGTCTTTACTTCAGCTTTTCATTTTCAGTTAGATATTCTATCTTTCAATCAGTTTATTTTCCGCAACTGCTTATTCAGTTTAACTGATTGATATTGACCGACGGGATACTTAGTTCAGTTTGTAACAAAACTGAACTACCTTTTTCAAAGAACATTTAAATTCATAGAAGTGTTTATTCAACCCCCCCCCCCCTCCCTTTCTAAACACTCCTTAGTCAATAACCGATCCTAACAAGTGGTATCAGAGCGAGGCATATCCTATCAAAGACTATCTACACTCAATCTAATCACTATGTCCTCATTCAATAAGATTCCAATGTTCTCAAGAGAAGATTTTGATGATTGGAAAATCAGAATGCAGGCTCATCTAGCTGCACAAGACGATGACATGTGGTACGTTATAACCGACGGACCCATGAAAATTTTGAAAGCAATCACAGCTGTTGCTATTACTGAAGGGGCACCTCACCGAATTGAAAAGCCTAGAGATGAGTGGACTACAGAGGACAAGAGAAAGGCAAATCTAGACAACGTTGCAAAAGACATATTGTATAAGACACTGGACAAAGTAACGTTCAATAAAATCAAAATGTGCAAAACCGCCAAAGAAATTTGGGAGAAGTTAATTCAACTTTGCGAAGGCAATGAACAAACCAAAGAAAACAAACTTTCAGTTGCTGTGCAGAAGTTCGACAACATCAGAATGAAGATGGGAGAAACAATGCACGAATATGATGAAAGAACCAGCTGTATCATCAACGAACTGAATGCACTTGGAAAAGTGTATACAAATAAAGAAGTAGCGTTGAAAGTAATCAGAGGACTTCCCAAAGAATGGGATGTCAAAACCATGGCAATGAGGGAATCCAAAGATCTTAACAAAGTTGAACTTCATGATTTATTTGCTGATCTAAAAGCATATGAGTTTGAACTTCAAACTCGAGAAGGAGAACCATCTACCCCAGCAGCAACTACTGCCTTGACTGCTGTTAGAAATGAACCAACTGGTTCAGTTGAGAAAACTGCTGATCAACTGAGCAATGATGCTATGTCACTATTCATTAAGAAATTTGGAAGATTCATGAGGAAAAATCAAGGAAATTTTTAGAAGAATTATCAAAGAAACAACTCCAGAGAAGAGTCTAATGTATGTTTCAACTGTGGCAAATCGGGTCACTTTATTGCTAACTGTCCCAAGCCTAAAAAGAACAATCAAACCTCAACTGAAAGAAAGAAGAAAGTGTATGAACACAAGAGGAGATCTAAGGACGACAAGAAGCCTTACAGAAAGAAACATGAAGTACTCCTAGCTGAAGATAGCAAAGCCAAATGGGCAGAAACTGACAGCGAAGAGTCAGAACTAGAAAGTTCTTGCAGTTCAAGTGAGGATGAGGAAGAAGTAACATGTCTAATGGCTGATAACATAGAAGATCAATCAAGCTATGAGCAGGTATTTGATTTTAGCTCAACTGATTTTACAAGAGAAGAACTCATCTCAACTCTTCATGACATGGTCAGTGAGTATCAAAAGCTTGCTTTATCATTTGAAAAATTCAGAGCAAAGCAAGATGATCCCAAAGACAATAAAACAAAAACTGATGAATCAGTTGAAATGTTGAGTCTGAGAAGGGAGATTGCTGAACTCAGTAATGAAAGAAGCAGGAATCAATTAATGATTCAAAAATTGTCGCTTGAAAATACAAAGCTCAATGAGCTTATTCAAGTTTGGAACAAATCATCTAAAGCTTTAACTAATATACAGAATTCTCAGAAATCAGTTGATGATAAAACTTGTTTAGGATTCTGTAGTAAAGATGATTCATCTTCCCAAGATACTCAACCAAAACTGAATATGAACAAAAGGAAATATATTCACTTTGTAAAATCAGTTATGGTACAAGATCAAGAAGAGTCGAGTAAACTGATTGAACAGCCATCTCAGAATATGAATAAAGGCATGAGATGCGGGATTGGGTATAATCCAAAGGGTAATACTGACTCATGGAATCAGCAACCAAAAACTCTCAGCAGAAAATATTCATATGGCTACTCAAACAGTAAACCAGTTCAGAAAAGATATCGGCTGAACAATCAGTTGAAAAAGGACAAAACACATGTTGTATCATCGACACACCATACACCAAGCACACACGGACAAGGAAGAACCATATGGAATACAGAAACAGGACGGTCAGTTAGACTGGTTCAAGTCTGGATTCCTAAAGGACTAATCAACTTTTGGACCCAAATAGAAAAGGGTACCAAAATCTTATTTTGTGTTTAATTGCAGATAGTAGGTACAAGCATTGGATCAATATGGTATTTGGACAGTGGATGTTCACGACATATGACAGGAGATTCAAACTTATTATCTCAACTGGTTAAATACACTGGTCCAAACATCAGTTTTGGAGATAATTCCAAAGGTAAAACTGTGGGTAAGGGTAAGCTTATCCATGGTAACTTCACCATTAATGATGTTTTATTAGTCGAGAATCTTAAGTATAATCTGATAAGCATTAGTCAGTTATGCGATAATGGATTCTCAGTTCAGTTTGACAAACACTCTTGTTCAGTCACAAACTCAACTGAAGAGATTATTCTAACTGGCAAAAGATGTGGAAACACTTACAAAGTCAGCTGGAATGATCAACCTAATACACCAGTATGCTTTATTGCATCTAAATCATCTCAAAACTGGTTGTGGCATAAAAGATTAAATCATTTAAATTTTAAATCTCTTGCCTATCTGAGTAAGCATGAACTTGTAACTGGTTTGCCCAAAATAAATTTTTCAAAAGAAAAACTTTGCTCAGCATGTCAGTATGGAAAACAAGCACGATCCTCTTTCAAAAACAAAGGCTGTAAATCTTCATCCCGATGCTTAGAATTATTGCACATGGATCTCTTTGGTCCAATACCAGTCATGAGCTTAGGGGGAATGAAATACACCTTGGTGGTCGTAGATGACTTTTCAAGATTTACTTGGGTTATATTTCTCAAATCCAAAGACCATACTGCTGCACAACTGATTAAACTCTTCAAAAGACTTTTAAATGAAAAATCAGTTGGGATTGATCGAATCAGATCTGATCGAGGAACTGAATTCATCAATCAAACACTTTCAAACTTTTTAGAAAATACTGGAATCAAGCATGAGCTCTCAGCAGCAAGAACACCTCAGCAAAACGGTGTAACTGAGAGAAGGAATCGAACTCTTAAAGAAGCTGCTAGAACAATGCTTGCTGATTCTGGTATTTCTCAAAGATTTTGGGCAGAAGCAGTAAACACTGCATGCTACACTCAGAACAGATCAATGATTAATAAAAATCACATGAAAACACCATATGAGATCTGGCATGGAAGAAAAAGCATAATCACTTACTTCAAAATATTTGTCTGTAGATGTTTTATTCATAACAATGCTAAAAATTATCTAAAAGCATTCGATGTCAAATCTGCAGATGGAATATTCCTTGGATATTCATCAGCTAGCATAGCTTACAGAGTATTTAATAAGAAAACCTTAAATGTTGAAGAATCTACACATGTTGATTTTGATGAAACTGCATTAATCGATAAGCCAACTGTTCAAGTTGAGCTAGCTGATCAATTTACAGATATCAGTCTAGAAGATGATGACTCAGACGAAATTCGTAATAATCAGAATATCTTTCATACACCTGAACCTGAGATATTGGATCAACCAGCTGAATTGGAAGCAAATCTTGACAATCAGTTAGTGGAGCAAACTAATGGGAATCAATTAACAACTGAATCAGCTCCAACTGAAACTGAGAACATTCAGTTACCTAACGAAGAATTTGCTGGCTGTGAAGCAACAAATGCTGAACTTAGATGGAAGAAATCACACCCTCCAGAACTGGTAATAGGAAACCCATCTGATCCAGTAAAAACAAGAAATCAGATGCTCAATTTATTTATTCATTCAGCTTTTGTATCTCAAATTGAACCAACAAAAACTGACGAAGCTCTTGCTGATCCTAATTGGATTAATGCAATGCAAGAAGAGCTAAATCAGTTTGTTCATAACAATGTCTGGAACTTAGTTCCAAGACCAGTTTCTAAAACTGTTATAGGTACAAAATGGGTGTATAGAAACAAACTGAACGAACATGGTTCAGTTGTGCGCAACAAAGAAAGGCTAGTGGCACAAGGGTATAGACAAGAAGAAAGAATTGATTATGATTAAACATATGCACCAGTTGCAAGACTGGAGGCAATCAGAATATTTCTTGCCTATGCATCCTTCAAAAACTTTAAAGTCTATCAAATGGATGTGAAAAGTGCATTCCTAAATGGCCAATTGCAAGAAGAAGTCTACGTTGAACAACCTCCAGGTTTTGTCAATCATAATTTCCCTGATCATGTTTATTATTTGAACAAAGCATTATATGGTCTCAAACAATCTCCAAGAGCTTGGTATGAAACCCTTTCAAAATTCCTAACTGATCATGATTTTTCTGTTGGATCAGTTGATAAGACTTTGTTTAAATTTTCGAAAAATGATCATATCTTACTTGTTCAAATTTACGTTGATGACATTATTTTTGGGTCAACTAACCCCAAATTATGCAAGAAATTTTCCAAGTTGATGCAGGATAAGTTCGAGATGAGCATGATGGGTGAGCTGACATTTTTTCTTGGTTTACAAGTGAAGCAACTGGATTCAGGAACGTTTATCAGTCAAACCAAATATACCAAGGAATTGCTGAAGAAATTTGGCATGGAATCTTGTTCAGCAGCAAGCACTCCAATGAGCTCATCAGTTAAATTAGACACTGATCAAGGGGGAATATCAGTTGAGACGACACTATACAGAGGTTTAATAGGTTCTTTATTGTACCTAACTGCTAGTCGCCCTGATATTATGTTTGTTGTATGTATATGTGCAAGATTTCAAGCTAATCCTAAGCAATCACATTTTTCTGCTGCCAAACGTATCTTGAGATATCTTAAAGGCACGGAAAATGTTGGATTATGGTACTCTAAAGACTCATCTTTCAATTTAGTTGGCTATTCAGATGCAGATTATGCAGGATGCAAGCTTGATCGGAAAAGTACAAGTGGATCATGTCAGTTTCTTGGAGACAGACTGATCTCTTGGTTTAGTAAAAAACAAACATCCATAGCAACTTCCACAACTGAAGCAGAATATCTTGCTTCTGGAAGCTGCTGTGCCCAACTACTCTGGATTCAGCAACAACTGAAAGATTATGGTGTTGATGCAAAGGAATCACCAATATTCTGTGACAACACGAGTACAATTGCTATTACATACAATCTAGTTCTTCACTCCAGGACTAAGCATATAGATGTCAGACATAATTTCATCAGAGATCATGCAATGAAGAAGAACATCAGATTAGAACACGTCTCAACGGAACAACAAGCAGCAGACATCTTCACAAAACCATTACCAGAGGCTAAGTTTTCTTATTTCCGAAATATTCTTGGTTTAATTGATTTATCTTAAGATATTATTAGTAATATAACTTCACTAAATTAAGTGCAGAAAATAAGAACACAACAAATTGAGAATAATATTTCATTAAGAATACCAACGTTCCCAATTTACAGAAGAAATCATAGATCCAACTGTATCTAGCCATGCTCTAACCCAATCATTTAACTCATAAATTCGAACTCCAGCAAATGCCCTTGACTTTGAGATCTTATCAACAACATGCCACTCCTTCCATAGCATTGTTTCTAAAAGACATTTGTCTTCAACCAAATCATTAACGTGCCTAACCTCAAAACGAGCAAGGTATTTCAGTGCTCTTGCCTCCTGAGCACGAGTAGGAATGACACCACTGTCACTCACCATTTTCAACTCATAAATCTTTTCCCAGGTTGTCAATACCTTCTGAAAGACATATCTCTCCATTTTTCTTTTAATTTCAGCTAAGCGAGGGGCTGACTGATCAGTCACATGAACGTGAGTGCTACTGCATGCATCAGAATCAGACATGATGAAATAGTTTTGAACTAATGTGGAATCACATTTTCATCACTATCATCTCATTTATAAGAAAAAGGTATTGAAGAAGTTGAAGAATCACAAGTCAATTAAAGCGTCTCTCACATTTACCGAGGACATTTAAGATATCAGTTAATCTTTGTCAACTGATAACAGTTTGAATTTTATTAGTTGTTTTCATTATCAAATTATGAAAATTAGTTTTTCATCAGTTCATTTGTTTACTTATCAAAACTGCTGACTGTTAGCATTTCTTTAGATCATATAACAGATAATTGTGTGAAGAAATAAAACAAAATGATGCACTAAATATTTTATTTATCCATAAATATTTGAAAGGATTACATTATCATAAGTTTCCTTCACACTAGCTATCCACATATTCATCCAAACATCTAGTGCTGAGGACGAAGTTTTGCGGAAACTATGTGAAGAAGCGATGCTGTTAAGAGTCTCCAACTCCTTGCGCAGCATCAGCTCATAGAGATGGCCTTCCTTAAAGGCATCCACCTCTGCAGAAATCTTTAAGTGCTCTCGCACTTCTCTCAGCTGGGCCATCCGCCTGAACGAAGTCACCTTTCCTAAATTATACAGGAGCTCAAGCTCCAGTAATTCTTCCCAGTAGGGAAGACCAGCATAGAAAACTTTGTCTTCTATTGCAGCTTTCCGTGCTTCCAGAGAAAAAGGATCAACGTTTGAACTACTTGCTCCTGCCATTTATCTTTGAGTCTTTTCTGCTGATGCTTGTGACTAACTTCTCTATTCTTATTTATAGGCCAGGTCAACGAAGATGAAAGGACACTCCTTTAAAAGACGATTACACTACCAAACCTTGGGATTATCTTAATCAGGATTATTTTATTTAATGCATCTATTTAGGGGGAATAAAGGTTTAAGAAGTTAACTGAGAAGACAGTTGTTAGTGAATTCTCAACTGAAAGGAATCAGTTTTTCCTAACTGATCGTTCAGTTGATTATTCAACTAATCTTCTCGTAAAAGTTAAATAATTAAACCTATTATATTCCACATCAAAATGACGTGACTGTCTGCTAATTGTCTGCTAATTTATGATGAATTTCAGTTTATAACGTGTACACATTTTTAACCGTTCATTATTTTACACACACGATCACAGCACACGTACACATATTTTTACTCAAAAATTTTACTGGACTGACACGTGTCCGAAAATTCAAACAGTCACAAACATTAGTACAATTCCCCGCTTCATTTTAGTTTTCCTTTACGAGCACTTTATCTTTCTAAAGAACTCTCATCTTAAGAGATATCAGAGTTTTAACACTTTCAAATGGCAAACCAGATTCCAGCACATCTTTTGAACGCCATGGCTATCAACTTCAACTCAATTATGACCATTACAAACGCTGATGTAAAGAAAGTATTTCAGCAACTGGAATCAGCAGGTTTAAAACCCTTTTTGGGTCTCTACGCTCAGGAAATTTATCCCAAAGAGCTTCACGACTTCTATTCAACAGGTTTCATTGATTCTGATGAAAACATTGCTGCTACCATCAATAACAAACTAATGATCATATCTGAAGATTATTTTGGAGATTTGTTTTTACTACCTTCTGATGGGCTAACACAAATTTCTGAGATCAAAGCATCGGTAATCGAAGAGATGCAAACTTTACTCTCTGCAGATGGACGGAAAATCAAAGTTTCCGATCCCAAGAAAGAGTTAAAGCACGAGGGGCAACTGCTGGCAGACATTGTAGCCAAAGGGCTTTTGGCGAAGGCTGGGTCCTTTGCTGCTCTAACTCTGGAAAAGTTTCAACTCATCACAGTAATCATGACTGGACGACGAATCAACTGGAAGCATTTTCTATTCACTATTTTGAAGAACATGTTCTCTTCTGCTAAGCAATCCAAAGGTTTTGCTGTCCAGCTCAGTTATCTGCTGAAAAACCAAGGGTTAATTGCTGATGATTCTGACAGATTATCAAGATTCAAGGTGTTCAATGCTAAAAACATTCTACCATCAAAAACCAAATTAGATCTTTCTCCTGAGAAATTCATCAAGATCAAGAAGGAAATTGGGATGGAGCAGGCTGCTCCCAAAACAGTCAAAGTTGTCAAGAACTTAACAAAGAAGAAAGAGTCAAAACGCAAACTGATTCTCAGTGATTCTGATAGTCAGAAGACTCTACCTCTTCAAATTGTCAAGAAACCAAGGACACTGAAGACCAAATCAGTTGATCATGTTAAACCCACATCCACTGATCAGGTAATGGATACAGGAATTCAACAACCAATTCAGAATGTTATCACAAAGGAAGTTTCAGTTGCATCCTTAACTGAGGATCAGTTACCACTATCCTCACTTCTGCCAAACATCACTGCATCCAGCAAATCATCAAAACTTCCAGGGATCAAAGCTCAACTGATTAGTATCTCACCTTACTCTTCTTTGCCTTTTGCCAGACCCACCGGAATAATACTCAGAGAAAATATTGACGCAACTACATCTGGATTAACTATCCCACACATTTTGAGTGATTCTAAGGGCAAGGGTAAACTTCAAGAAGAACCAAGACCCTCAAATGCAATTCAGACTCACATTGACCTCATCCGGCAAGAAGTCAATACATTTGCAGCAGAGAGGTACCAAGTTTTTGAGGAATGGGTCAATTTCAGAGTTAATGTTTTTGCTAAGGAACTGCGCAATAAATCCAAGTTGAAAAGATTTATTGATATAGAACGACTAGTGTTAAAAACAGTTAAGGCTTCCTCTATTCAGCAAGCTTTGCAAAGGAAGAAATATTTCTTTAACTTATCTCGGGAACAAAAGTTGCAGCAAATAGTTGCTGAACTCAGGCAAAACTTTATTCCCCTTAGCCCAACTGCATTCAACGACAAAGCAGTCTATGCTCAATTGTAAACAGATCTGATAGCACTGCAAGCAGAAATTAAAGACTGAGAAATGGGTCAAGAACTGATCATCCCAGAGATGTCTCACAAAATTGCTGAAGAAGCTCCAACTGACCATTCAGTTGGAAACCCAGTCACGAATCTTGCTGATTCTTCATCCCAACCAGAAGGTATTTCATCAATTGCCCTATCTTCATTCGAAACAACCCCAACAACTACTATTCCAAAGATGTATTCTGAGGCTGAGCTGAAATTGGGAAACATTGATGAAGTCGTTCAGTCAGTTGTTCAGGAAATATCTACAGTTGATCACTCTGTTGATCAAATCAATCCGGAGGTCACTGATGCTGTACAACCTGATCCGGTTCACCCCACTAATGAGCCAGACACTTTCATCAATCATCCTTTAGAGGCACCAACTTCAGTTCTCTTATCATCTGCTGAACGGAACCCTCCTTCACCACCTCAGGATCGAGATAAAATCACTGCTGATGATATTCCAGTTCAAGGAGAAATAACTGAAACTGATATTTCAGTTCAAAATGTCATTGAATCAGTCTCAACTGATCAAACTTTGGTCATTTCTGGGCACATCTCTAAAGAACCAGGAACTTCTTATCAGTATCCTCCTTCATCTTCTACAGATGTTGAGCTTATCTTGGAAGAAGTTCAGCACTTACAGAATAATATGGAGCAAATTATCTCTACCATCTCCAAAATTCAGAACACACAACTATCTCACACTCTAAAGCTGGATCATTCACATGCATCCAACTTAGAGAAACTGAATAAACTTCAGAACAATATGGACTCTCTTGACCAAATTGTAAAGGATCTGAAGAAGGGACTCATCAACTCTCTCTCTACAAATCAGGATGTAAACAGTCAAAGAATTGGGCGCCTGGAAACCTCTTTTTCAAAGCAGATAGAATTACTGCGGATTTCATTCACTACTATGGCCACAATTATCTCGTCAGATGTAAAACTTCTATCCATCGATGTTAAAAAGCTCTCAGATAAAATGGAGGTATTTGACAAAAAGGGGGAAAGCAGCTGAAGCAACTGATATCATTTGTCCAGTTATTTTGTGATTCAGTTATAGATGAAGAATTAATCAGACTATTATTATCAACTGATATCATTTTCTCAGACTTCTATATTATCTACAAGGAACCCAGCTATTCTATGATTCAGTTGCATAATCTATTATCAACAAAGAGATGAGTTAAAATCTCTTGGTTTTGTCAAACACCATAAAGGGGGAAATTGTTGGAAACTAAATTCTGGAGTTTGACAAAAACATAAATCAATCGATTAAATCAACTAATACGTAAAAGCAAATTCGGCAGCTGGACATTCAATTGAAATCAGCTGACACAAACTGATCAATTGAGAACTGATCAGTTAAAACATTCAGCCGAAAACATTAAAGCTTCTCAACTGAAGATACCTCGGGAAAGATCATTCAACAGACAAAAAGACATATCAGACAGCAACTGAATATGGAAAGTCGCACATCGATCACTACAGCATAGAACAATGTGTTTCGGCTATTGCATTTAAGACGCCGTATCAACATTGCTCAAATCAATAATGAAGTGGCAATCAAGAACACTGTCCAAGAAATATTGAAGAAGCAATCAACGGATACATAAATTCAAAAGTTACCGTTGAAAGACAAGTCTATAAATATGACTAAAGAGCAGTTGAAGACAGTGACGATCGATTAATCTCAAACTTGCTATTACTCTGTCAAAATCTCAGCTCATACTTATTAGATCTATTCGTAGCAATCAAGGCTACACGTTGAGCAAACTAGCACTCTGTAATATTGATAGTTCAATAAGTGCTAAGTTCAGTTACTCACAGAGATCATTGTATTATACTAAGAGTTTCAGTTCAGGCAATAGATAAGTCCTAACTGAAGTGGGTCTGTACAAGTGTTGTACTCGATCAAAGTCTTTTAGTGAATATCCTATCCTTGAGATAGAAGGGGTGACGTAGGAGTTATTCAATTCTCCGAACATCCAGAAACATATTGTTTTGTCTTTACTTCAGCTTTTCATTTTCAGTTAGATATTCTATCTTTCAATCAGTTTATTTTCCGCAACTGCTTATTCAGTTTAACTGATTGATATTGACCGACGGGATACTTAGTTCAGTTTGTAACAAAACTGAACTACCTTTTTCAAAGAACATTTAAATTCCTAGAAGTGTTTATTCAACCCCTCCCCCTTCTAAACACTCCTTAGTCAATAACCGATCCTAACAAAGTATATGTTGAAAAACTCCCAGGTTTTGTAAATCACCACTTTCCTGATCATGTATATCATTTGAACAAAAGCATTATATGGTCTTAAACAAGCTCCCAGAGCTTGGTACGAAACACTTTCAAAATTCCTAACTGATCATGATTTTTCTTTTGGATCAGTTGATAAGACCTTGTTAAAATTTACTAAAAATGATCATATTTTATTAGGTCAACTAACCCCAAATTATGCGAGAAATTTTCTAAGTTGATGCAGGAAAAGTTTGAAATTATCATGATGGGTGAACTGACATTCTTTCTTGGACTGCAAGTGAAGCAACTGGAGACTGGCATATTCATCAGTCAGACTAAATATACAAAGGAGCTGCTGAAGAAATTTTGCATGGAATCATGTTCAGCTGCAAATACTCCCATTAGCTCATCAGTAAATTGGACACTGATCAAGGGGGAATATCAGTTGAGGCGACATTATATCGAGGTTTAATTGGGTCATTGATATACCTAACTTCCAGTTGTCCTAATATTGTATTTGCTGTGTGTATGTGTGTTAGGTTTCAAGCAAATCCTAAGCAATCACATTTCTCAGCTGCTAAAAAAATTTTGAGATATCTTAAGGGCACACAAAATGTTGGATTATGGTATTCTAAAGACTCTACTTTAAATTTAGTTGGATATTCAGATGCAGATTATGCAGGATGTAAGCTTGATCACAAAACTACAAGTGGATATTGTCAGTTTCTAGGAGACAGACTGATCTCTTGGTTCAGCAAGAAGTAGACATCCATAGCTACCTCAACAACTGAAGCAGAATACCTTGCTTCTGGTAGTTGCTGTGCACAACTGATCTGGATCCAGCAAAAACTGAGAGATTATGGAGTAATTACAAATAAATCGCCCATATTTTGTGACAATACGAGCACAATTGCCATCACCTATAATCTAGTTCTTCACTCAAGGACCAAGCATATAGATTTCAGGCACCACTTCGTTAGAGATCATGCTTTGAAGAAGAACATTAGACTGGAGTATATTTCAACTGAGCAACAAACAGCTGACATCTTCACCAAACCATTAGCCGAGACTAAGTTTTCTTACTTTCGCAATATTCTTGGTTTAATTGACTTGTCTTAAAATTATTATTGATGATGTTTTACTAATAAAGTTATTTGCAGAAAATAAGAACACAACAACAAATTGAAAATGATACTTTATTAAGAATAAAATCGATTCCATCTTACAGAAGATAACTTAGAACCAACTGAATCTTGCCATTCTGTAATCCAATTATTCAACTCATAAATTCGGATTCTAGAAAATGATTCAGTTGTAGAAATCTTCTCAATCATATTCCATTCCTTCCATAGCATTGCTTGTAACAGAACATTGTCATCAACCAGGTCTGTAACATGCCTGACTTCAAAACGATCAATGTATTTTCTTGCTGTTGCTGCTTGAGCACGAGAAGGAGCAGTACCACTACTACTTATCCTCTACAAATCATGAATTTTGAACCATGTTGACATCACTTTCATCAAGACATATTCCTTCATCGTTTTCTTCAACTCTTCAAAATAAGGACTTAATTGTTCAGTAACTTGAATATGCGTACTGCTGCATGCATCAGAATTACCTTAATCCGACATATTGAACTGTTATTGTCTCACATTTTATCTCTCTCGTCTTATTTATAGACATATGACATTAAATGTAGAAGAAACCAAATAGTCTCAAGTCAACCAAAGAATTTTTCTCATTTACCCAGGCTTCTTATTTATCAGTTGTCATTATCAACTGATATCAGTTTGTAATTTATTACTTAATGCTTAATTAACTTCAGTTCATAGTCAACTTATATAAATTAGTCTTTCATCGGTTCATCTGTTTAAGTTTGCAATTCATATATAACAACTGATGGAATTTATCATTTGCAGGAAAGAGAAAAACAAAATTAAGCTCATATAAATAATTCATTCAACCATAAACATTTGCGCGGATTACATCATCATATTTTTCCTCTACAACAATTATCCACATTTTCAACCAAGTGGATAAAGGTGCGGTAGATGTCTTGACAAAGCTCTGAGAAACATCTATGCGCTTAAGGATTTTCAGTTCCTTTCGAAGCATTAGCTGATAGATATGACCATCCTTAAAGATGTCCACCCACACAGCTATGTTCAAGTGCTCCCGCACCCTTTTCAACTCTGCCACCAGTTCGGGAGTGGTAGCCTCTCCAGTATTATACAGGAACTCAAGCTTCTGTAACATTTCCAAGTAGTGAAGACTCTTATAGAAGACTTCATCTTCTATAACAGCCTTCCTGGTCTCTAGAGCAAACGGCAAAGCACTCGAGCTACTCGTATCTGCCATTCTTTTTATCTTGAATATTTTCACCAATATAACTGAAACTAACCGTGTTACTTCTATTTATAGCCGAAAATCATGGAAGCTGAAGGGCCATAAACGTTTCAGCAAACGTTTAAACTTTTATCGTCACTTTAATTATTCTATGCACCGATTAAGAGGGAATATAAGTTTTTAAGAGGTTAACTGAGAAGACAAATGTTAGTAAACTCTCAACTGAAAAGACACAGTCTTACAACTGATCGTTCAGTTGGGTATTTCACTAATATTCTCATATAGGTTAACTAATTAATCATATTATATTCCAAATCAACTGACGTGACTGTCTGCTATCTAATGATGAATCTTATTTTAAAAAAACGTGGAAGCATTTGAACCGTTTAAATTGTACAAACGCTTATAGCACACCTTTTTTTTTCAAATTTTTGATGGACTGACACGTGTCCAGAATTTAAACAGTCACATCCGTATAAATAATTCCCCGCTTCAATTCAGTTTCTTTCTTACGCGTACATCATCTCTCAGAGCAAACTCATACACTCAAAACTTGAATTTTGCAAAATCTCAGGTTTCCTTACTCTCAGCAATGGCAAATCAGATCCCTGCTCATATATTGAATGATATGGCTATCAACTTTGAATCAGCTTTATCAGTCGAAGAAGTCAATGTGAAAAATGTATTTCTGAAGCTTGAATCAGCTGGGCTGAGGATATTCTTGGGGCAATACTCGCAGGAGATTTACCCAAAAGAACTCCAGGAACTCTACTCAAATGTACATATCAACTCTGATGGAAGCATCATTTCCACTATTAATGATCAGTTGGTGACCATTTCTGATGATTCTTTCGGAGAAATCTTTTCATTACCTCCTGATGGACTGGTACACCTCGCTGATGTTAAAGCATCAGATATTGAAGAAATGAAAACTGCACTCTCTGCTGATGGACGGAAAATCAAAGTTTCCGATCCTAAGAAGGAACTGAAGCATGAGGTTCAGTTGCTGGCTGATATCAAATCCAAAGGGCTATTGGCTAAGGCAGGATCGTATGTTGCCCTGACTTTGGAAAAGTTTCAAGCTATTACGGTTATTATGGCTGGAAGAAAATTCAACTGGAAGCAACTTATTTTCAGTATCTTGAAGAATATGTTTTCCTCCACCAAGCAATCCAAAGGATTTGCAGTGCCGCTGAGCTATTTGATGAAATTCAAAGGGTTGGTGGCTGTTGATTCGGAGCGATTATCAAAATTCAAAAATTTTCAATGGGAAGAATGTTCTGCCACCCAAGACTAAATTAGATATCTCTCTTGATCAGTTCATGAAGATCAAGAAGGAAATTGGAACGCAACAGGCTGCTCCCAAATCAATTAAACAGGCCAAGACATTGGCTCAACTGAAGACAATTAAAAGAAAACTGATTATCAGTGAATCCGATCCCGAGAAGACGCCCTCCCCAAAAGTTGCCAAGAAACCAAGAACACAAAGGACAAAATTACCAACCATAGTAGAATCTATTCCTACTGAAAGGCTGAAATATTCGGATGCACAACAGCCTATCGAAGCAGTTCCGCTGAAGATCATTCCACCAGAAATCTCAGCTGATGCAATAAAGGAAACTGTTAGGATCAAAGCTCCTCTAATCCATATCAATCGTCCAGCTGTTCTAGCACCTGCAAGACCCAAAGGTATAAGGATTATATAACTGGTGGTTACTACTCGTAATTTGAAATTCCACACATCCTCAGTACTGAAAAAGGCAAGGGCAAATTGATTGAAGAGCACAGGACATCCAATCCTATTCAAACTCATATTGACCTCGTTTGGGAACAGGTTAATAATTTTGCAGCATCAAAACTTCAATCCTATGATGCCTGGGCCGCTTATAGAACTCAGATTTTTGCTAAGCAGCTGAAAAGGAAATCCAGATGAACAAGTTTATCAAACTGGAAGCAATTGTCCTCAAGATGGTCAAAGCTGCCACAATCGTTTAGGCTTTGGAGAGGAAAACCTATTTTTTGACGAAATTCGAGTTAAGAAGCTATCTCAACTGTTTGAGAAATTGAAGGCAAACTACATTCCCACCAATCCAACTGCTTATAATGATCGAGCTGTGATCACTCAGCTAGATAAAGATCTTACTAGCTTGCAAGCTCAGATAAAAGTGTGGGAAATGGATCAGGAGTTAGTTCTTCCTGAGGAAGCCTCTGAAGAAGAAGAACCCTCCTCTAAGCAGAAAGAGCCATCCTCGGAACAAACTATTGTTACAACTGAAGAAACAGTTCAGGATGTGCCACAATCATCTGCTATGGAACATCAGCTGTACACTGAAGCCGAGTTGAATATTGCCAACATTGATGAAATTATTGAAGCAGTGGTGACAGAATCTATTATTAATGAACCTTTATCAGTTGATCACTCTGATGACCAAGCAGCTAAAGAGAATCCAATCTTAACTGAAGAGCCAGTTAAGGCCGCTATTTCTGAACCAAATGATCCAATAATGATGTTTGCTCAATCACCAGATCACCAAATTGCTAAGAATCTGGAGGCTCTGTTTCCTACTTCTGACAATCCTCCAACTGAAGAGTCAGCTCGAATCTCAGATGAATATCAAGCAGAAGCATCAGTTCATGACTCACTAGCTGAAGATCCTGCAAACTCTCACATTCAGCAGGAAAGCTCAAATACTGAACAAAATCAGTGTTCACCTCATCTGGTCCAAGTGGCAGTAACTGCAACAGATGTTCCAAAACCGAATATTGCTAAAACAATAATATCTCAAAGAACCATGGTGGTTTTTGATCAAATCTCAC
Source organism: Primulina eburnea (assembly GCF_022965805.1). NCBI lineage: Eukaryota > Viridiplantae > Streptophyta > Magnoliopsida > Lamiales > Gesneriaceae > Primulina > Primulina eburnea. The sequence continues at coordinate 17,487,728 of NC_133117.1, forward strand.
AGGAAGCTGGAGCGTCGGATCAGCCAAATTTTAATTCCGCCAAAGATCTTGATTTTGTTCTTGCAGAAATTCAGGAAATTCAGCATGATATACATAGAGTGATTAATGATCTGCACAAGATTCAGCATACTCAATTAGATCATTCTCTGAAGCTAGAACATTTTGAGGCATTCAACTCAGAGAAACTGAAAGCAATTCAAGAAGCCTTAAACTCTCTTTTTCAATCAGTAGAAGAAATTCAGAAGAACAAAGGTTTGGCTGAGAGTCTCTCCATCACTCAAGATGTTATCAGCAAACGAGTTGAAAATCTGGAGACGTTTGTAACCAGAAAAATATGCTCGTTGCAAACAACAATGCTCTCTGCTGTCTCTAGCATTTCCACTACAGTCAATGTTTTATCAACAGATGTTCGGAAATTATCATTGAAGATGGAATTGTTTGACAAAAAGGGGGAAGATATCAAAGAGATTCTAGAAGAACAAAAAAAATCTTCTCGTTGAAGAAAAATCTCTACAGATTCGTGTAGTCCATTATTCAGTTGATCAATCTCTTATTTTATCTACAATGAGTTCAGACATTCAGTTATTATTTACTTAGTTTTGTCAAACACCTTAAAGGGAGAAATTGTTGGAAACTAAATTCCGGCGTTTGACAAAATATGAACCAACTGATACGCGCAATTATATTCAACAACTGGACTTAACGTTTGACAAAATATGAACCAACTCATACGCGTAATTATATTCAGCAACTGTACTTAACAACTGAAATCAACTGATCTAATAAAGAAAACTGATCAGTTGGAAACCGATCAGTTGATACATTCAGCCGTATGCTTTTAAGCTAAGCATCCTTCAACTGAACATGTCTCGGGAAAGAACATTCAACCGACAAAGAGACATAGAAGACTGCAACTGAATATGAAACACCGCACTTCAATCAATACAGCTTAGGACGACGCATTTCGACTAAAGCAGTTAAGACGCCGCATTACAATAAATGAAGCAAACAATAATGAAGTGGCAATCAACGGATACAAAGATTCAAATATATCTCAAGTTACCGTTGTAAGGGAAGCTTATAAATATGACAGAAGAACAGCTGAAGAATAAGAAAATCACTCTATTCAAAGCTTGTTGTTACTCTGCCAAAATTTTAGCTCACTTGTAAGGCTCGAGATTATTAGTCTTCACTGAGGAGATACTCGAAAATATGGGAATGCATGACATGTGATGAAAAGTATTGAATTTATCAGTCTTCATTGAGGTGAGACTCGGAAGATATGAGTATGCAAGACAGGTAATGAGAAGTACTAGATTTATAGTCTTCATTGCCGTAACATTCGAAAATATGAGTATGCATGACATGCAACGGGAAGTACTAAGTGAGATAGGAGTAGGAAAGACATAAGATGAGAGGAGAAAATATTCAAAATAGGACAGAACAGCTGGCGCACATGCGCAAAGAAATGAGCGCATATGCGTGACAATTCCAGTAGCATCGGCGCACATGCGCGAAGAAATGCGTGCATATGCGCGACATGTCCAGAAACATTGGCGCACATGCGCGAGATAAGGAGCGCATCTGCGCGACACCTCCAGAAACTTTTGCGCACATGCGCGAGATGAAGCGCGCATATGCGCGAGGAGTTGGGATTTTCATTTGCCGAGACCCGTAGGTCTCGCGCATATGCGCGAATAATGTCGCGCATATGCGCGAGACGTGTACTTCAAAGAATAAGCCAGGTGTTCTTGGCAATGAAATATATATATAGTGAATTTCTTAATTCCTCCTCGATTCAGAAACAAGAACCGAAGGACTCAAGAGAGAAAGCTTCATTTCTCATGCTTTTAAATTGCGATTTTGTAAGATTCATAAATCCAAACTTTAATCCGATTTCGGTTTTGAGCTTCTCGCATCAAAGGCTTCAAGGGGATGTAAGTTTCATTCATTTCCTGCATGAATTGAGATATTGATGTTGGGGAAATTGTGAATTGAACTAGATTATGTGTTCTTGATATTATTGATATCGTAGAAACGCAACCGGATCGAAGAACGGACGTTGTATGCCATCGTTACTGTTTTTCCAGCATGTTTAGTATTAAATGATGCAGATTTTGAGTACTATCATGTGTTTATAATGAAGATTATGAAATGTGATTACTGATTATTGAAGTTTGGGTTGACCGGTATTGAAAGTTTACGCCGTTATGCCGTCAAAATGTACCGAGATTGAATATTGATCCGTTTGTGTATCCTTTTGAGTTAGAAGTTGATATGGTGCATTATATATATGTCATTTCAGATTTGGTTTGACAGATTCTTCTTCGAGACTCCGACTACGACATCGATAAAGGTTCAACAAGAAAGGTATAATTCATGTTTTGTTTGGGGAAGACACAACTCAATTGAGATTCAATTTGAGTTTTCCCAACAAAATCACATACTAGATTATGTTTATATTTTGAATGTAATGCCTTGTTTATAGATTCATATTCAAGCCTTGAGATAGGAGTCATTGACAGATTTGTCAAACTAGATGTTCGGTAGTATCGTCGCATTGGAGCAGTTCGACTCCGTGTGTAGACCCTCGATACAGACATGACCGAAGTCTTGGAATAAGACGTACAGTTACCCCGATTGGGAGGGTAGGTAACAGATAGCGACGTCTTATTCATACCGGGATCCCTAGAGTAGAGTCGAATTGAATCAAGATATGATTTGATGAATATTGCATGTTTTTATTAAATTGGTTTCATAGACTATGTAACCTATTGCTTTTGATATTATTCATGATAGTTGTTTCATGATTCATATGTTGTTTATGCATGCATACCATGTTTTATACTGGGATTTGTTCTCACCGGAGTTTCCGGCTGTTGTTATGTTTGTATGTGGGCATAACAACAGGTGGGGCAGGATCAGGGTCACGACAGTGATGAGATCGAGATAGCGTGGTGGCTACGGGCACAGAAGATCATTAGTGGTGTCATACTAGACTTGTATTACTTGTAGTTTGTAAATTGTATTAAACACTAGTTGTATGAATGTACTAGAACAAGATATGTTTACATGTTTGTTGAAATAAATAAAGACCTTATGCTTGTTTATAAACATTTGAATTTATGTTAAAAAGCGAAAATTTGACCAACGTTTTCTAACAACGATCCGATTAATCCCGTAAAGAACCGAGTTAGAGCCCGGGTCCCCACAACAGGTGGTATCAGAGCCGTAGGTTCTGTAGACTGAAATAGAATAGAGTGAGCGGGGTAGATCGAGTCATCTTATATGCTTTATGATGTGCTAGCATGATTTATTGCTTTCCCTATTACATGTTGTATTGTTATTTGAATTGACTTACAGCATGTACTCGTAAAGACTGAATCAGAACCGATTCTGGATCAGAGGTATATGATCAGAGGAGGGCTGAGACAGATTATATAGATTGTGTATTAATCTTTTTGATATTCATATATGCCGCCTCGACGAGTACCGCAACCAGCAGTAGGCCGGGCACCAGAACAGGGAATAAATCCAGTGATCTGATGGACGTGACTGCTACACCGATGGAGACTTTGCTTAAACGGTTTCAGTCTTTCCGACCACCGACACTGAAAGGCACAGAAAATGCAGTCGAATGTGAGAGTTGGCTAGAGGATATCGAGATGCTATTCGAATCCCTTGAGTACACTGATGATCGACGAGTGAAATTAGTGGGGCACCAATTGCAAGACGTAGCAAAGAGTTGGTGGATCACTATGAAGAGAGTATTGGAGCACCGGGGCACACAGATTACTTGGAAGGTGTTCAAGACTGAGTTCTATCAGCGATTCTTCCCAGTGTCATTCCAAAAGGACAAGGGTGCCGAATTCGCCAATTTGAGGCAAGGACAACTGAACATCGAGGAGTATGTTGCTAAGTTTTCGTCATTGCTCAGATTCGCTCCTCATGTTGCCGAGAATGAAGAGGTCGTTGCGGATCAATTTATAAATGGCTTGAATCCAGACATCTTTACCTTGGTGAACACCGGTAGGCCCAACAACTTTACTGATGCGTTGAATCGCGCCAAGGGAGCGGAAGCTGGATTACTTAGGCAACGAAGCATTCCTTATGTTGCGCCGACTCCTAGACCGCCACTACCTTCAGTTCAACCCATTCCTCGATTTGAGAGTGGGGATAGCAGCAGTGGAAGAAAATATCAGTTGAAAGCAAAGGGTAAACAGTTCAAGAGATCAGGGAGCAGTTCGTCGAGCTCCAGCGGATCACGACAGAGAGGTCCTGGCCAAAGTACCGAGTACACAGGTGTGTATTGCAGTTCTTGTGGAGGTAGACATGTCACCGAGCAGTGTTAGGGTGTGATGGGCAGATGTAACATATGTAGGCAACAAGGACATTTCGCCAAGGTCTGTTCACAAAGGAGTTTACAGAGATCTCAGAGTGCAGGGTCTTCTGCGTCAGTAGCTCAGCCTGAGAGGCAAGCTTCGTCTGTCCATTCCTTTCAGCCCACTTCTACACCGACACAGCCCAGAGTCAGAGGTAGCCAGACAGGGAGCCAGCCTCCCAGAAAACAGGCTCAGGTGTTTGCATTGACAGAATAGCAAGCTCAAGATGCACCGGACGATGTGATCGCAGGTAACTGTTTTCTTTGCGGTTATCCTGCCTATATTTTGATAGACACAGGTTCATCTCATACATTCATTTCTGAGCGCTTTGCATTATTGCATGCTTTGCCTGTCGAGTACTTAGCTACTGTAGTGTCTATTTCTTCTCCGTTGGGAAGTGGTCTTATATCTGTGACTTCAGTTAGACATTGTGTACTACAGTTTGAGGGACATGAAATAGATTTAGATTGTATTGTACTTGGGATAGCTGATTTTGATTGTATTGTTGGGATTGATATGTTAACCAAATACCGAGCCACTGTAGACTGTTTTCAGAAGATTGTCAGGTTCAGACCAGAGATGACTGACGAGTGGAAATTATACGGGAAGGGTTCCAGATCTCGGATTCCCTTAGTGTCTGCTTTGACTATGACCAGATTGTTGCAGAAAGGAGCAGAGGGGTTCCTTATATATTCAATAGATCTACTGAAATCGACCCCAGTATTGGCAGATCTGCCAGTAGTACGTGAGTTTGCCGATGTATTCCCAGACGAGATTCCAGGTTTACCTCCAGTTCGAGAGGTAGATTTCAGCATCGATCTTTTACCGGGTACAGCGCCCATATCTCGCACTCCGTATAGAATGGCACCTATTGAACTGAAAGAATTGAAAACACAACTTGAAGATTTGTTGGCCAAGGGTTACATCAGACCGAGCGTATATCCTTGGGGGTGCACCAGTGCTATTTGTACGGAAGAAAGACGGTTCAATGAGATTGTGCATTGACTACCGGCAACTGAACAAGGCAACGGTGAAGAACAAATATCTGTTGCCTCGCATCGATGATTTATTTGACCAGTTGCAGGGATCTTCCGTCTATTCAAAGATTGATTTGAGATCCGGATATCACCAGCTGCGAGTATGAGATGTTGATATACCAAAAACAGCATTCCGAACCAGGTATGGACATTATGAATTTATTGTCAAGCCTTTTGGTTTAACGAATGCACCAGCGCTGTTTATGGGATTGATGAACCGTGTCTTTCAGAGGTATCTAGATGAGTTCGTTATTGTTTTTATTGATGATATTCTGGTTTACTCGAAAAATGAGACTGATCATGCCGAGCACTTAAGAATTGTATTACAGACATTGAGAAATGAGATATTATATTTTAAATTGTCAAAGTGCGAGTTTTGGCTGAGACAAGTTATGTTTTTGGGGCATATCATATCTGGAGATGGTATTTATGTGGATCCGAGTAAAGTCGAAGCTGTGATCAGTTGGCCGAGACCGACTTCTGTGCAATAAATACGCAGTTTCATGGGTCTAGCAGGCTATTACCGACGATTTATCCGAGATTTCTCTAGTACAGCAAAGCCAATTACACAGTTGACGCAGAAAAATACGCCTTTTGTTTGGTCTGAAGCATGTGAGTCTAGCTTCTTGGAGTTGAAGAAACGACTGACTAGTGCTCCTGTATTGATGATACCTTCGGGTACAGGTGATTTCGTTGTATATTGTGACGCATCTCACAAAGGGCTAGGGTGTGTTCTTATGCAGAGAGGACATGTGATCGCATCAGCCTCGAGACAGTTGAAGACTCACGAGACTCGATACCCAATTCATGATCTTGAATTGGCGGCTATTGTATTTGCATTGAAGATCTGGCGTCACTATCTCTATGGCGAGAAATTTGAAATCTACTCTGATCACAAAAGCCTGAAATATTTATTCTCTCAATCAGAGTTGAACACGAGGCAGCGTAGATGGCTTGACTTATTGAAGGATTTCGATTGCGAAATCAAATACTATCCAGGGAAATCAAATGCAGCCGCGGATGCCTTGAGTCGAAAGGTATGTTCTCTATCCTTATCGACGATAGGTGTTTCGAATTTAGTAGAGGATTGCTGTTTGTATGGGTTAGCATTTGATACAGATCGTAGACCATTGAGACTTGCTACGATTCAAGTTGAGCCAGATTTAATAATGAGAATAAAAGAAGCACAAAGAACATATCAGAATTTTAAGAAGTCGATTCAGATGGTCAGATCAGGGCATTTGTCAGAATATCAGGTACTTGATCATTTTTTGTATGTGAATAATCGTCTTGTAGTGCCAGATATTTCAGATTTGAAACAGCAGATATTGTCAGACGTGCACTATAGTCGGTTTAGTATCCATCCTGGTGGCGGGAAGATGTACAATGACTTGAAGACACAGTTTTGGTGGAAACAGATGAAATCAGACATTGCCGAATTTGTGTCTAAATTCTTGAATTTCCAACAGGTAAAGGCCGAGAGAAAGAAACCCGGAGGTCTACTTCAGAGTTTATCTATTCCTGAGTGGAAATGGGATCACATTTCCATGGATTTCGTGACAAAGTTACCTCGATCATCCCAGGGCTGTGATGCAATTTGGGTCATTATCGACAGACTGACCAAATCAGCTTGCTTTATTACATACAGAATGATGTACCGACATGATCAGATGGCCGAGATATATATCAGAGAGGTGGTCAGATTTCACGGTGTACCGAAGTCTATCGTATCAGATCGTGATCCCCGATTTACTTCTCATTTCTGGCACAGTTTACAGCAGGCTTTAGGTATGACATTGCATCTGAGTACGGCTTATCATCCCCAGACAGACGGGCAATTAGAGCGGACTATCCAGACTCTGGAGGATATGCTGAGATCTGTAGTACTAGATTTTGGTACCAGTTGGCAAGATTCACTAGCTCTTTGTGAATTCTCGCACAACAACAGCTATCAGACGAGCATTGAAATGACACTGTTTGAAGCTTTATATGGCAAGAAGTGCAGATCGTCGTTGTATTGGGATGACATCTCAGAAGTACAAGAATTGGGGCCTGATATGATTTGTGACATGACGGAAAAGGTGAAGATAATTCAGAAGCGGATGAAAAGAGCACAGGATAGGCAAGCTAAATATGCAAATGTCAGAAGAAGACCGTTAGTATTCGAGCAGGGAGACAGAGTATTTTTGAAGATTTCTCCATTCAGAGGCATTGTTCGATTTGGTAAACGTGGGAAGCTTTCGCCTAGATACATCGGTCCTTACGAAATTCTTGAAAAGATTGTGATCGAGCCTATCGACTTGCTCTTCCTCCTTCACTTCATGGGATACACGATGTTTTTCATGTATCGATACTGCGTAGATATATGCCTGCTGATTCTCATGTCATCCAATCGGACGAAGCCGAATTAGATCAGACTCTGAGTTATTTTGAACAACCGATAATGATTCTTGATCGGAAAGAAAAGCAGCTCAGAACAAAGACTATTCCGTTAGTGAAAGTCCAGTGGAGTCGACAAGGCATCGAAGAAGCGACTTGGGAGACAGAAGCAGATATGAGACAGAAACATCCCGAGTTATTTGCATGATGTAAGTAATTCTTCAGTCTTAATTATATTACTTTTCATGTATGATTTGATAGATTGCCTGTGATTTCGAGGACGAAATCATTTCTTAGAGGGGGAGAAATGTAAGGCTCGAGATTATTAGTCTTCACTGAGGAGATACTCGAAAATATGGGAATGCATGACATGTGATGAAAAGTATTGAATTTATCAGTCTTCATTGAGGTGAGACTCGGAAGATATAAGTATGCATGACAGGTAATGAGAAGTACAAGATTTATATTCTTCATTGCCGTGACATTTGAAAATATGAGTATGCATGACATGCAACGGGAAGTACTAAGTGAGATAGGAGTAGGAAAGACATAAGATGAGAGGAGAAAATATTCAAAATAGGACAGAACAGCTGGCGCACATGCGCGAAGAAATGCGCGCATCTGCGTGACAATTCCAGTAGCATCGGCGCACATGCGCGAAGAAATGCGCGCATGTGCGCGACATGTCCAGAAACATTGGCGCACATGCGCGAGATAAGGCGCGCATATGCGCGACACCTTCAGAGACTTTGGCGCACATGCGCGAGATGAAGCCCGCATATGCGCGAGGAGTTGGGATTTTCATTTGCCGAGACCCGTAGGTCTCGCGCATATGCGCGAATAATGTCGCGCATATGCGTGAGACGTGTACTTCAAAGAATAAGCCAGGTGTTCTTGGCCATGCAATATATATATAGTGAATTGCTTAATTCCTCCTCGATTCAGAAACAAGAACCGAAGGACTCCAGAGAGAAAGCTTCATTTCTCATTTTTTTAAATTGCGATTTTGTAAGATTCATACATCCAAACTTTAATCCGATTTCGGTTTTGAGCTTCTCGCATCAAAGGCTTCAAGGGGATGTAAGTTTCATTCATTTCCTGCATGAATTGAGATATTGATATTGGGGAAATTGTGAATTGCACTAGATTATGTGTTCTTGAGATTATTGATATCGTAGAAACGCAACCGGATCGAAGAACGGACGTTGTATGCCATCGTTACTGTTTTTCCAGCATGTTTAGTATTAAATGATGCAGATTTTGAGTACTATCATGTGTTTATAATGAATATTATGAAATGTGATTACTGATTATTGAAGTTTGGGTTGACCGGTATTGAAAGTTTACGCCGTTATGCCGTCAAAATGTACCGAGATTGAATATTGATCCGTTTGTGTATCCTTTTGAGTTAGAAGTTTATATGGTGCATTATATATATGTCATTTCAGATTTGGTTTGACAGATTCTTCTTCGAGATTCCGACTACGACATCGATAAAGGTTCAACAAGAAAGGTATAATTCATGTTTTGTTTGGGGAAGACACAACTCAATTGAGATTCAATTTGAGTTTTCCCAACAAAATCACATACTAGATTATATTTATATTTTGAATGTAATGCCTTGTTTATAGATTCATATTCAAGCCTTGAGATAGGAGTCATTGACAGATTTGTCAAAATAGATGTTCGGTAGTATCGTCGCATTGGAGCAGTTCGACTCCGTGTGTAGACCCTCGATACAAACATGACCGAAGTCTAGGAATAAGACATACAGTTATCCCGATTGGGAGGGTAGGTAACAGATAGCGACGTCTTATTCATACCGTGATCCCTAGAGTAGAGTCGAATTGAGTCAAGATATGATTTGATTGATATTGCATGTTTTTATTAAATTGGTTTCATAGACTATGTAACCTATTGCTTTTGATATTATTCATGATAGTTGTTTCATGATTCATATGTTGTTTATGCATGCATACCATGTTTTATACTGGAATTTGTTCTCACCGGAGTTTCCGGCTGTTGTTATGTTTGTATGTGGACATAACAACAGGTGGGGCAGGATCAGGGTCACGACAGAGATGAGATCGAGATAGTGTGGTGGCTACGGGCACAGAAGATCATTAGTGGTGTCATACTAGACTTGTATTACTTGTAGTTTGTAAATTGTATTAAACACTAGTTGTATGAATGTACTAGAACAAGATATGTTTACATGTTTGTTGAAATAAATAAAGACCTTATGCTTTTTTATAAACATTTGAATTTATGTTAAAAAGCGAAAATTTGACCCACGTTTTCTAACAACGATCCGATTAATCCCGTAAAGAACCGAGTTAGTGCCCGGGTCCCCACATCACTCTTACTTGGTTTATTCGTAGCAGTCAAGGCTACAATTTGAGCTCACTAGCACTTTGTAATAATCGTTAATTTCGATAGTGCTAAGATCAGTTATGCACTGAGAATATTTTGTAATACTAAGAGTTTCAGCTTTTGGTAGTGATAAGTCCAAACTGAAGTGGGTCAGTACAAATCTTGTATTCGATAAAAGTCTTTTAGTGGAAATCCTATCCTTGAGATAGAAGGGGTGACGTAGGAGTAATTGAAATCGCCGAACATCCAGAAACAATCCTTGTGTATTTTATTTCAGTTTTGTATTCTATCATTCAGTCAGTTAGTTTCCGCAACTACTTTAGTTTAACTGATTGTCATTGACCAACAAGATTCCGAGAATCAGTTTGTCACCAAACTGAACTCAAAATTCGAAAAGATCAGTTTTAGTTGTGAGTGTTTATTAAACACCCCCTTCTAAACACTCTTGATACGTTAATCGATCCTATCATAAGCATTCCTGCTGGCCTCTGATGTTCCGCTTTCACTTGCTAACAAGTGAGACATTAAGATACGTATCGGAGGATGTCTCTCTTCATACGTGGCCACCAATATAGGATTTGCAAATCTTTGTACATCTTGGTACCTCCCAGATGGATGGAATACGGAGATTCATGTGCCTTCGACAGGATATCCTCCCTAATGGAGTCAACGTTAGCACCCACATTCTACCTCTGTACCTGACAATGCCATCCGACATTGAGTAGAGTACACAGCCCTTGGCTTCATCTTTCAGCCTCAATTTCTGCAACTGCTTTTCTAAAGGCTGTCCTCTACGGATTCGGTCTAGCAAATCGGATTTGACTGTCAGATTAGATAGTCTGGGGGCTCTGCCCTTAGGATAAACCTCTAACCCAAACCTCTGAATCTCAGACTGAAGGGATCTCTGACAACTGTGCTAGGACTGTAACCTTCCGCTTCAAGGCATCTGCCACGACGTTAGCTTTTCTCGGATGGTAGCTAATCTCACAATCTGAGTCTTTCACCAATTCTAACCACCGTCTCTGTCTCATATTCAGCTCTTTCTGCGTGAAGAAATACACCTTTTTGCTGAGGAGTTCTGGCTGCTGAGAGCTCATGCTTAATTCCAGCATTTTCTAGGAAATTTGAAAGAGTTTGATTGATGAATAAAGTTCCTTGATCAGATCTGATTCGATCAATTCCAACAGATTTTTCATTTAAAAGTTTTTTGAAGAGCTTTATTAGTTGCGAAGCAGTATGGTCTTTAGATTTGAGAAAATTAACCCAAGTAAATCTTGAAAAATCATCTACGACTACCAAGGTGTATTTCATTCCTCCTAAGCTCATGACTGGTATAGGACCAAAGAGATCCATGTGCAACAGTTCTAAGCATCGGGATGAAGATTTACAGCCCTTGTTTTTAAAAGAGGATCGTACTTGTTTACCATACTGAAATGCTGAGCAAAGTTATTCTTTTGAGAAGTCTATTATGGGCAAACCAGTTACAAGTTCATGTTTACTCAAATAGGCAATAGTTTTAAAGTTTAAATGATTTAGTCTCTTATGCCACAACCAGTTTTTAGATGATTTGGAAGCAATAAAACAAACTGGTGCATAATTTTGATCATTCCAACTGACTTTATATGTGTTTCCACAACGTTTGCCCGTTAGTATGATTTCATTAGTTCAAGCAAGATCATCTTTAGTACCTAAAATGAGTCATGCAGAAAGCTACGAAACAATCTGTCTTGTTTCATACCAAAACTTGTAAGGACCGTTAAATGTCTTTGTTCAGCATTAATGGTGCAATAAATACTCGTATTAGATAAATTAACGGTAACATTTAATATAGTAACGATCAAGTAAAAGTCGTTAAGTTCTGATCTTGAATAAGCTGAGTTATGTTTCTGTTTATCTAAGTTGATAAGTATTCGAAGAGTACTGCTTTGTTAAGGCGATACGAGAACTTCTGTTTTTATACTATCTTCTGGTTTTACTAACGCGATCTACTAGTTTTGACTCCCATCACCACAATTAAATTAAGTCTATCAATTTCCCCCTTTGCGGTGATGCCAAAACCTAGAAGTTAGTATGATGAAAAGAAACAATTATGTTGGAAACTGAATTCCGGCGTTTGAAAAAAAATGAACCAACTGAATATATGAACCAACTGATCGAGTAAACTGAACTCAGAAACTGATCAAGTAAACTGGACTTGACAACTAAAATTAGTTGATTCAATAAAGAAAACTGATCAGTTGATACATTCATACTTCGACTAAACATGTCTCGGGAAAGAACATTCAACCGACAAAGAGATATAGAAGATTGCAACGTCGCACTTCAATCAATACAGCTTAGAACAACGCATTTAGGCTAAAGAAATTAAGACGCCGCATTAAAATAAATGAATCAAAAAATGCCCAAGGAATGATGAAGTGGCAATCAACGGATACAAAGATTCAAAAAATATCTTAAGTTACCGTTGGAAGAGAATCTTATAAATATGACAAAAGAACAGCTGAAGAAAACAACAGAATTTCTCTATTCAAAGCTTGCTGTTACTCTGCCAAAATCATAGCTCACTCTTACTTGATTTATTCGTAGAAGTCAAGGCTACAATTTAAACTCATTAGCACTTTGTAAAAGTTGATAAATTCGTTCTTTTAGTTGAAATCCTATCCTTGAGATAGAAGGGGTGACGTAGGAGTAATTGAAATCTCCGAACATCCAGAAACAACTCTTGCGTATTTTATTTCAGTTTTGTATTCTATCGTTCAGTCAGTTATTTTCCGCAACTACTTAATTTTAACTGATTGTCATTGACCAATAAGATTCCGAGAATCAGTTTGTCACCAAACTGAACTCAAAATTCGAAAAGATCAGTTTTAAATTGAGAGTGTTTATTCAACCCCCCCTTCTAAACACTCTTGATACGTTAATCGATCCTATCAAGTGGTATCAGAGCGGGTGAATCTTGTTCTTGAATACTTTTTATCTATAAACTTGCTAGCATGACTTCATTCAAAAAAATTAATATGTTCTCCAGAGAAGAATTTGATGATTGGAAAATCAGAATGCAGGCTCATTTAGCTGCACAAGATGATGACATGTGGTATGTCATAACTGATGGACCCATGAAGACTCTGAAAACAAACATAGCAGTTGCCATAACAGAAGGGGCACCACACAGAATAGAAAAGTCCAGAGATGAATGGACAACAGAAGATAAAATAAAAGCAAATCTTGATAATGTGGCTAAAGACATTCTGTACAAAACGCTGGACAAAGTAACCTTCAGCAAAATAAAGATGTGTAAGACATCCAAAGAAATTTGGGAAAAGCTGATCCAGCTGTGTGAAGGAAATGATCATACCAAAGAAAATAAACTCTCTGTTGCTGTTCAAAGGTTTGACAACATCAAAATGAAAGCAGGAGAATCAATGCACGAGTATGATGAAAGAGTAAGCAGTATCGTCAATGAGTTAAATGTACTTGGAAAAGTGTATACCAACAAAGAGATAGCACTAAAGGTAATGAGAGGTCTTCCCCAAGAATGGGATGTCAAGACCATGGCAATGAGCGAGTCCAAAGATCTAAATCAAATTGAACTTCATGTTCTGTTTGCTAATTTAAAGGCTTATGAATTTGAGCTACAAACCAGAGAAGGAGAACCAACTACCCCTGCAGTCACAACTGCTCTAGCAGCCGTCAGAACAGAACCAATCAGTTCAATCGAGAAATCTGCTGATCAGTTGAGCAATGATGCTATGTCTTTGTTCATCAAAAAATTTGGAAAGTTCATGAGAAAGAATCAAGGAAACTTTCAGAAGCCATACCCAATGAACAGCTCTAAAGATGAATCAAATGCCTGCTACAACTGTGGAAAATCAGGTCACTTTATTGCTGATTGTCCTAAACCCAAGAAGGACAGTCAGGGATCAACTGATAGAAGAAAGAAATCATATGAACACAAAAGAAGGCCCAAGGAAGATAAGAAGTCCTTCAAAAAGAAACACGAGGTACTCTTAGCTGAAGAAAATAAATCTAAATGGGCAGAAACTGGCAGTGAGGAGTCAGAACCGGAAAGCTCATGCAGCTCTAGTGATGATGAGGAAGTCAAGTGTTTGATGGCTAATGATGCAGAAGAGAATCATCTAGCCAACAGATATTTCATTTCAGCTCAACTGATTTCACACGAGAAGAACTCATTCTAACACTACATGATATGGTAAATGAGTATCAATAACTTGCATCATCATTTGAAAAAATCAAAGCAAAGAAAACTGCTCCCACAAACAATAAAACCAAAACTGATGAATCAGTTGATGGGTTGAGTCTAAAAAGAGAAATTGCTGAGTTAAAAGCAGAGAGAGACAAAAATCAGTCATTAATCCAGAAGTTGATTCTTGAAAACTCAAAACAGACTGAGCTCATTCAGTCTTGGAATAAGTCATCCACTGCACTGAATGAGATGCATAATTCAGAAAAATCAGTTTCTGATAGAACTTGTTTAGGATTCAACATTCAAGGAGAAATGTATCCAAATGACACTCAACCAAAGCTAAAAATAGACAAAGGGAAATATATTCACTTTGTCAAAGCAACAGTTATAACGGCCCGAAAATTCATGTTTGAAAATTTGCGGAAAAATTTGAAAATTTTCTCTTTAAATAAATAAAAGGCCTCATTCATAATTAAATTGATAAATAAAGTTAAAGGTTCAAAATGACAGCGGAAGTATTTAATTTTGGCAAAATAACCGTAAAAAAAATAATCCAACGACAGATAAAAATATTTGATCATAAAATAATAAGTGCTGAACAATGAGCTCCTCGTGTTCCACTACTGCCGACCCAAGCTAACTCACTGGTCCCCGCCCTCGGTCCTGACATCATCAGTACCTATAACAATCAAGTCTAGTGAGCCTAAAGACTCAGCATGCATATATCGTAAATAACAAGTAAATAAATAGTTATTTTGCATGAGATAAAAATATCATGTCATGAGGCATAATGTGTAAATAACTTGTCTTGAGCAATTATAATACGTGCATAACTGAACTGAAAATCATAGTGAAAATGTTTGCTCCTTGGAGTCTTGTACTGAAAAAGCATGTAATAATTTTCTGTTGAGATGATGGTCTACGCAAGTGGCCCCTAAACTGAACTGAACTGACCGGTAACTGGCGACCGGACCGGTAACTGGCGACCGGGTTTAGTAATTTTTGTCTGATCAGACTAATGCCACAGTATACTGGGTGAAACTGAACTGAATTGACCGGTAACTGACGACCGGACCGGTAACTGGCGACCGGATTTAGTAATGCTCCCATGACCGGTAACTGGTGACCGGGTGAAGTAATAATCCCATGATAGTATAGTGGCCACAAGCAATATCGCATAAATCTCAAAAATGAATATTTTCTATGCACGTAATATAATTAACCAACATAATTAAATATGAACAATTTCGATCTTCTTGCATTAAAATCATGTACTTGCGATATTTAAAAATACCTATATGGCTTGATTGAAGAGTGAAAGAATATATAAACATGCCTTGGTTTGTTTTGACAGAAAACAAACAAAATAATGACGCGGCGCGGCGGAGACGGAGTGCTCTTCAATTTCTTACTTTTTCTCTCTTAATCCCTTTAAACCAAGCATGCACCATAATTATTGTAATAGCGTAAAAATCGTAAACATGATGCATGAACATTTAAAAATATCATGAATTTGAGCTCAGGGCGCTGCCATGACCAAATTCTCACCCCGAGTGCAAAATGACCATTTTGCCCCCTGGAAACTTAAAAATTACCATTTACCCCTGGACCTCTAAAATTGACCCGAAGCTTACCAAACTTCTTAAAAAATGTCCCATAACATTTTTAAAAGTATCCCTAGATGTAAACTCAAGACAAATTAAAAACTTAACTCATTCGTTTTAAAACTTGGATCAGGGTCCCGATTTTAACCCGAATCGACTCAAAACTTACCCAAATTTTCCCAAACTTAACCCATCCTTAAAATAGACTCTCACAGCCCCTAAACTCCTCAAAATCAGCCCTCTAACCCACGGCTAAACCTAGAGCCTTAAATAATTTCTCGGCCACTTTCCTAACTCACCTTACAACACACGGCTCCACCCCTTCAACCCTTCGGTCCACTCTCCTACCACCACATGTCAGCCTTTATGACTCATTAAGACCTTCATGAACCTCCTAAATAAAAATTAACCGAAGCATAAAGCTGCCGAGCAAATTAAACATAGAAACGATCGCTTACGCCATGGCAACCGAAGACCCTATTCCCTTGGCTTGCAAATTTCGACCCTAGCACAGACCAGGAAGACTAGCACCTAACCGGATAAGCTGAGACCCTCCTCGAACCATCTTAGGGCATCCTTGTTCCCATTGAACCCACACAACTAGTCCCCTGCATGCTGGAGATTCCAGTTTCTCGCTAAACCTCCCAAGGCACTCGACCATGACCCTTATACTCATTCAACTCCTCGGTTTTGCATCCTACCACAAGCTGCTGTAAACTCTAACCCCAGAACAACATCTCATCACTTGCTCATCCCCTAACCAACCAGCACTCGCAGCCCTTGCGCAACAAATTTGAAAATGTGAGTAGTAATTGTGGAAATGCATGAAACAAAGCAAAACCGATACTTCCTCATGTATAGTGGCTGGATCGAAAGTTTTATCATGCAAAATACATTCAACAGTATATAAGACATGTGTGATGAGAAAACAATACATACAATGCATGCCTTATGTTGTAATGGTTCGAGGAGAAAGTGGAGAAGAGCGCCGGAGATTAATTCTTGCAAGAGCAAGCAACTGCCGTTCCAAACCAGCTGCTGGGGGTACTTAAGTTGATACAACCAGAAATAGAAGAATAAAAAGTTTTCCAACAAAATTGGTGGATTATGTAGTGCAAATAAATAAGTGATAGTTATGAAAATAACTATTGTGGGGTAAAGTGAATTGACATATGTGAATAATAGAATAGCAAAGAGTTATAAGGAGTAGGTAGTTGGTATCAAGATTTAAATAGTTCTGTACACTCATAATTGAGGAAGGAAGATATGAATAAAAATTTTACTCCATTCTCTTCTCTATTTCCTTCTCTCCTTCCTCTGTGTTCTTAAGTTTCAGGAGGGCGGCTTCCTCGAACAAGCCTCATCCTATCAAGGTGCTCTCGTTCTCGTTCTCGTGGTATTTTCCGGCATGGCAGACGGAACACGGCAAGCCAAAATTGATTAGGTTCTCGCGAAACTAGCTACGATGCAAGACAATCAAGCTTCGAGCATTGATTTGATCTCCAATTCAATGAAGGATCTTTCAATCGGCTTGCAAACGCTAGATGCGAAAGTCGATCAGTACATTCGGCGACATGTTTTCAACGGTACGGATGATTCACGGTAGTCACCGGTGCAAGTACAACCTGAGCAACACGGATCTGCAAATTGTTTGGATCACAATTCTCCCCTGCGATCTATGCATCTCGAGGTTCCGTGTTTCTCTGGCATCAATCCTTCGGCGTGGATCTCTCAAATTCAGAGGTACTTTGATTTCTATAATACACCGGATTCCCAACGTTTGGTCATTGCCTCTTTTCATCTGGATGGAGATGCCCTAGATTGGTACGATTGGATGCATCGTAATCAGTTGTTGGATAATTGGTCGGCGTTTTTAGTGGCTGTTGAGAAACGTTTTGGCCCTTCGGAATTTGAGGATTCATTTGGTAAGCTGTGCAAGCTGGTGCAATCAGGTTCTTTGTCGGAGTATCAGCACCTCTTTGAGCAATTGTCGAACAAGAGTTTGGGAGGTCCAGAACATGTTTTGATCAGTTGTTTCATTTCCGGTTTACAACATGATCTATGCAGGGAGATTCAGGTGTATAGGCCTCATACTCTGGTTCAGGCTATGGGGTTAGCACGTCTATTCGAAGATAAGATCCTGGAAGTCAAGTCACAAGGGCGAACAGGGGGTGAGTTTTATAAACAGGAGCGATTTTCGCATCATTCTAAGCCTTCCACTCTTCCGCCTCTGTTACCAACTCCTTCATTACCTACTGCACCAGAGGGAGTTCGAGCAAAACCACCGTTCCTTATTAAGACACTATCCCCGGCTGAGATGGCTGCTCGACGCAAAAAAGGTCTTTGCTATAATTGTGATGAGAAATACTCGTTCGGACATCGGTGTCAAAGCAAGTTGTTTTGTTTTATGATTGATGATGAATTAGATGACTCATTTCGGGCAGAGGAGGAAGAACCATATGATGATAATGCTTTTATACCTGAGATTAGCCTCCATGCCATGGCTGGGAAAGTATCTCCACGGACGCTGCGTTTTCGTGGACAGATTGGGAATTTCTGCGTGCAAACCTTGGTGGACGGGGGCAGCACACACAATTTTATACATGAACGAGTTGTGAATTTCTTGAAAATCCCCATCCTCTCTTCTCCTAACTTCAACGTTTTAGTGGGGAATGGTGACACTATCACATGCATTGGCTATTTCCCGGGGGTCAAAATTCAGTTCGGACATGAGATTTTTCTCATTGATTTTTATGTTCTTCAACTTCAAGGGGCAGAGGTGGTATTGGGCGTCCAGTGGTTGGAGTTGCTTGGTAGAGTTACGGTGGATTATAAGGAGTTGTATATGGAGTTTTTCAGGGATGATAGGCTGGTGCAGTTGCAAGGGGAACCACTGTTACAATGGCAACAGGTTCAGTTCAATCAGCTTCGTCGTTTGTCATGTACAGAGGCTATTTGTAATGCCCGAGATTTGATTACTGTAATCAGATGTCGAGTAATTAACAGAATTGGGATTTCAGGAGTTAAAGAAAAACATGAAAGGAGAAGCCGGGCGTTAGGTGCATAATAAGCCAAGAAGTTGGACAGAACGTGTGGCACCCGGGCGATGGAAAAAGACCGCCCGAGCGCCAATGCACCGTAAGTTTAGATTTTGGACAGAAAGTATGGCGCCCAAGCGGTAGAATATTACCGCCCGAGCGCCAGTGTTCAACAAGATGATATTCAGACAGAAAATGTGGTGCCCGAGCGGTGGGAATTTACCGCCCGAGCGCCAATCGATAATAAGCTAAGCTTCGGACAGAGTGTTCGGCGCCCGAGCGGTAGTTTGTGACCGCTCGAGCGCCGCCTAAGAATTGTGAAGAATGAGACACGTAGCTTAGCATGCAAATGGATTTATATATACATGAATCTTTCATCTCTTTTCTTCAGAAATTGAAGAAAGAAACGAGAAGGAAGCACAGAAAATCCTTACGACTTTACACTTTGATCGGTCCGTCTGATTTTGAATCCGACTTCAGTACTGTGTTCCTATCAACGCAGGCTATAACTGGACGTAAGTTTTAGTACTTTTAGACACGAATTGAATTTATGATATTGTTAGAACTGAATAGGAATTATATATGGTGTTTCTGATACAGTAGACATCGAATGATTGAAGTCAGATTAAAGAACATACTATTTCTGTAATTGTTATGATTTTCGGAATCGATTTGGCTAAGATTTCATATCAGATTTGTATTATCGTTCAAAGTATGAGTTGTATCGATATTGATTATGAATTCTGGTATTAGATCTGTGATGTTGGGACTGACAGGGTTATCAATATAGTATTGTTATGCTGTCGAAATATCAGTTGATTGATATTGTTCAGAGTCGGTATTGATTTAGATTGTATTGGTATACCGTATGTTGATTGACATTGATCAGAGTATATTTTGATTTGAGTATTGATGAGAACAGGTTCCGAATTGAGTTATATGTATTGATATTGTGTCTGTTTGGTATTGTTATTACCAGATTGGGAATGGACCGAGATAGAGTCGGGACTTCTTCGTCTTCTGAGCGAGAAGACAAAGGTATAAATTAATGGTGAGTTGGGATTGCACAACTCGAGTGAGGTTTGACTCGAGTTTCCCTAAATCACATACTTTATTTTATGGCATTGATATTTGCATTGATTGACTGATGTACATGTTCTCTTGAATTATATAAAGTAGGTATTAGTCGAGTAATCTTGTGAGAGAAGTGCCTGATAGTGGTGGGATCGCCACGGACACATTGCACGATGTCACAAGATAGTTTAGGAATCTTGGGACAGAGGTGCCTGATAGTGGTGGGATCGCCACGGGCACATTGCACGATGTCACAAGATAGGATATTGGCTTTAGAGCCATAGTCCATGACGGTTAGGTCAGGACACCGGATGTTTGGTTATATCGAGTAAATAGAATTGGAATTCTTTCTATTACGGAATTCGATATAGGAACACCATATTTGGTTATATCGAGTAAATAGAATCGGAATTTCTTCTATTAGGGAATTCGATATAGGAACACCATATCTGAAAATCGGGATACCTAGGCTAGGATTGAGTCTAGTCAAAAACGTAGAGTCACGAGTTTGAGTGACTGTTACATTGATTTATATTTATTGATGTTGATTTATATTCCTGAATATGGTTCATGTCCCTTTATGTTCCTGATATTGGTACATGTTTAGAATAGGAGTTATTCTTGATATTGATTATGTTCCTGATTAGGGTACATGTGTAGAACATGATTTAGTATGGTACTGATTCATGTTCTGATTTTAATACATGTTGGAATTGTTTGTTATATGCTTTTATTTTGTCTATATGATTGCATGTATACATGATTTATACTGGGAATGTAGTTCTCGCCGGAGTTATCCGGCTGTTGTCTTGTTTGTATGTGTGCATGGCAACAGGTGGAATAGGATCAGGGTCAAGAAGAGAACGAGGCTGGACTAGATAGCGTGGAGATTCGAGCTTCAGAAGCAACTTAGGATTCAGTACTGATATGTAGTTGAACCTAGTTGAATTATTGTAGATCATACAATAACTGTATTTTATGTTTAATATGTAATTTGAATTTAATTACATTACATTTCCGCTTGGTATTTAAAAATAAAAATAAAAATTAGACCATGTTTATTATAATTGTTTGAAATATTCCTAAAGACGATTAAGGAATGAATTAGCGTCCGGGTCCCCACAACAGGTGGTATCAGAGCGATAGATCCTTTAGACTGAGATAGAAGAGAATGAGCGGGGTAGATTGAGTTTTCTTTCCTTGCATGTGATTGCTAGCATGAGATTTATTTTAATGTTGACTTACATTGTGTGTGCTAGCATGAGATTATGCGTTACTACTTTGAAATACATGTTATCTAATTATCTGATTTGGATTGGTAATATGTATTATTGAGTATGAATCAGATTTGATTCTTGATCAGCAGTAAGATGATCAGAGAAAGATTGGAACAGATTTGTAGTATTTGGGTACTAATGTTTTGATAAGCAGATATACCTCCACGGAGAATTCCAGAAAGGGGTAGTACTTCGACTGAACAGATAGATGTATCAGAGACGCAGATTGAAACAAAGTTGAAAGAGTTTCAGTTATTGCAGCCGCCGATTCTGAGTGGTATTGAGACGTCTGAAGATTGTGAGAACTGGCTTGATGACATGGAAATACTTCTCGATTTACTTGATTGTACAGATGAACAGAGAGTTAAAATAGTGCCTAACCAGTTGCGAGAAGCCGCCAGGAGTTGGTGGATTACAAGTAAAAGAATGTTAGAACTGAGAGGTACAGTGATTTCGTGAGAAATATTCAGAACTGAATTTTATCGAAGATTTTTCTCAATTTCATACCGAGAGGACAAGAAAGCAGAATTTGAGAATTTGAGGCAAGGTCAACTGAATATTGAAGGGTATGTTGCTAAATTCTCTACTTTACTGCGTTTTGCTCCTCATGTAGCTGGGAATGATGAAGCTGTAACGGCTCAGTTCATCAGAGGATTAAACTCGGAGATAGTTGCATTGATGAATATGCAGCGACATTACCATTTTGCTGATGCCTTGAGTAGAGCGAAGAGAGCGGAGGCGAGTATAATTAGACAATTAAAAAGGTTGTGTGTGATGCAACCCCAGACACAACAATTCCCTTCCAAATTTGATAGTGGCAGTACGAGTGGGAAGCAGGAGTTGCTGAAAGCCCGAAAGAAACAGTTTAAGAAAGTAGGAAGTGGACCGAGTGGTTCATCTAGTTCCAGTGGTTCTAGCCCAAGTTATACTGGAATTTATTGCAGGACTTACGGAGGGAGACATCCCACAAAGCAATTCCAGGGAGTTACTGGTAGTTGCAACATCTGCCGACAGTCTGGACACTTTGCTAGAGTTTGTACACAAAGAGGTTCCCGAAGATTTCAGGGAGCAGGATCATCTGGGGGTGGTGATCGAGGAGCAGACCCAGGACACACTTGATGATATAGCGACAGGTACTACTCTTTTATGATTATATTGCATATGTATTGATATATATTAATGCATTCACTACGATTATCTTTGAGTGAGTTGCATTGATATATGTTGTACTTGTTGGGTCTGCATTTACTGTAGTATTGATTCCTTACCTTTTGAGGAAAGAATGTGATATCAGTGATATTCTGTGATATATGGTATACTGCAGTAAGTTGAGAATGAGATTGAATTAGACTAGATTGTACTTGTATCATCTCATGATGACTGCATGATGGATATTGATATATCGAACAATTACGGAGCTATTTTAGATTCTTGCCAGGAGATGGTAAGATTCGAACCTGAAATGGCCAAGGAATAAATGATATACGGTAAGGGATTTAGATTTTAAATTCCTTTATATCCGTATTGGGTCCGATTCGATGATTATCGAAAGGAATGGAGTTATTCCTTTATGTTCGTTGATGACTGAAGTGGAGCCTATCAAGGATTGATTTACTAGTAGCAGGAAGTTTGCTATAGTCTTGCAGATGAGATTTCAGGTTTGTCCAGTATCAGGGAGAGTGATTTCAGTCTTGATTTGATTCCAGGTATTGATTTCATTTTAGAATTTCTTATAGACTGATACTGATTGAATTGAGAGAATTGAGATATCAGTTGAAGGATTTATTGCCTGAAGAGTTAGAGTTACATCTGATTATATGTTTCTCTGTAAAGTACTTCAGTTCCGTTTAGGGGTTGATAAATCCTATGCTTGGAAGTGTTCTGATGATTTTATGCTCGGTTTATCTATGACATTTTGATATATTCGTAGCATATGATTGATTGAATTGAACAGTTGAAATGGTATTGAGTGTTTTGGGAACTGAGATTGTTGTATACAGAATTGTTCGGATATGAATCGGGATTGTAACAGATTGTATTCAAAGTCTGTGATATCTGAAGATAGTATACTGATTGATTGTAGCACAGTGAGACCGTGATCAGTGGCTGAGAATGACATTGAATATGGCAGAATTTTCGAAATGTCAGAAATTGCGTTCTATGCAGTTATTAGATCAGTAATGCGTATCGATATTTTTAATCTGATCCGATATTATTATCATTCTAAGTCCGTGTTTGATACCGATTGTTATGAACCGTTGAGCTTATATACAGTTCAGTCGAGTCAGAACTGATTTTGAAGATTAAAGCAGTTCAGAAGTTTGATCAGACTGTTCAGAACTTGATCTTGATAGTCAGAACCGAATACCAGGAAGAGGTACAGACATGACCAGATGATGGGGATTTATGTCAGAAACGGAGGTTAGATTGTATTGAATGCCAAAGTTAATTATGTCAGACTGTGATTTTCGTTTGATTTTGTACTTTTGGCAGAATGTATATCATGAATTTTTATCTATGATCTATAAATTGAAGGATGGTCGGAGCGAACTATCCTGATACTGGAGGATATCCAGGAACTGTAGTGCTGGATTTTAACACTAGTTGACATGATTGATTGTCATTTATGAAATTTCATACGACGATAGTTATCAAATGCGTATTGAAATAGCATCATTCGAGATCTTGTACAGTAATCTCTGCCAATTTCCTTTATTTGGAAATTATATCTCGATGATAGTTAATATTGAATCTGATAGGATCAGAGATTTAATATACGGCTCAGAATAGACAGACTAAATAAGCCAATGTCAGACGATGACTATTGGTATTTGAGGCCGAAGATTGAATATAATCTTGACTAGGATTAATAGTTTGATAGGAAATAATAATCTTAACGGGGATTATTAGATTTTGGAGCAAATGATGAGATTACCTTACCATGAGTTATCGACTGGTATATACGGATGTTGTATAACCAGTGCTTTGCGATTGATTCTATCAGAAATTATTTCGAATAGTATTATGAGATTATACTTCTTGAATAATTACTCTAGTTTGGAATCAGAGATTCGTGCAAGAAAGATATTTCCGGATGAAGAATATTTCGCTGTTGGAAGTACAGTACAGTCATCAGGGCATCGAAGATGTCACGCCCCGAGTTCGAAGCGTCGGTGACATCCGGCATTGTTTAACAAAACAATAAAGCCTCGTATCAAATCAAACCAGTCTTTTTCATAAATGAAATATTGTCTTACAATGACAAAGGAATAAAATACATCAGAGTTTCAAATAGCGGAAACGAAAGAAAAGTAGAATGTTGAATTCTGATCTTGATCTCCGATTCACCAACCCCAGAAAGCGTTTTGCTCTTCCTCATCCAGTTGTCCCTCATTTTTATCTGAAATTTGTAAGGGGTGAGTGTTTTGGGAAACACTCAGCAAGTGGGGGTCGATCGATTCCAAAAATACATATAGAACTTAGTTTCTTAGAACTCTTCTTTAACAAACTTTCAAAATCAATATCTTTAACTTAATTAGACAGAAACGATTCAAAGGATAGAACTTATCAAATGATTCAGAATAAAACATAAGCAATACAGATATTCGGACAGAACATATCAGAACAGACAGAACACTGTTACTCATCTCATTTCCATGGTCAAATTGTCCCCAATATGTTAGTCCTCTAAGGGGTGAGGCCAGAACATGGTTTTATACCCACCAATGGGGGCCAGACAGAACATGGTTTTATACCACCAATGGGGGCCAGATAGAATCACAATTCTCGTCCCATTTCAAATTCGAATCGTAACAGTGCAAACAGAATTCAGAAGTAACAGACAGAACTTTTCAGATTTTCAGATTTCAGAGTTTTCATACGGACACAGCGGAATTAACGAATTTCGAAGCACAAAAGAGAACACATAATCGATCGAAATTTTAAACAGAATGGCTTAGCAATTTTCGAAAATGAAGACACACATACATGCATGTCATGATATACATATTCAAGTTTTAAAAATACAAACGAATACATATCAAAAGCCCACTTACACTTGTAGATTTTTGAATGAAGCTTTCTCAAAAATTCCGGCAGCACTTCGACGCAATTTCCACAAATATTGTCTTCAATTGGGCGGCACTTTGACACAAGATTTCAACACTGGAATGTACGAGCTTCCTTCTTCTCCCTTGCTTGTCTTCGGCCGAGAGTGTATAGGGTGAGGGGTAAGGGCCGAAAACTTAGTGGCCTTTGAGGAATTGTTTGAAGTGCAATTTTTGTGAGGTGCATGGTAGTATTTATAGGAAAATAATGGCCTTTGATCTCCTTCATTCAGCCGAAAACTTGGAGCCCAAATTTGGGTGTAAATGTGGT
Source organism: Primulina eburnea (assembly GCF_022965805.1). Lineage (NCBI taxonomy): Eukaryota > Viridiplantae > Streptophyta > Magnoliopsida > Lamiales > Gesneriaceae > Primulina > Primulina eburnea. The sequence continues at coordinate 17,513,473 of NC_133117.1, forward strand.
CAAAGATTAATAAATTCTCAAGCTCCATATCAAGCACCAAAAGCCATTTCTTACACCATGAATTTGTCCTTCCCTTAGCTCAAGCCCTTAGCTCCCTTTTTGGTTTACTCAAAAGGCAACTCTTGCATGTTTAATTTGTCCAAAGTTTTAGTTTATCTTTTAGCTCTATTTGTGGTCTTGTTAGGACAAGCTTGGTTGAGCTTCTTCGAGCTGGAAGATTTTGTCCTTGAGCTGGGGTTTTACTCCTCTCGTGAAAACTCTTCGATGAATATGGTTACTTGTAACTTGGTCTCCTGTCGAGCTAATCCCTGAGCTTAGAATCTAATTTCTTGAGTTAAATTTGATGAGATTTAAGTTATTATTCAAGTAGTTTAATTGAAACAAAATTACTGAATCATTTTAAATAATTTTTATATTACTTACTTGATTTGCTTCGGTCGAAATTTTCGGGTTCTCACATCCCTCCCTCATTATTGAAAGTTTCGTCCTCGAAACTTGCATTAACTTGACCATTCAAATAGGTGAGGGTATTGCAACCGCATCTTTTCTTCGAGTTCCCAAGTTGCCTCTCTGTCAATATGGTTTGACCACTGTACTTTGACATATGGGATGGTCCGATGTCTCAACACTTGGTCTTTAGTGTCCACTATTCGGATAGGGACTTCTTCATATTTGAGTTCCTTGTTCAGATTACCCTCGATCATTAGAGGTGTAACTTTAAGTACATGGTTTGGGTCCGAGACATATTTTCGTAATTGTGAGATGTGGAAAACATTATGTATTCTGGACATCTCAGGCGGTAAAGCCAGTCGATAAGCTAAAGTCCCCACCTTATCCAATATTTCGAACGGTCCCACATATCTTGGGTTCAACTTGCCGGATTTGCTGAACCGAACTACTCCTTTCATGGGAGAGACTTTGACGTAAGCTTTCTCTCCGATCTCTAGTTCTAAAGGCCTTCTTTTCAAATCAGCCCAACTCTTTTGTCTGTCCTGAGCTGCCTTGAGTCTTTCTTTGATTATGGCTACTTTATCGACAGTTATTTGAATGAGTTCTGGCCCGGTGATAGCTTTTTCTCCGACTTCATCCCAGTATAAGGGCGATCTACATTTTCGACCATACAGTGCCTCGTACGGAGCCATTTCGATGCTACTGTGGTAGCTATTATTGTAGGCAAACTCTATCAACGGTAACTGTTCACTCCAATTTCCATGAAACTCCAATGCACATGCCCTCAACATGTCTTCAAGGGTCTGAATTGTCCTCTCAGTTTCGCCATCAGTCTGAGGATGATAGGCCGTGCTGAGCGTAACTTTGGTTCCCATGTCCTTTTGAAAACTTTTCCAAAATCTTGAAACGAATCTTGGATCTCTATCAGACAATATACTTGTCGGAACTCCATGCAGTTTCACTATATTATCCATATACAGGGTAGCTAACTTATCCAAGTTATAATTCATCCGTACTGGCAAGAAATGGGCAGACTTGGTTAATCTGTCAATGATTACCCAGATTCCGTCATGACCTTGCCTCGATTTTGGTAACCCGACTACAAAGTCCATGGAGATATTATCCCACTTCCACTCTGGTATTTCTAATGGCTGCAGAAGTCCTCCAGGTCGCTGATGTTCCGCCTTGACTTGTTGACAGACTAAACACTTTGCAACAAAGGCCGCTACGTCTTTCTTCATTCCATTCCACCAGTAGTTATTTTTCAAATCCCTGTACATCTTGGTGCTTCCTGGATGTACTGAAAATTTTGATTTATGTGCCTCGGTCATCACCTCTTCTCGAATTCCATCGATGTCTGGCACATATAATCGCCCTTTCATCCAAAGGATACCATCTTTATCAATTTTAAATTTTGGAATCTTTCCTTCCTGAATTTGTTCCTTTATCTTGAAGATATTGGTGTCTTGACTTTGTTTTAGTTTGATGGTCTCTTGGAGACCTGGTGTGACACCCTGATCCGATACAATTAAAATACAGCGGAATTTAAAATTTTCTTTCAAACATGGAAGGAGTTTCAAAATACATTTTATAAAAGTGTTTACAAAATAACAACATGATCATTCCAATGACATAACAAAATACAAAATATCATTAGTGTGATCATGTTACAAAATGGTACAAAATAATCATCCTTCCAATCTTCGTATGCATATGACCCCCATCCACAGTCAACGTCCCGGTCCGTCGCTCTTATCTGCATCACATGAAAATAACTGAAATGAGAATAAATCTCAGCAAGTGGAACTCTTACATAGCAATGATACATAGTATACACTGTAAAACATGGCTTTTAAATCATAAATACCATCGACTCTGAAACATGAATAACGTAGCAATAACTGTAGCAATAGCAATAGCAATAGATAGCAATACGATGGTATTTCTCTTTTCTATGGTTGGATTGATATCAATAGTATCTGTAACTGTGGTTGCCAATATCCCATCGATATAAATCGATAACTGTGAGGGGATAAAAGCCTATGGTCGATGATCATCTAATTGCATGCAATGCTATGGCTATGATAAATCAATCCAATAAAACATTTGAATTCTCAATAGCATTTAAGGCCGTCGTTTCGCAATCTCATAATATTTCTTGTATTCCCTTTATAACAATGGTGAGACATACAATGCCTCCAATAGATAATCAATGAAATGAATACATAGCAATGGATCAATGGAAGGGAATAACACTTTGAAACCTTTAAAACACAATACATATAATATCATGTGAGCAAAAAGGATGAAATTCCACTTACTACCAATAGAACACCTCAAATAAGCTCTTGGTACACCACCTACAACAATAATCCATAAATAACACCAATATCAACTCTAGATCCACAAGTACAAGCCAAATAATCCATTAAACAACTCAAACATCAAATCCAAAATAACCCTTAACTCAAAACCTCGTTAGAATCTCACCAAAAACTTACCTAAGCTTCCTTATACCACGGAGAACGATGATCTCAAGTCGGAAATCGAAACAAAGCCAAGAATCAAAGGTGGGAAGCAATTGAAATGGATGAAAACCCTTGCCAATGGAGAGAAAAATCGGTAAAGAAGAGAAGGAATAGGATAAGGTATGGCCAACAACTCCCAAAAAGTGACTTAAAAACTCGCCCATACTTACACCGCGGGTGCGCCAACACAAGCACCGCGGGTGCGCCATGCTCTCGGCATACCAAAATAATTCTCATGCACGATCACCGCGGGTGCGGTGCTACAATTACCGCGGGTGCGGTGCACACCGCGGGTGCGGTCCTTGCACTGCCGCGGGTGCGGTCATGCCACGGCCCTCAAAATGCAAAATGATGAATAGTACACCGCGGGGGCACTCATCTAAGAGCGCGGGTGCACTCTACTCACGGCAATGAATAGTACAAACTCAACTAAAATCGATCCGAAACGCTGAAACGAACAATCAACACCAACTAATACCTCAAATAAATAATAACCAATAATACTATAGCCCAAAACACAACTATAAACGACTAATCATAAACCCAATTAACACAATAAAGCTTAAACCGTACCGTACACCGGGCTCGGCTATTACAATCTCCCCTCCTTAGAGGAATTTCGTCCTCGAAATTGACGTCACGGCACGAACAACTCAGGATACCTCTCTCTCATCTCAGTCTCTGGTTCCCACGTAGCCTCCTCGATCAAATGGTTTCTCCAAAGGACTTTAACGATGCCGATCTCTTTGTTCCTCAGAACTCTAACTGTGCGATCCAGAATCTGAATCGGAATCTCATGGTAAGTCAAATTCGGCGTCAAGTCCAATGGCTCGTGGCGAAGAACATGGGAAGGATCTGCAACATACTTCCTGAGCATCGATACGTGAAACACATTATGGACTCTGTCAAGATCGGGCGGTAGGGCTAATCTGTAGGCTCGGTCACCAACTCTGTCCAATATCTCGAATGGACCAATGAATCTAGGGCTCAACTTGCCCTTCTTGCCAAATCGCATCACACCCTTGAGAGGTGCTATCTTCAGAAAAACATGATCGCCAACCTCGAACTGCAAAGGTCTGCGACGAACATCTGCATAACTCTTCTGCCTCGACTGAGCAGTCTTCATCCTCTCTCTGATAACTGCAACAACATCGGCAGTCTGCTGGACCAACTCGGGACCCAACATCTTCCTCTCTCCAACCTCATCCCAAAACAAAGGGGATCTGCACTTCCTGCCATAAAGTGCCTCATACGGTGCCATGCCAATCGTCGCCTGGTAGCTATTGTTGTATGTGAACTCCACAAGAGGCAACTTGGAATCCCAGCTACCAGAATAGTCAATAGTACAAGCTCTGAGCATATCCTCCAGAATCTGAATGACTCTCTCTGACTGACCGTCGCTCTGAGGATGATAAGCTGTACTGAAAGCTAATCGAGAACCCAAAGCTCTGTGAAGACTCTTCCAAAACTCGGAGGTAAATCTAGGGTCACGATCAGACACAATCGACACGGGCACACCATGAAGTCTAACAATCTCGGCAATGTAGTCCTCGGCATACTGAGACATCGAATACGTCGTCTTGACTGGGAGAAAATGAGCCGACTTGGTCAATCTATCAACAATAACCCAAATGGAATTATAACCCCTCTGAACTCTGGGCAGACCAGTCACGAAATCCATGGTGATGTGCTCCCACTTCCACTGAGGAATCGGCAAAGATAGCAATGTCCCAGCAGGTCTCTGATGCTCAATCTTAACCTGCTGACAAGTAAGACACTGAGAAATGAACAAAGCAATATCTCTCTTCATACCTGGCCACCAGTAGAGTCGACGAAGATCCTGATACATCTTCGTACTGCCTGGATGAATCGAATAAGGTGCGGTATGAGCCTCTGTCAAGACGTCTCTACGAATATCGTCGCCAGAAGGAACACAAATACGGCCTCTGAAAGTCACCAAACCATCACCATTCAGACTAAACTCTGAATTCCCTCTAGCCTCGGCTCTAGCTCTCAACTCTGTCAACTGAACATCAGTCGACTGCTCTCTACGGATCCTGTCCGTCAAAGTAGATCGAATGACCAACGCTGAAAAGCGAGCAATGGTACCTGGAATCACTAGATCAATCTCCTCTCTCTGCAAATCCATCAACAATGGTCTCTGAATCAAAGAACTCAAAGAAGCACTCGATTTGCGGCTCAAAGCATCAGCCACCACATTCGCCTTCCCTGGGTGATAACTGATCGTCACATCGTAATCCTTGACAAGCTCTAACCACCTCCTCTGTCGCATGTTGAGCTCTTTCTGCGAGAACAAATACTTCAAACTCTTGTGGTCTGTAAAGATCTCACACTTTTCGCCATACAGATAATGTCTCCAAATCTTCAGGGCGAAAACCACAGCTGCGAGCTCCAAATCATGCGTCGGATAATTCTTCTCATAATCCTTCAACTGGCGAGACGCATAGGCAATGACCTTACCTCGCTGCATCAACACTGCACCAAGGCCTCTCTTCGACGCATCGGTAAAGACAACAAAGTCCTCTGAACCACTGGGCAAAGAAAGAACAGGAGCTGTCGTCAATCTGTCCTTCAACTCCTGAAATGCACTCTGGCAATCAATAGACCACTCGAACTTCACAGTCTTCCTCGTCAGATTGGACAATGGCAGGGCAATCTTGGAGAAACCTGAAATGAAACGACGATAGTAACCTGCCAAACCAAGGAAACTGCGAACCTCTGAAACAGTGGTAGAAATAGGCCAACTCTGAATCGCCTCTATCTTCAATGGATCAACAGCAATGCCATCTCTCGAAACCACATGGCCTAGAAAAGAAATCTGATCTAGCCAAAACTCACACTTCTTCAGCGTGGCAAACAACCTCTTCTCTCGCAACAACTGAAGAACAACTCTGAGATGCTCTGCATGAAGCTCTCTGGTCTTGGAATAGATCAAGATATCGTCAATGAAGACAATGACGAAGCTATCCAGATAAGGCTTGAACACACGGTTCATCAGATCCATGAAGACTGAAGGGGCATTGGTCAAACCAAAAGACATGACAAGAAACTCATAGTGACCATACCTGGTCCGGAAAGCTGTCTTAGGGATATCAGACTCCCTAACCTTCAACTGATAGTAGCCAGACCGAAGATCAATCTTCGAGAACACAGTGGCACCATGGAGCTGATCAAACAAATCATCTATCCGAGGCAACGGATACTTGTTCTTGACAGTCACTTTGTTGAGCTCCCTGTAGTCGATACACAGCCGCAAGGAACCATCCTTCTTCTTGACAAACAGAACCGGAGCTCCCCAAGGCGAAGAACTCGGACGAATAAAGCCCTTGTCTAAAAGATCCTGCAACTGAGTCTTCAATTCCTTCATCTCGGTAGGGGCCATCCTGTACGGAGCCTTAGAGATAGGAACCGTACCTGGAGCTAAATCGATCACAAACTCAACATCCCTATCCGGCGGCAAACCCGGAACATCATCCTCAAACACATCAGCAAACTCCCTCACCACATCAATATCATCTACATTCAACTTAATCAATCTATCAACATCCACAATAGAAGCAAGAATTCCATCGCAACCTCTACACAACAATCTCTCAGCCTCAAGACAAGAAATAAAAGGAAGGACCAGCGAAGTACCTGCACTGGCGAGCGCTCCTCCCTGGCCATCATCTGCAAAAGTCACCTTCTTAGCAACACAATCGATAACTGCACGGTAAGTCGAAAGCCAATCCATGCCAAGAATAACGTCGAAAGCAACCATAGGGATAACAATCAAATCAGCGAAGACAACTCGCTCCTCAATACGAACAGGGCACGCAAAGACAATCGATGTCGGGCACAACACGTCCCCCGAAGGCAAAACAACATTAAGATGAAGGGAAAGAATAGAAGGAACTATACCCAAAGATCTCAAAAATAATTCAGACATAAAAGAATGAGTAGCACCAGTATCAATCAAAGTAGTAGCTACTCTGCCTGAAATCAAAATAGTACTAAGGATCAATGAAGATTCACGATTAATACCTTCCTTCGTCATGGAAAAGATACGACCCTGCACCTTCCCTTGGCTATCTCCCCTCGGGCAATTCCTAGCAACGTGGCCTGCCGCGCCACAACGAAAACAAGTATGAGTGCCCAATCTGCACTCTCCTCGATGATGCTTACCACACTTTGGACACTGCGGCTTCTCAGGATCAAATGGAACTGGAACTGGCGGAGGTCTAGGACTCGACTCCATCTTGCCCTTGCCCTTGAAACGATCCCTGCCCCTCTGATTATAACCCTGACCTCTCTGAGCAATGGCCTGGTGTCTCTCTTGCCTCTCCCGGGCAATGTCCTTCTCATCCTGCTCGGCCAACAAAGCTTTGGACACAATCTCCTTGAAAGTAACAGCCTTGGACATGTTGATATCACGACGAATCTCAGCTCTAAGGCCTCGAATGAAATGAGCGCCCTTGTCCTTGTCGTTCGAAGCAATATACGGAGCAAATAGGCAACCCTCCTCAAACTTCAGGATATACTGGCCAACATCCAAACTCCCCTGTCTAAGTTCCAAGAACTCCGTAACCTTCCTCGCTCGAAGTGCGTCGGGGAAATACTTGTCGTAGAACAAGTCAGTGAACTCTGACCACTTCAGTGTCGCAACATCAACTCCAACTTTCGTAGCATTCCACCAAATGCGGGCAGCCTTAACCAACATGAACACTGCACAGCTAATCCTGTCTTTATCCTCGTACTGGAGATGATCGAAGATAGCTTCAAGCGCCTTGACCCACTCGACAGCAACTAGAGGATCGGTGCTACCTGCGAATTCCGGTGGATCCATTCTCTTGAAAGTAGAAAAGACGGCATCAGTGCCAACAGCCTGAGCAACTTGACCTCTCACTTGGCCTCGACCCTGACCTGCTCCTTGCAATCGGAGCAACTGCTGAATCTGATCGCTATGCACCTTAGCCTGCTCCTTAAGCAACTTGCCGAACTCGTCGACAACTCTCGAGGAAGAACTATCCTCACCCTCTGCCGCCTTACGCTTAGGAGGCATACTCTACAATTGCTCACAAGACACCAATCAATAAATAACAATGAATAGATGCAAGAAAACATACCCGGACAGTTGAAAGTAGACGAAGTCATATGCATTGGTCCGAAGAACACCGCTCTGATACCACTAAATGTGACACCCTGATCCGATACAATTAAAATACAGCGGAATTTAAAATTTTCTTTCAAACATGGAAGGAGTTTCAAAATACATTTTATAAAAGTGTTTACAAAATAACAACATGATCATTCCAATGACATAACAAAATACAAAATATCATTAGTGTGATCATGTTACAAAATGGTACAAAATAATCATCCTTCCAATCTTCGTATGCATATGACCCCCATCCACAGTCAACGTCCCGGTCCGTCGCTCTTATCTGCATCACATGAAAATAACTGAAATGAGAATAAATCTCAGCAAGTGGAACTCTTACATAGCAATGATACATAGTATACACTGTAAAACATGGCTTTTAAATCATAAATACCATCGACTCTGAAACATGAATAACGTAGCAATAACTGTAGCAATAGCAATAGCAATAGATAGCAATACGATGGTATTTCTCTTTTCTATGGTTGGATTGATATCAATAGTATCTGTAACTGTGGTTGCCAATATCCCATCGATATAAATCGATAACTGTGAGGGGATAAAAGCCTATGGTCGATGATCATCTAATTGCATGCAATGCTATGGCTATGATAAATCAATCCAATAAAACATTTGAATTCTCAATAGCATTTAAGGCCGTCGTTTCGCAATCTCATAATATTTCTTGTATTCCCTTTATAACAATGGTGAGACATACAATGCCTCCAATAGATAATCAATGAAATGAATACATAGCAATGGATCAATGGAAGGGAATAACACTTTGAAACCTTTAAAACACAATACATATAATATCATGTGAGCAAAAAGGATGAAATTCCACTTACTACCAATAGAACACCTCAAATAAGCTCTTGGTACACCACCTACAACAATAATCCATAAATAACACCAATATCAACTCTAGATCCACAAGTACAAGCCAAATAATCCATTAAACAACTCAAACATCAAATCCAAAATAACCCTTAACTCAAAACCTCGTTAGAATCTCACCAAAAACTTACCTAAGCTTCCTTATACCACGGAGAACGATGATCTCAAGTCGGAAATCGAAACAAAGCCAAGAATCAAAGGTGGGAAGCAATTGAAATGGATGAAAACCCTTGCCAATGGAGAGAAAATCGGTAAAGAAGAGAAGGAATAGGATAAGGTATGGCCAACAACTCCCAAAAAGTGAATTAAAAACTCGCCCATACTTACACCGCGGGTGCGCCAACACAAGCACCGCGGGTGCGCCATGCTCTCGGCATACCAAAATAATTCTCATGCACGATCACCGCGGGTGCGGTGCTACAATTACCGCGGGTGCGGTGCACACCGCGGGTGCGGTCCTTGCACTGCCGCGGGTGCGGTCATGCCACGGCCCTCAAAATGCAAAATGATGAATAGTACACCGCGGGGGCACTCATCTAAGAGCGCGGGTGCACTCTACTCACGGCAATGAATAGTACAAACTCAACTAAAATCGATCCGAAACGCTGAAACGAACAATCAACACCAACTAATACCTCAAATAAATAATAACCAATAATACTATAGCCCAAAACACAACTATAAACGACTAATCATAAACCCAATTAACACAATAAAGCTTAAACCGTACCGTACACCGGGCTCGGCTATTACACCTGGTTGTACTGATAATGACGATAAGCTCACTTTTCCGGGGTTCCTCCGACTCAATGCATCCGCCACTTTATTTGCTTTTCTCGGATGATAGCTGATTACCAAATCGTAATCTTTGAGAAGTTCCATCCACCTTCTTTGCCTCATGTTTAATTCCTTCTGAGTGAAAATATACTTAAGGCTCTGGTGATCAGTAAAGACTTCGCATTTTACTCCATAGAGATAGTGCCTCCAGATTTTAAGCGCGAATACTACTGCGGCTAGCTCCAAATCATGAGTGGGGTAATTCTGCTCATACGGCTTCAATTGCAGTGAGGCATAAGCGATTACCTGACCCTCTTGCATAAGCACACACCCTAATCCTCCCTTTGAAGCGTCACTGTATATGGTAAAATTCTTACCATCCTCGGGAAGAATCAGTACTGGTGTGGATGAGAGTTTTGTCTTCAGGGTTTCAAAACTCTTTTCACAAGCTTCATTCCAAATGAATTTCGAATTTTTCTGTGTAAGTTTAGTGAGTGGGATAGCTATTGACGAAAATCCTTCTACAAATTTTCTATAGTAACCTGCTAAACCCAGAAAACTCCTTACTTCAGTCACTGTCTTTGGTTGTGGCCAACCCTTGATTGCTTCTACCTTTTTAGGGTCTACTGACACCCCTTGTTCTGAGATTATATGGCCTAGGAACGCCACACTTTTTAGCCAGAATTCACACTTCTTGAATTTGGCATAGAGTTCTTTCTCTCGTAATGTTTGCAAAGTGAGACGTAGATGTTCACCATGTTCTTCCTCACTTGGTGAGTACACCAAGATGTCATCTATGAACACTACCACGAACTTGTCGAGATACGGTTTGAATATCCGGTTCATAAGATCCATGAAAGCTGCAGGAGCATTGGTTAGACCAAATGGCATTACCGTGAATTTGTAGTGCCCATACCTTGTCCTAAAAGCAGTCTTAGGGATATCTTCTGCTTTGACTTTTAGCTGATGGTAACCTGATCTGAGATCAAGTTTTGAGAAAACTTTGGCTCCTTTCAGCTGGTCGAAAAGGTCATCTATTCTCGGGAGTGGGTACTTATTCTTTATAGTGATCTTGTTCAACTCCCTGTAGTCAATACATAGTCTCATGCTCCCGTCCTTTTTCTTTATGAAAAGCACTGGGGCTCCCCACGGTGATGCACTGGGGCGAACCTGCTTTTTTTCCAGTAGTTCTTGCAGTTGTTCCTTTAGCTCTTTTAATTCAGCTGGAGCCATTCGGTATGGTGCCTTAGAGATTGGTGCAGCACCAGGGACCAAGTTGATTTCAAATTCCACTTCTCTATCGGGTATCTCTCCCGGTAATTCTTCGGGAAAAACGTCTGGAAATTCTTGAACAATTGGAATATCTTCCAACCTTGGGACTTCTTCCTCTTTGACTTCATTAATTACTGCAAGATAAATCTCTTCTCCTCCTTTCATGGCCTTCCAGGCTTGCGAGGCAAATAGCAGAGATTTCCTTTCTTTGGATTTCCCTTGATATACAACTTCCCTCTTTGCTGGAGTTTGAAGTCTAATTTCTTTCTTCTGACAGTCTACTATGGCATGGTTCTTAGCTAACCAGTCCATTCCAAGAATGATGTCAAACTCCACCATATTGAGTTGAATCAGTTCTACTTCAAAAATTTGTTTGCCGATACAAATTTTACAGTTTCGATATACTTTGTGAGTCTCGATTATTTTGCTAGCCGGTGTTGCTACTCTTAACGGTTCACTAAGAATATCATGCTCAAGTTTAAGCTTCTTAGCATATCTTCTAGACACAAACGAATGTGTGGCACCACAATCAAACAAAGCATATGCAGGCATTTTATTGAGTAAGATGGTACCTGCCACAACTTCGTTGCTATTATCGGCTTCCTCTTGGGTTATGGCATAAACCCGAGCATTTGTCTTGTTTTCATTTTGTTTGTTGGGCCCCGATCCTTTGTCCTTGTTGTCTGGACAGTCTTTAATTCTATGGCCCACCTTCCCGCACTTGAAACAAGCGCCTGTCTTCCGATAACATTCTCCAATATGTTTTTGACGACATGTATCACACCATTTTCCTTCGGTGTTACCAATCCTGCCAGAACTTCCCTTGAAGGACCCTCCTGAATAATTTGGTTTCTTGAACTTGAGATTATTCTGTGTGGATTGATTGTTCATCGGTCTCTTGTTCTTGTTTTCTTCTTCACGTCGCTTGATATCGGTTTCTGCGCTCATTGCAGCGTCCATTAAGTCCGCAAAGCTGCTTGGTTTGTACACTGCCAGTGCCGACTGAATTCTACTGTTGAGTCCCTTCTTGAAACGGTGCATTTTTAACGTCTCATCTGACATGATTGTCGGGACGTAAGTTCCCAAATCATTGAATTTTGACGTGTACTCCATTACCGTCATATCTGGTGACTGTCTGAAATTCTCAAACTCATTCAACTTTTGCAGACGAAACTCGGCCGGATAGTATTGTTTCAAGTATTCTCTTTTGAAAATTTGCCACGTGATATCTTCTACTTCAGCTAAAGGTAGCGACACAGTTTCCCACCATTTCCTAGCCCGATCCTCCAAAAACGGGGTCACGACTTCCACTCTCAATTCTTCCGGTACCTCCAGTAGATGTAGTTGTGTTTCAACGTTCTTGAGCCAGTTGTGACTGACTTCCGGATCTGGGTTCCCATCGAAAGTTGGAACTCGATTCCTTCTGAGAGATTCATAGTGATACTTAATCCCACGTGGCTGAGGTTCTTGGGGTGGTTGGATGGCGTTGGCCAGTGGATTCACAAATCCTTGTAATGTTGCAGCGACGATAGTTGCTATTGCCATCATATCCTCTTGACTGAGGTTTACTCTGGGTGGTGGCGGTGGTGGTGGATTATCGTTTTGGTTGGCGTCCCGAGCGTTACGGTTGTTTCGAGGTGGTCTGCCTGCCATCTCCTATAAACACGTATTTTCTTTATTAATTTGTTTGCCACAAAATTTAATCAAAGGAATAATTTCATTAATATTGAAAAGGATTTGCATACAACCAACGATTAAATCAAGTAATCCTAGATACAATCAAAAGCTAATCTAGGGTCCTTTTCTCCCTATTCATCTAACACTTCGCCGTCTCCTACAGCCTCGTTAATTTCTTCTTCTTCCATTGGATTTTCTTCCAATTGCTCTATGAGTTCTTCCATGTTGACCATCTCATTTTGTAGATGCTCGATGTAATTCTGCAGTTGCGTGTTGTGGTGATCAAGGTTGTTCACTTGGTCCTGCAGTTCTTGTATTGTCGATTGGCTTACTTTCTCATCGATTTCTTGTTCTCCAATCTTTTCCTCAAGACGATGTTGAATACTGAGAAGGCCATCACTTCGGATTTGGAGCGTAAGAATCCTATCTTGCGCTTTCTTCAGCTCTTGTTTGGTGATCTCATGCTGTCGTTCTGACTCTAGATGATACGCAGCATATCGTCTGACGTCATCGCGCAATTTCTTTTCCTCAACTCTGGCTTCCCGAAGGTCTTCCCCTATACATATATTGTTTCCATCCAATTGATAGTTATCTCTTTATAGTTTCTCATTTCTTTCTTTCAGTATTTTAATTTCCATCTCTTGCTTTTGAAGTTGACTTTGGAGTTCATTTATGATGTTTTGGGGATCCATGTAGTGTTCCTAATAAGAAAAGAACATTTTCATAAGATATTTGTCAAATTTTGAATATGCAATAATAGAAAGTTTCGAAATAATATTTTTCTCGGTCACAACTTTATTACAATCCAGATATTCTGTTAAAAATTTGCTAATTTAATCGAACACATCTCCTCCGTCGCTATCACTATCGCTCTCGACTCCATCTACCTCCATGGGTGCTACTTCTGCTTCCTCCATGTTTTCTATCACTGAATGTAGGTAGTTATTCTGGTCTTGGAGCCGATCCATAGTGTCGTGGAGCTTCGAAATATACCGATCCTGCTTGGCGATGTACTCCTCCTGGCGCTGACGGGCCTGAGCAGCGCGATCCTTTTCTATCTCAATCCTCTCAAGTAAATCCTTGTTGATTGAAACCAAGCGCGCGAAGCGAATCGAATTTTTCGGTATCTGTAGCATTTGACTTTCAGCTACATCCAAATGATGAGTGAGTCGCTGTACGTCCGACTCAAGCAGGTGCCTAATCTCATTCAGCTCTTGTCTTTCCAATTTCCCCTTGGCTAGTCGCGCCTTTAAAGTCTCTATTTTCCTAGCGTGGTTATCGATGGTAAGCTGACGCATGCGCAGAGCAGCCTGTGCACGAGTACGAGGGGCAGCCATTTCCTAGGATAAAAATAAATCATCAGAATCGTAGAAAGGCACGAAGCACAAATAGTAGCAACAAAGTTGTCGTGGAATTTTCAATAATAAGGATTTTCGGAATGACTGACCGAAAGGATAGATTTTTGGAGCTGTTCGAATTTTTAGAGAACAGATGAAGGTTGGGTTCAGATTGGGATGCACTAGGCTTTTGCCAAAATTTGACTTTGTCAAATTTTGTCTGTCAAAATCCCAGCGGGATTATGAACCTGGCTCTGTTACCACTTAAATGTCACGCCCCGAGTTCGAAGCGTCGGTGACATCCGGCATTGTTTAACAAAACAATAAAGCCTCGTATCAAATCAAACCAGTCTTTTTCATAAATGAAATATTGTCTTACAATGACAAAGGAATAAAATACATCAGAGTTTCAAATAGCGGAAACGAAAGAAAAGTAGAATGTTGAATTCTGATCTTGATCTCCGATTCACCAACCCCAGAAAGCGTTTTGCTCTTCCTCATCCAGTTGTCCCTCATTTTTATCTGAAATTTGTAAGGGGTGAGTGTTTTGGGAAACACTCAGCAAGTGGGGGTCGATCGATTCCAAAAATACATATAGAACTTAGTTTCTTAGAACTCTTCTTTAACAAACTTTCAAAATCAACATCTTTAACTTAATTAGACAGAAACGATTCAAAGGATAGAACTTATCAAATGATTCAGAATAAAACATAAGCAATACAGATATTCGGACAGAACATATCAGAACAGACAGAACACTGTTACTCATCTCATTTCCATGGTCAAATTGTCCCAAATATGTTAGTCCTCTAAGGGGCGAGGCCAGAACATGGTTTTATACCCACCAATGGGGGCCAGACAGAACATGGTTTTATACCCACCAATGGGGGCCAGACAGAATCACAATTCTCGTCCCATTTCAAATTCGAATCGTAACAGTGCAAACAGAATTCAGAAGTAACAGACAGAACTTTTCAGATTTTCAGATTTCAGAGTTTTCATACGGACACAGCGGAATTAACGAATTTCGAAGCACAAAAGAGAACACATAATCGATCGAAATTTTAAACAGAATGGCTTAGCAATTTTCGAAAATGAAGACACACATACATGCATGTCATGACATACATATTCAAGTTTTAAAAATACAAACGAATACATATCAAAATCCCACTTACACTTGTAGATTTTTGAATGAAGCTTTCTCAAAAATTCCGGCAGCACTTCGACGCAATTTCCACAAATATTGTCTTCAATTGGGCGGCACTTTGACACAAGATTTCAACACTGGAATGTACGAGCTTCCTTCTTCTCCCTTGCTTGTCTTCGGCCGAGAGTGTATAGGGTGAGGGGTAAGGGCCGAAAACTTAGAGGCCTTTGAGGAATTGTTTGAAGTGCAATTTTTGTGAGGTGCATGGTAGTATTTATAGGAAAATAATGGCCTTTGATCTCCTTCATTCAGCCGAAAACTTGGAGCCCAAATTTGGGTGTAAATGTGGTCAAAGATTAATAAATTCTCAAGCTCCATATCAAGCACCAAAAGCCATTTCTTACACCATGAATTTGTCCTTCCCTTATCTCCCTTTTTTGTTTACTCCAAAGGCAACTCTTGCATGTTTAATTTGTCCAAAGTTTTAGTTTATCTTTTAGCTCTATTTGTGGTCTTGTTAGGACAAGCTTGGTTGAGCTTCTTCGAGCTGGAAGATTTTGTCCTTGAGCTGGGGTTTTACTCCTCTCGTGAAAACTCTTCGATGAATATGGTTACTTGTAACTTGGTCTCCTGTCGAGCTAATCCCCGAGCTTAGAATCTACTTTCTTGAGTTAAATTTGATGAGATTTAAGTTATTATTAAAGTAGTTTAATTGAAACAAAATTACTGAATCATTTTAAATAATTTTTATATTACTTACTTGATTTGCTTCGGTCGAAATTTTCGGGTTCTCACATAAGAGACTACCTGAAAGACAGAATCTGATATGAGATTGATTCAGAATGGATTCATTGAGATGAGTTTGCTAATTTAAACTCTATATACACATTTCTTCTGGCATATTTGAATTGATTGGCTATGATTTCGGGGACGAAATCATATCTAAGGGGGGGAGAAATGTAATGCCCGAGATTTGATTACTGTAATCAGATATCGAGTAATTAACAGAATTGGGATTTCAGGAGTTAAAGAAAAACATGAAAGGAGAAGCCGGGCGTTAGGTGCATAATAAGCCAAGAAGTTGGACAGAACGTGGGGCACCCAAGCGGTGGAAAAAGACCGCCTGCGCGCCAATGCACCATAAGTTTAGATTTTGGACAGAGAGTATGGCGCCTGAGCGGTAGAATATTACCGCCCGAGCGCCAGTGTTCAACAAGATTATTTTCAGACAGAAAATGTGGCGCTCGAGCGGTGGGAATTTACCGCCCAAGCGCCAATCGATAATAAGCTAAGCTTCGGACAGAGTTTTCGGCGCCCGAGCGGTAGTTTGTGACCGCTCGAGCATCGCCTAAGAATTGTGAAGAATGAGACACGTAGCTTAGCATGCAAATGGATATATATATATATATATATATACATGAATCTTTCGTCTCTTTTCTTCAGAAATTGAAGAAAGAAACGAGGAGGAAGCACAGAAAATCCTTACGCCTTTACACTTTGATCCGTCCGTCTGATTTTGAATCCGACTTCAGTACTGTGTTCCTATCAACGCAGGCTATAACTGAACGTAAGTTTTAGTACGTTTAGACACGAATTGAATTTATGATATTGTCAGAACTGAATAGGAATTATATATGGTGTTTCTGCTACAGTAGACATCGTATGATTGAAGCCAGATTAAAGAACAGACTAATTCTGTAATTGTTATGATTTTCGGAATCGATTTGGCTAAGATTTCATATCAGATTTGTATTATCGTTCAGAGTATGAGTTGTATCGATATCGATTATGAATTCTGGTATTAGATCTGTGATGTTGGGACTGACAGGGTTATCAATACAGTATTGTTATGCTGTCGAAATATCAGTTGATTGATATTGTTCAAAGTCGGTATTGATTTAGATTGTATTGGTATACCGTATGTCGATTGACATTGATCAGAGTATATTTTGATTTGAGTATTGATCAGAACAGGTTCCGAATTGAGTTATATGTATTGATATTGTGTCTGTTTGGTATTGTTATTACCAGATTGGGAATGGACCGAGATAGAGTCAGGACTTCTTCTTCTTCTGAGCGAGAAGACAAAGGTATAAATTAATGGTGAGTTGGGATTGCACAACTCGAGTGAGGTTTGACTCTAGTTTCACTAAATCACATACTTTATTTTATGGCATTGATATTTTCATTGATTGACTGATGTACTTGTTCTCTTGAATTATAGAAAGCAGGTATTAGTCGAGTAATCTGCTGACAGAAGTGCCTGATAGTGGTGGGATCGCCACGGGCACATTGCACGATGTCACAAGATAGTATAGGAATCTTGGGAAAAAGGTGCATGATAGTGGTGGGATCGCCACGGGCACATAGCACGATGTCACAAGATAGGATATTGGCTTTAGAGCCATAATCCATGACGGTTAGGTCAGGACACCGGATGTTTGGTTATATCGAGTAAATAGAATTGGAATTCCTTCTATTACGGAATTCGATATAGGAACACCATATTTGGTTATATCGAGTAAATAGAATCGGAATTTCTTCTATTACGGAATTCGATATAGGAACACCATATCTGGAAATCGGGATCCCTAGGCTAGGATTGAGTCTAGTCTAAAACGTAGAGTCACGAGTCTGAGTGACAGTTACATTGATTTATATTTATTGATGTTGATTTATGTTACTGAATATGGTTCATATCCCTTTATGTTCCTGATATTGGTACATGTTTAGAATAGGAGTTATTCTTGATATTGATTATGTTCCTAATTAGGGTACATGTGTAGAACATGATTTAGTATGGTACTGATTCATGTTCTGATTTTGATACATGTTGGAATTGTTTGTTAGATGCTTTTATATTGTCTATATGATTGCATGTATACATGATTTATACTGGGAATGTAGTTCTCACCGGAGTTATCCGGCTTTTTTCTTGTTTGTATGTGTGCATGGCAACATGTGGGATAGGATCAGGGTCAAGAAGAAAACGAGGCTGGACTAGATAGCGTGGAGATCCGGGCTTCAGAAGCAACTTAGGATTCAGTACTGATATGTAGTCGAACCTAGTTGAATTATTGTAGATCATACAATAATTGTATGTTATGTTTAATATGTAATTTGAATTTAATTACATTACATTTCCGCTTGGTATTTTAAAAAAAAAAATTAGACCCTGTTTATTATAATTGTTTGAAATATTCCTAAAGACGATTAAGGAATGAATTAGCGTCCGGGTCCCCACAACAGGTGGTATCAGAGCGATAGATCCTTTAGACTGAGATAGAAGAGAATGAGCGGGGTAGATTGAGTTTTCTTTCTTTGCATGTGATTGCTAGCATGAGATTTATTTTAATGTTGACTTACATTGTGTGTGCTAGCATGAGATTATGCGTTACTGCTTTGAAATACATGTTATCTAATTATCTGATTTGGATTGGTAATATGTATTATTTAGTATGAATCAGATTTGATTCTTGATCAGCAGTAAGATGATCAGAGAAAGATTGGAACAGATTTGTAGTATTTGGGTACTAATGTTTTGATAAGCAGATATACCTCCACGGAGAATTCCAGAAAGGGGTAGTACTTCGACTGAACAGATAGATGTATCAGAGACGCAGTTGGAAACAAAGTTGAAAGAGTTTCAGTTATTGCAGCCGCCGATTCTGAGTGGTATTGAGACGTCTGAAGATTGTGAGAACTGGCTTGATGACATGGAAATACTGCTCGATTTACTTGATTGTACAGATGAACAGAGAGTTAAAATAGTGCCTAACCAGTTGCGAGAAGCCGCCAGGAGTTGGTGGATTACAAGTAAAAGAATGTTAGAACAGAGAGGTACAGTGATTTCGTGAGAAATATTCAGAACTGAATTTTATCGAAGATTTTTCTCAATTTCATACCGAGAGGACAAGAAAGCAGAATTTGAGAATTTGAGGCAAGGTCAACTGAATATTGAAGGGTATGTTGCTAAATTCTCTACTTTACTGCGTTTTGCTCCTCATGTAGCTGGGAATGATGAAGCTGTAACGGCTCAGTTCATCAGAGGATTGAACTCAGAGATAGTTGCATTGATGAATATGCAGCGACCTTACCATTTTGCTGATGCCTTGAGTAGAGCGAAGAGAGCGGAGGCGAGTATAATTAGACAATTAAAAAGGTTGTGTGTGATGTAACCCCAGACACAGCAATTCCCTTCCAAATTTGATAGTGGCAGTACGAGTGGGAAGCAGGAGTTGCTGAAAGCCCGAAAGAAACAGTTTAAGAAAGTAGGAAGTGGACCGAGTGGTTCATCTAGTTCTAGTGGTTCTAGCCCATGTTATACTGGAATTTATTGCAGGACTTGCGGAGGGAGACATCCCACAGAGCAATGCCAGGGAGTTACTGGTAGTTGCAACATCTGCCGACAGTCTGGACACTTTGCTAGAGTTTGTACACAAAGAGGTTCCCGAAGATTTCAGGGAGCAGGATCATCTGGTTGTGGTGATCGAGGAGCAGACCCAGGACACACTTGATGATATAGCGACAGGTACTACTCTATTATGATTATATTGCATATGTATTGATATATACTAATGCATTCACAACGATTATCTTTGACTGAGTTGCATTGATATATGTTGTACTTGTTGGGTCTGCATTTACTGTAGTATTGATTCCTTATCTTTTGGGGAAAGAATTTGATATCAGTGATATCCTGTGATATATGGTATACTGCAGTAAGTTGAGAATGAGATTGAACTAGACTAGATTGTACTTAGTATCGTCTCATGATGACTGCATGATGGATATTGATATATCGAACAAGTACGGAGCTATTTTAGATTCTTGCCAGGAGATGGTAAGATTCGAACCTGAAATGGCCAAGGAATGAATGATATACGGTAAGGGATTTAGATTTTAAATTCCTTGATATCCGTATTGGGTCCGATTCGATGATTATCGAAAGGAATGGAGTTATTCCTTTATGTTCGTTGATGACTGAAGTGGAGCCTATCAAGGATTGATTTACTAGTAGCAGGAAGTTTGCTATAGTCTTGCAGATGAGATTTCAGGTTTGTCCTGTATCAGGGAGAGTGATTTCAGTCTTGATTTGATTCCAGGTATTGGTTTCATTTTATAATTTCTTATAGACTGATACTGATTGAATTGAGATATCAGTTGAAGGATTTATTGCCTGAAAAGTTAGAGTTACATCTGATTATATGTTTCTTTGTAAAGTACTTCAGTTCCGTTTAGGGGTTGATAAATCCTATGCTTGGAAGTGTTCTGATGATTTTATGCTCGGTTTATCTATGACATTTTGATATATTCGCAGCATATGATTGATTGAATTGAACAGTTGAAATGGTATTGAGTGTTCTGGGAACTGAGATTGTTGTATACAGAATTGTTCGGATATGAATCGGGATTGTAACAGATTGTATTCAGAGTCTGTGATATCTGAAGATAGTATACTGATTGATTGTAGCACAGTGAGACCGTGATCAGTGGCTGAGAACGACATTGAGTATGGCAGAATTTTCGAAATGTCAGAAATTGCGTTCTATGCAGTTATTAGATCAGTATTGCGTATTGATATTTTGAATCTGACCCGATATTATTATCATTCTAAGTCCGTGTTTGATACCGATTGTTATGAACCGTTGAGCTTATATACAGTTCTGTCGAGTCCGAACTGATTTTGAATATTAAAGCAGTTCAGAAGTTTGATCAGACTGTTCAGAACTTGATTTTGATAGTCAGAACCGAATACCAGGAATAGGTACAGACATGACCAGATGATGGGGATTTATGTCAGAAACGGAGGTTGGATTGTATTGAATGCCAAAGTTAATTATGTCAGACTGTGATTTTCGTTTGATTTTGTACTTTTGGCATAATGTATATCATGAATTTTTATCTATGATCTATAAATTGACGGATGGTCGGAGCGAACTATCCTGATACTGGAGGATATCCAGGAACTGTAGTGCTGGATTTTAACACTAGTTGACATGATTGATTGTCATTTATGAAATTCCATACGACGATAGTTATCAAATGCGTATTGAAATAGCATCATTCGAGATCTTGTACAGTAATCTCTGCCAATTTCCTTTATTTGGAAATTATATCTCGATGATAGTTAAGATTGAATCTGATAGGATCAGAGATTTAATATACGACTCAGAATAGACAGACTAAATAAGCCAATGTCGGACGATGACTATTGGTATTTGAGGCCGAAGATTGAATATAATCTTGACTAGGATTAACAGTTTGATAGGAAATAATAATCTTAACGGGGATTATTATATTTTGGAGCAAATGATGAGATTACCTTGTCATGAGTTATCGACTGGTATATACGGATGTTGTATAACCAGTGCTTTGCGATTGATTCTATCAGAAATTATTTCGAATAGTATTATGAGATTATACTTCTTGAATAATTACTCTAGTTTGGAATTAGAGATTCGTGCAAGAAAGATATTTCCGGATGAAGAATATTTCGCTGTTGGAAGTACAGTACAGTCATCAGGGCATCGAAGAGACTACCTGAAAGACAGAATCTGATATGAGATTGATTCAAAATGGATTCATTGAGATGAGTTTGCTGATTTAAACTCTATATACACATTTCTTCTGGTATATTTGAATTGATTGCCTATGATTTCGGGGACGAAAACATATCTAAGGGGGGGAGAAATGTAATGCCCGAGATTTGATTACTGTAATCAGATGTCGAGTAATTAACAGAATTGGGATTTCAGGAGTTAAAGAAAAACATGAAAGGAGAAGCCGGGCGTTAGGTGCATAATAAGCCAAGAAGTTGGACAGAACGTGTGGCACCCGAGCGATGGAAAAAGACCGCCTGCGCGCCAATGCACCATAAGTTTAGATTTTGGACAGAGAGTATGGCGCCCGAGCGGTAGAATATTACCGCCCGAGCGCCAGTGTTTAACAAGATGATTTTCAGACAGAAAATGTGGCGCTCGAGCGGTGGGAATTTACCGCCCAAGCGCCAATCGATAATAAGCTAAGCTTCGGACAGAGTGTTCGGCGCCCGAGCGGTAGTTTGTGACCGCTCGAGCGTCGCCTAAGAATTGTGAAGAATGAGACACGTAGCTTAGCATGCAAATGGATATACATATACATGAATCTTTCGTCTCTTTTCTTCAGAAATTGAAGAAAGAAACGAGGAGGAAGCACAGAAAATCGTTACGCCTTTACACTTTGATCCGTCCGTCTGATTTTGAATCCGACTTCAGTACTATGTTCCTATCAACGCAGGCTATAACTGAACGTAAGTTTTAGTACGTTTAGACACGAATTGAATTTATGATATTGTCAGAACTGAATAGGAATTATATATGGTGTTTCTGATACAGTAGACATCGTATGATTGAAGTCAGATTAAAGAACAGACTATTTCTGTAATTGTTATGATTTTCAGAATCGATTTGGCTAAGATTTCATATCAGATTTGTATCATCGTTCAGAGTATGAGTTGTATCGATATTGATTATGAATTCTAGTATTAGATCTGTGATGTTGGGACTGACAGGGTTATCAATACAGTATTGTTATGATGTCGAAATATCAGTTGATTGATATTGTTCAGAGTCGGTATTGATTTAGATTGTATTGGTATACCGTATGTCGATTGACATTGATCAGAGTATATTTTGATTTGAGTATTGATCAGAACAGGTTCCGAATTGAGTTATATGTATTGATATTGTGTCTGTTTGGCATTGTTATTACCAGATTGGGAATGGACCGAGATAGAGTCGGGACTTCTTCTTCTTCTGAGCGAGAAGACAAAAGTATAAATTAATGTTGAGTTGGGATTTCACAACTCGAGTGAGGTTTGACTCGAGTTTCCCTAAATCACATACTTTATTTTATGGCATTGATATTTGCATTGATTACTGATGTACTTGTTCTCTTGAATTATAGAAAGCAGGTATTAGTCGAGTAATCTTGTGACAGAAGTGTCTGATAGTGGTGGGATCGCCACGGGCACATTGCACGATGTCACAAGATAGTATAGGAATCTTGGGACAGAGGTGCCTGATAGTGGTGGGATCGCCACGGGCACATTGCACGATGTCACAAGATAGGATATTGGCTTAAGAGCCATAGTCCATGACGGTTAGGTCAGGACACCGGATGTTTGGTTATATCGAGTAAATAGAATTGGAATTCCTTCTATTACGGAATTCGACATAGGAACACCATATTTGGTTATATCGAGTAAATAAAATCGGAATTTCTTCTATTACGGAATTCGATATAGGAACACCATATCTGGAAATCGGGATCCCTAGGCTGGGATTGAGTCTAGTCTAAAACGTAGAGTAACGAGTCTGAGTGACAGTTACATTGATTTATATTTATTGATGTTGATTTATGTTCCTGAATATGGTTCATGTCCCTTTATGTTCCTGATATTGGTACATGTTTAGAATAGGAGTTATTCTTGATATTGATTATGTTCCTGATTAGGGTACATGTGTAGAACATGATTTAGTATGGTACTGATTCATGTTCTGATTTTGATACATGTTGGAATTGTTTGTTATAAGCTTTTATATTGTCTATAAGATTGCATGTATACATTATTTATACTGGGAATGTAGTTCTCACCGGAGTTATCCGGCTGTTGTCTTGTTTGTATGTGTGCATGGCAACAGGTGGGATAGGATCAGGGTCAAGAAGAGAACGAGGTTGGATTAGATAGCGTGGAGATCCGGGCTTCAGAAGCAACTTAGGATTCAGTACTGATATGTAGTTGAACCTAGTTGAATTATTGTAGAACATACAGTAATTGTATGTTATGTTTAATATGTAATTTGAATTTAATTACATTACATTTCCGCTTGGTATTTAAAAAAAAAATTTAGACACTGTTTATTATAATTGTTTGAAATATTCCTAAAGACGATTAAGGAATGAATTTGCGTCCGGGTCCCCACACTATTTCTAGTTGTTTCCAGTTATTTTCATTGGTGCCAGAGACAACTTCTCCACTGGAGGTACTTCCTCATTCTCCGGAGCTTTCGCACTTGCTTTAATTGTTCAAAGATGTATTTGAGGAACCGAAAGCACTACCTCCCTTCCGATCCATTGACCATCACATTCATCTTAACCCAAATTCTACCCCAGTCAATGTTCGACTGATAAACATAAAAATTGTACATTAATTAAATGTTTTATAATTTAAATTTATAGTTTTTGTTTTATTAAATGTTTAAATATTATATGTTTTATAATAAATTGTATAAAAAATAAGTTGTTGTGTAATTATAATTTTTTATTATTTTTACAGGTTCGATAAAAGAAGAATAACATTGGCGTCGAAAATTGTATTAAGATGATTCTTGGACCTGTATAAAGTTGATGATAATATCTACAATATTGGTGGCAAGCATGAGATAAAAATCCTCTCACAATTGGGATCAAATTAAGCAACAAATAAAGTTACCAAAGGAGTGACAGTTTTACCATGCTCTAGTATTTTGACCATATCTCTCAAATTACTTGGTCAAATGGTCTGAAAAAAATACCACAACTAGACAACTCAATTATCCAAATGTTTCTTTTTATGTGAAGAAGCAAAATTCGGAGAAGAAGATTTTCAAAAGTGATGTGTAATATAATATAATATCTTGGAACACCAACGAAAACTTTTGTGTAAAAAAATAATATTTTATTTGTGGTTGTCTCCCCAAATTTTGCTATAAATAGGGGTGCATTGTAATGTATTGAGATATCCCTCATTCTATGAACAAACCTTTGAGTTCATATTATTTATCTCTATATTTTTTCTTTATTTCTTCATTTAAATATAATTAGCATGTTAATTTCATATTCAAAGTTTTACACTTTGAATAATGAATAGCTAACTTCCTAAAGTTGAGATGATAAGGTGAAACTCTTGGCATGATAATAAGGTTACTAAAAGGTAAGAATCTATGTTTTATATTATTTAATCATTATTTATTGTTTATGTTATATTTATTTCTTTAAGCATTTTGATACCATACTTATAAGTGGGAGTTTTGATTTATTGTTGCTATATGTTACACTAAATTCTTGGAACCATTTAAATGTTAGTTTGGTATTACCAACCATTTAAAGTGGATGCCTTGATTTATTATATATGAATATATTATAATATTAAATTACTTGGAACCATTTAAATGTTTGTTTGATTTTACCAACCATTTAAAGTGGGAACCTTGATTTACTATATATAAATATATCATAATATTAATTTCTTGATACCATTTAAATGTTAGTTTGGTTTTACCAACCATTTAAAGTGAGAACCTTGATTTAGTGTTTACAAATATATATATAGCACAATAAATACTTGACCATATTTATAAGTTTTTGTATATATTATATACTTATAAGATAATAATATATAACATAATATAAATATGATTATTTAATATATTGGAACCATTTTATTAAGTGGATTTCAATATTGTTCCTTAATGTTAACTTTATTAAAATATCAAGAGTGGATCTTTTAATCTCAACTACTTAAATTAAAATTTGAACAATTAAAAATTACCAATTAAAGATTCAAACAACTAAAAGAAAAAATAAATAAAAAGACATTGTAATAGACTTGTAATTACCTTAGCTTCCTTGTGGATACGATATTCGAACTCATCGAATTATACTACTTGTGGACAACCTGCTCTTGGGAGTGCAACAATCAAAGTCGCAACAAGTTTTTGGCACCGTTGCCGGGGAAGTATAATATAATTTCATGTTTATTTAATTTTGTTTATAGTTTATTTTTCTTTATTTGAATTTTTATTGCTTTTGTGTGTTTTTATTTTTTTGCATTTGCATGAGCATTTGGTCACGTACACTTAGTGGTCGACTCATTTGAAATAACTCTTTATTTTTACAAAACATTGCGGAAGAACCCATCCAAGAAAATGAAGATGAAATTCAATCTCAACATGATCATGATAGGCGAAGAACACTTAGAGATCACATGAATTCTACACGTACTAGTGCACCTTCATGTCTAGTTTTTCCCCCTGATGCATCTCATTTTAATTTTAAGCCTGGTATTATCGAAATTTTACCCAATTTTCATGGATTAGATTCTTAAAATCCATACATGCATTTACGAGAGTTTGAAGAAGTGTGCAACACATATTAAAAGATAAAGCATAAACACCATTCTGAAAATCCATACATGCATCTCATTTTAATAGTATCATAAACACCATTCGACTTAAGCTTTTTCCTTTTTCTTTAAAAGATAAAGCTAAAACTTGGCTACAAAATCTTAGATCAGGATCCATTCGAACTTTGGATGAATTGCAACAACAATTTTTGAAAAAGTTTTTTCCATCTCATAGAACAAATTCTTTCAAAAGGCAAATCATCACTTTCACTAAAAAAAAGGAGAAACTTTTTATCAGTGTTGTGATAGATATAAAGAATTGCTTAATCTTTGTCTTCATCATGGTTTTGAAATTTGGATAGTTTTTTCTCAATTTTATGAAGGCTTAACACCTAAAGATAGGCAAATGGTTGAATTTATGTGTAATGGAACATTTGAAGATAAAGATCCAAACGAGACAATTGAGTATCTCGATTCATTAGCTGAAAATGCTCAAAATTGGGACACGATAGGTACAATTGAACCATCAAACAAGATTCAATCTCCCACATCTAGTGGAGGTATGTACACTCTCAAGGATGAACATGATCTCCAAGCCAGATTTACCTCGTTGGCAAGAAAAGTTGAGGCACTTGAATTGAAAAAGAATGGTCAATTAAAATCTGTTCAAGAAATTACGTGTCACATCTGTGATACAAGTGATCATTTTACAAAAGATTGTCCCACTTTGCCCTCTTTGAAAGAATGTATCCATGAACAAGCCAATGCTTTGAACAATTTCAAAAGGCCAAATTTTGAACCATTTTCTCAAAATTACAATCCAGGTTGACGAAATCATCCAAATTTTAGTTGGAGGAATGATAATGCTGCACAATTTTCACAACCAAATTTCCAAAATTAACAAAATTTTCAAAATTATGCACCTTATGTTCCTCCACCAAAAAGAAATTTGGAAGATACATTGAATTCTTTCATTGCAAAGCAAGAATCTATCAATACTCAAACTGCTCAAACCATAACAGATTTGAAAGATACTCTTGCTAAATTTGCATCTGGACTTAATGTTCATGAAAAAGGTAAATTTCCTTCACAACCTCTGCCTAATCCCAAGGATCATCATTCACAAACTGGAACTTCTGGAACTCAACCGATGGATCAGGTAAAATCTGTTATTACCCTTCGCAGTGGTAAGGTTGTGGAAATATCCGTTCTTGAACCTTGTGAAGATGATGATCAATCAACTCCAAAGGGTAAGGAAGTGGAACCCATAACTTGCTAAGAGGAGGTTCAACAGACAGTGTCACCACCATTCCCTCATGCATTGAAAAATACAAAAAAATCAAATTTGAATTCTAATATAT
Source organism: Primulina eburnea (assembly GCF_022965805.1). Classification (NCBI taxonomy): domain Eukaryota; kingdom Viridiplantae; phylum Streptophyta; class Magnoliopsida; order Lamiales; family Gesneriaceae; genus Primulina; species Primulina eburnea. The sequence goes on from NC_133117.1 coordinate 17,541,229, forward strand.
ATGATATTTTTAAACAAGTAAAAGTTCATATTCCTTTATTAGATGCAGTAAAACAGGTACCATCATATGCCAAATTTTTGAAAGACTTGTGCACTATGAAAAGAAAATTGAATGTGAAAAAGAAAGCATTTTTAGCCGAACAAGTAAGTGCAATAATTCAAAATAATAATACTTTGAAATACAAAGACCCAGGTTGTCCTACTATTTCTTGTATTATTGGAGAACGAAAAATTAAAAAAGCATTGCTTGACCTTGGAGCTAGTGTGAATTTACTTCCATATTCAGTTTATCAAGAACTCAATCTAGGCGAGTTAAAATCTACTTCGGTAACACTTTTACTTGCCGATAGATCTGTTAAAGTGCCAAGAGGTATGGTAGAAGACGTATTGGTCCAAGTTGATAACTATGTATATCCTGTCGATTTCATAGTTTTAGATACACAACCTATCGAAGCTTGTAATGAAATTCCTGTAATTCTGGGTCGTCCATTTTTAGCAACTTCTAATGATCTTATAAATTCAGGAATGGAATAATGAAGTTGTCATTTGGTAACGTGACCTTGGAGCTTAATGTGTTTAATCTTTGTAAGCAACCACATAACAAAGGAGATGAAAGTGAAGATGAAAATCTTATTGAAACTCTTGTGGAAGAAAACATTCAAGAAGGGAGTACTCGTGATCAATTAGATATTTGTTCAATTGAAACTGTTAAAGAAAATATCGAAATTGATCTTGATGATTTTATCAGGTATCACTCGTTACCAGGATTAGAGAAAGAATTTGATGCAAAATATGAGAACAAAGACGAACCACACACATTGGAGTTAAAACCCTTGCCAGAATAATCGAAGTATGCATTTCTTGGAGAAGATGAAACATATCCGGTGGTAATTTCTTCCAAACTAGAAAGTGATCAAGAAGGTAAATTAGTTGATATTCCTAAAAGACATAAAAATACAATTGGTTGGACACTAAAAGATCTCAAGGGCATTAATCCACTAATTTGCACGCACAAAATTCACTTAGAAGAAAATGCAAAAACATCTCAACAACCACAAAGGATATTAAATCCACACATGAAAGATGTTGTGAAAACTGAAGTTCTCAAACTACTTGATTTTGGGATTATCTACCCTATTTCTGATAGTAAGTGGGTAAGCCCAACACAAGTAGTTCCAAAAAAATCTGACATCACAGTGGTAAAAAATGAAAAAGGTGAATTGTTAACAAGTCGAGTCCCATCTAGTTGGCGGATGTGTATTGATTATAGAAAATTAAATGACGCCACTAGAAAAGATCATTTTCTATTACCGTTTTTGGATCAAATTTTAGAAAAAGTAGCAGGTCATCCATACTACTGTTTTCTTGATGGATATTCAGGTTATTATCAAATTCCCATTGCACTCGAAGATCAAGATAAAACTACATTCACGTGTCCTTTTGGAACATTTGCATTTAGAAGGATGCCATTTGGATTATGCAATGCCCCAGCAACATTTCAAAGATGTATGCTAAGCATTTTTTTGCGACATGGTTGAAAATTGTTTGGAAATTTTCATGGATGATTTAACTGTCTTTGGGAATACATTTGATAATTGTCTTGAAAATTTGGAAAAAGTTTTAAAAAGATGCGAGGAAAAAGGTCTTATTTTAAATTGTGAAAAATGTCATTACATGATTACTTCTGGGATTATTCTGGGACATGTCGTGTCATCTCATGGAATTGAAGTTGATAAAGCAAAAGTTGATGTCATTGCCAATTTACCCCCTCCAAAAACCATTAAAGAAATTCGCTCATTTTTGGGACATGCTGAAACTTAAAGGAGGTTTATAAAGGACTTTAGTTTAATCTCTAAACCCATTTTTAACCTCTTAACAAAAGACATTGCATTTGAGTGGACTCAAGAATGTCAAAATGCTTTTGATAAAATCAACCGACATTTATTATCAGCTTCTATCATGAAACCTCCTGATTGGTCTTTACCATTTGAAATCATGTGCGATGCGAGTGATTATGCAATCGGTGCAGTACTGGGTCAAAGAAGAAACGGTAAGCCCTATGTGATATATTATGCAAGTAGAACTTTAAACAATGCTCAAATGAATTACTCCACAACTGAAAAAGAACTACTTGCTGTAATATTTGCATTAGATAAATTTCGTTCTTATTTGATTGGATCAACGACTATTGTGTTTACTGATCATTATGCTATTAGATATTTGTTGACCAAACAGGATGCAAAGCCACGACTGATACGATGGATTTTGTTGCTCCAAAAATTTGACATTGTGATCAAAGATAAAAAAAGAACCGAGAATGTCGTAGCCGATCATTTATCGAGACTAGTAACAGGATCATCTTGTGAAATGACACCAATTAACGATAATTTTCCTGATGAACATCTATTTTCAGTTACTACTACACCTTGGTTTGCTAACATAGTAAATTTTCTTGTGACAGAAAAAATGCCACCGCAATGGAGTTCCCAATATAAAAGAAAATTTTTGAATGAGGTAAAAAACTTTTATTGGGATGATCCGTATCTGTTCAAGTATTGTCCAGATCAAATTTTTCGACGTTGCATACCCGACAATGAGGTAAGTAGTGTCATTAAGTTTTGTCATTGAGAATCATGCGGAGGACATTTTTCTTCAAAGAAAACGGCTGCAAAAAATCTTGCAGTGTGGATTTTATTGGCCCACTTTGTTTAAAGACACCCACGAAATCTGCAAGATCTGTGAAAATTGTCAAAAATTGGGTGCGATTTCAAAAAGAAACATGATGCCTTTGAATCCTATCATTGAAATTGAAATCTTTGACTGTTGGGGAATTGATTTTATGATACCTTTTCCACCGTCGTTTGGATACTTGTATGTTTTAGTTGCAGTTGATTATGTTTCCAAACGGATAGAGGCAATTCCATGTCGAAGAAATGATCATAAAATCGCCATCAAATTTTTAAAAGAAAATATTTTTAGTAGATTTGGAATTTCTCGAGCCATAATAAGTCATGGGGGAACTCACTTTTTTAATAACCATTTGCTTCATTAATGAAAAAATATGGTATTACTCATAAAGTAACTACTTCTTATCATCCTCAAACAAATGGACAAGTTGAATTAGCTAATAAGGAAATAAAGCAAGTTTTGGAAAAAACTGTTAACTCAAATAGAAAATATTGGTTTCTGCGACTTAATGATGCACTTTGGGCATATCAAACAGTTTTTAAAACATCATTGAATATGTCTCCCTATAGGTTAGTTTATGGAAAACATTGTCATTTGCCTGTAGAATTGGAACATAAAGCTTATTGGGCGATCAAAACTTTAAATTCAAGCATGGATGATACCAACAAATTGCGTAAATTACAACTTGATGAACTCAGAAATGACGCGTATGAGAATTCAAGGATTTATAAAGCAAAAATCAAATCATTTCATGATAAAAAAATTCTTAGAAAATCTTTTGAGATTGGTAAAAAAGTTTTGCTTTATAATTATAGACTTCACATATTCCCAGGAAAATTACGATCAAGATGGACAGGCCCATATGTTGTAAAGCATGTGTATAATTATGGACCTGTGGATATTGAAAATCCTAAAAATGGTGATATTTTTAAAGTAAATGGACAAAGGCTTAAACCATTTTTAGAAAATGAAATCTTTCAAGAAGAATTTATTTTCCTCTCTGATCCTTGATTTTTTGTATTTTGTGTTGCATTTAAGTTTGTTTGTTTTTATTTCATGTTTTCTTAATCTTTTTATTTTCTCGGTAAAATGGCGGATAACGGTACTCCGTGACTCTCATAGTCGGTTAAATCAATTTCCCACAATTGCTGATACAAAAATAAAAAAAAATTCATTTATTTTCTTTTCAAAATGGATGAAATTCTCTCAAAAATTTGTAAATATTTTCCCTCTATTTCTGAAAATGTTCTAAGAAAAATTTATGCAGGAAGGTGTGAAAGATTGAGATTGTTAATGTAAAAAAGAATTCCAGAAGATATTTGTCTTGTAATAGAAGCTAAGGTACGATTAGGAGGAGAAGTTCCACAATCATTGCTCATTCGGTATTTGCCTGAATTAGGAAAAAGCACTTATGCGAAAAAACGAAGGGCCAAAAGTTTAGGGGTTTGTCATAAGTGTGAAAGATGGACTTGTGACAAACGATGCAGATCTTTGGGATGTGTTTCCAATAACAGAGAAGATAAAATTAGTTTCATTAAGAATGGGCTGAGTAAGGAGTCTTTAGATAACATCTTATTGACTCTTGAGACGCATTCTAGTGGACATGTGCATATTGAACTTCTCCGTTTATATAAACAATTCAAAGATGAGCGTCATAGTCTGGGGAATCCGACTAAAAAAGACCATGTTTGCCAATTTATAAGAAAATTGGATGGGAAGCATATCCTCGACTCATAGAAGGCGTTGAAGCCGTTTCTGGACGTAAAACCAGAGGAAAATTGTGAGCCACAATCACACTACTGTTTATATGCATGTATGTCATTATTGTTTTTACTATTTATTCTGTTTACAGCTGTGACCCATAGTTTTGTCATGATAACATATTACCTCTATAAAATCTGTAATGCCCGAGATTTAATCATTATAATCAGACGTTGATTAATTGACATGATTGAGATTATAAGAACTCAAATGAACCGATATGACAAGGCCGGGCGTCGTTGCACTTGTTAGCCAAGTATTTGGGCAGAAACTTCGGCGCTCGAGCGGTAGAAAAGCACCGCCCGAGCGCCAATGTATCACAAGTTATTGCTCGGACAGAAGGTTCGGCGCCCGGGCGGTAGATTTCGACCGCCCGAGCGCCAAGGGCGCGTCTTGAAAATTCTGGATAGAAGGTACCGCGCTCGAGCGGTAGATTTGCACCGCTCGAGCGCCACCCGAAAATCATGAAAGGTAGCCACGTTTCAATTTCATGCAAGACGGATATATATATACCTATAAACGTTTGTAATCCCTCAGAAATCAGAAACAAAGATCGAGAAAAGGGTTCAGAATAAGAGTTGAAAATCATTACGCCTTTTTCGAGAAATCCGTCCGTCTGAATTAGAATCCGACTTCAGTACCGTGTTCTTATCAACACAGGCTACAACTGGACGTAAGTTTTGTTACGTTTAGACATGATTTGAATTTACGATATTGTCAGAATTGAATATGAATCAGATATGATGTTTCTGCTACACTAGACAGTGTATAAGTGAAGTCAGATTAAAGAATAGACTGGTTATGCAATTGTTATGACTTTCAGAGTTGAATTGATTGAGATTGATATCAGAGTTATGTTATGACTAATCTTATGTGTACAAATATTCAGATTATGAATTGTACTGGTATTGATTATAGATTCTGATATTATATTTGTGATGTGAAGATGGACGGGATATCAAGACTGTATTGTTATGCCGTCGAAACATCAGTTTATTTAGATTGATCAGATTGTGTATTGATCAGATTCAGTAGTGAATTAGATTGTGCCTTGTTCAGATATTTGTCAGATTATGTACTGAATTGAATATTGATCAGAACAGGTTGTGTAGTGAGTTATTCATTGACACAGTGTATTCGATATTGTTATTTCAGATTCGAGATGGACAGAGTTGAATACAGGTCATCGTCTTCGTCAGACCGGGACGACAAAGGTATAATTCATGTGATATCTGGGAAGATATAACTCAAATCAGATCTCATTTGAGTTTCCCAATAAAATCACATACTAGACTATTATTTATGTTTTGATATGATTGTTTATAGATTTGTTTATAGAACTTGTATACAATCTTGCTATGCTTTGTTTACAGATCTTGTGGCATTGCATTAGAATGATTATGTTTGTTTACAGATTGTGTATTCATGCATTAAGATAGGACAGTCTGGAGATCAGGCAGACTTCTAGATGTTCGGCGATATCTCAGCTTAGGGGAAGATCACCGCCCCTATTGTAGATGCGGATACAGATCAGGCCGAAGTCTAGGAATAAGACGTACAGCACCTCGATTGGTAGGGTAGGTGACAGACAGTGACGTCTTATTCACACCGGGATCCCTAGAGTTATAGATCGAGTCAAGTCTAGACATGATTTCATTAGAACTGCATGCTTACATGGATGTGGCTCCTAGAGCATGGGACCCATCATTACTGCTTTCAGTTGGGTTAGCATGTTTTATGATTAAGATTGTTTATATGCATGTTTATCTGAATTGAGTTGCATGCTTATTTAATTAATTTCATAGACTATGAAATAGATTGTTTCTATACATGATAGCATGTTTTATGACTTAGTTTGTTTATATACATGCTTACCATGTTTTATACTGGGATTTATTCTCACCGGAGTTATCCGGCTGTTGTCTTGTTTTGTATGTGTGCATGACAACAGGTGGGGCTGGATCGAGGTCAAGATGATGATAAGAGAAGACGAGTTTAGCGTGGTGATTCCGGACTTACAGTAGACTTGGTTTTATTACTTGAAATTAGTAACTGAACCTTAGATTAGATTGTTGTATATTATTGTACTTTTATACAAAACGTATATTTTATACAGATATGTATATTACTTAGATGCCATTACCTTCCGCAGTATTATATTTTAAAAAAGAAAATTTTTTAGACCCTATTTATCAGAACAGATAATTAAATCCCAAAGATGATTAGAAGATGATTAGCGTCCGGGTCCCCACAACAGGTGGTATCTGAGCGAGGATCCTTTAGAGATAGATCTTTAGCCTGAAATAGTTAGAACTGATAGATCTTTTAGATTGACTTAGATGGAGTTAGAAGAGAAGGAGCGGGGTAGATGAATTTTCTTTCCTTGCATGTGTGTGCTAGCATGAGATTGCTTATGATGTTGATTTACATTGTGATGCTAGCATGAGATTATGTGTTACTGCTTTTAGATACATGTTTACCTGATTATGTGAATTAGATTGGTATTATGTATCACTGAATACGAATCAGATCGGATTCATGACCAGCAGTAAGATGGTCAGGAAAAGATTTGGAACAGATTTGTGGTATGGGATTACTGATGTTTTTGGTAATCAGATATACCTCCTAGAAGAATTCCAGAAAGGGGCAGTACTTCATATGATCAGACAGGTAGGTCAGAACCTAAGATAGATGTGGCAGAGATTCAGATGGAAACACAGTTACAGAGGTTTCAGTTGTTTCAGCCGCCGGTTCTGAAGGGAAATGAGACTCCAGCAGATTGTGAGAAGTGGCTTGAAGAAATAGAAATGTTATTTGAGTTCCTAAATTTCACAGATGAGTGTAGAATTAAGCTTATTGAGAACCAATTGCATGAGGCTGCCAGATGATGGTGGTTACTCACCAAAGGAGCTTTAGAGCAGAGCCGTCCAGTGATTACGTGGAAGATTTTCAAGTTTGAGTTTTATCAAAGATTTTTCCCCGTGTCATATAGAGAGGACAGAAGTGCAGAATTTGCAAACCTGAGACAAGGTCAGATGAGTATTGATGAATACTTGGCACAGTTTTTCACCTTGTTACGTTTTGCCCCTCTTATGGCTAGAAATGATTATGCTATTTCTAGTCAGTTCATTCAAGGATTGAATCCAGAAATACGTACGTTTGTAAATGTGAAGCAATCAAGTAATTTTGCGGATACCTTGAATAGAGCTAAAAGAGCAGAAACGGTTCTGATAGGACAACAGGGAGCATCGTATGTTCTTCCAGAACAGACTGCACAGCAAGTGCCTTCCAGAATAGAGATTGGCAGTCGTAGTGGTAAGGAAAAAGAACCATTGAGAATTCAAAAGAAACAGTTCAAGAAGTTAGGAAGTGATTCCTCTAGTTCTAGCAGTCCTGGTCCGAGCTATACCAGAGTGTATTGCAGGACTTGTGGAGGGAGACACTCCACAGAACAATGTCAGGGAGTGCTTGGGAAGTGCAATATCTGTAAGCAGACGGGACACTTTGCTAAAGTTTGTCCTCAGAAACATTTTCGAAGATCTTAAAGAGCAAAGTCATTGGTGGTAATGACAGAAGAACAGACCCATAATTTACAACAGGTACTACTCTTTTTTGATTATATTGCTTACGTATTGATGTATACTAATGCATTCTTAATAAGTATCTGTGATTGAGTAGCATGGTGATATGCTATATTTGTGGGGGTACGTGTATACTGTAGTGTTGATTCCTTGGTTGTTGAGGAATATGTTGATATCAGAGATCTCTGTGACATGTTATATACTACAGTGAGATGAACCCGGGATTGGGTTAGATTATGGTATACTTGTGTTATATGATTTCGATTTCAGTATTGACATGTAATGCTAAACAAGTACAGAAATATCGTAGAATGTGTTCCAGAAATGGTAAGATTAAGATCAGAGTTGGTTGAGAAATGAGGATTCTAGATCCAGATTCCTTAGATCATTGTACTGTTATGACTCGATTATCACAGAAAGGAACAGATGGTATCCTTATGTGTTTGGTAGATATACTGAAATCGAGTCTAACGGTGACAGATTTGGCCGTAATGTATTAGTTGACTGGTGTTTGCCTAGATAAAATTTCAGATGTGTTTGATATCAGAAAGGTAGATTTCAGAATTGAATCGATACCAGGTATTGTTTATATGATAGAATTCAGTCAAGAATGACATTGAATGTATAGAATGATACTAAATGATTAGACAGAATTGAAAGAATTGACATATTAGAATACTGGCTGAGAACAGTTGATTGAGTATTCTCTTGAAGATATTTCAGTTCTGTTTCTAAATTAATAGCGTTTATGTTCAGAGGTATTCTGAAGATTATGCTTGGTATATCTATGATTTATTGATATATGGCAGCATTTGATTGATTATGTTGAATATTTAAAGACTGTGTTAAATATTCAGAGAACTGTGATTATTGTATACAGAAATGGATCAGGTAGGAATCCGGTATGCAGTTATTGATACAGTGGTTATTCAGAATATACAGTATCTGAAGATTGATTGATTTAGACAGTTAAGACAGAAAGGTCAGGAATGCCAGAAATGTCAGAAATTTATTATCTGCAGATTATCTTATTCTGGTTATCTTATTCTCTTATTGTTATATATCTGCTGAGTATTATTATTGTTCTACATCAGTATTTGCGATATCTTATATTGTTGGGAGCATATTCTATTGGCAGATGAAATATAGCAGTTGATCAGATTGATATTAAGATATTTACCAGAAATCGTTGTTTTATGAGTTTCTTAAACTCACTAGATCTGTATAGGTTCTTTCTATTCTGAATCTGATGTGATATTACTGTTATTGGGAATCAGTGTTGACACAGTTTATTGTAAACAGTTGAGAGTTGCAACAGTTCAGAAATGTGATATCAGAATGTTTCAGAATTATATAACAGAATTTGATATTTGTAGTCAGAGCCGAATACCAGGTAGGTATTTTTTCTTTAGCTATATTATTATTGATTTGTTTATACAGAATAGTTCGAATCCAGAATCACAGATAGTGTCAGAACCGCACAGTAGTGAAGTCAGTTTCATTCAGATGTTTGTGAATGTAGTATATTCGAACAGATAGTTGTGATATAAACAGATTAGATCAGTTATAACAGAAATTGTACAGAAATGTTGGCGGAAATTGTACTGATAAGTCTGAATTGCTAACAGAAAAAGACAGAAAGATAGAAATCAGAAGATTTGTTACAGAATATGTATATTTCTGAATAGAAATGGGAGTACATTTCTATGGCTTTCGTAATGACATCACCGCCATTTTCTTTAGATTTTGATATGATATGACTATGATTGACAGATTACTCAATCTATATCTATCAGTTTGTACCAGATTACGTAAAAACAGAACTAGATGACATAGATCGATGTCAAAGAAATAATCAGATGGATTAGAATATTGAATAAGATGATATCAAATTGTGATTTTGATGGAGTTGTACTTGTGATAGACTATATCATAAGCTCTCTTGTGCAGATTTATTACAGAATGATAGGTAGTCAGAGAGATTGACAGATAGTCAGAGTGTATTAACCAGATATTGACAGATATTTGTAGAGCTTTAGTACTGGATGTTAGTACTCAGTATTATGATTTATTGTCAATATATGAATTACTGTATGACAATAGTTATCAAGACAGTTCAGAATGAACAGATTAAAGAAAACCAACATCGGATGATGATGCTTGGTATTTGAAACTGAAGATTTCATATGTCCTTGATTGGGATTAACAGGTTTGATGACAACTGCTAGTATTGTTTTGTTATGAACTGTGATTGGTATACGGATGTTGTATAACCAACATGGCAAGATTGATTCTGTCAGAGTTAGTTTAAGAAGTATTAGAATAGTATACTTTATGAAGTTTTATTCCAGAATCGAAATAAGAAATTGATACAAGAAAAAGATTTCAGAATGGATTCATTAAGAGAGGAGTTTGGATGTTAAACTCTATTATACATTTCTTCTCTTATATTTGAATTGATTGCTTATGAGTTCGAGGACGAACTCAGATCTAAGAGGGGGAGAAATGTAATGCCCGAGATTTAATCATTATAATCAGACGTTGATTAATTGACATGATTGAGATTATAAGAACTCAAATGAACCGATATGACAAGGCCGGGCGTCGTTGCACTTGTTAGCCAAGTATTTGGGCAGAAACTTCGGCGCTCGAGCGGTAGAAAAGCACCGCCCGAGCGCCAATGTATCACAAGTTATTGCTCGGACAGAAGGTTCGGTGCCCGGGCGGTAGATTTCGACCGCCCGAGCGCCAAGGGCGCGTCTTGAAAATTCTGGACAGAAGGTACCGCGCTCGAGCGGTAGATTTGCACCGCTCGAGCGCCACCCGGAAATCATGAAAATCCTTACGCCTTTTTCGAGAAATCCGTCCGTCTGAATTAGAATCCGACTTCAGTACCGTGTTCCTATCAACACAGGCTACAACTGGACGTAAGTTTTGTTACGTTTAGACATGATTTGAATTTACGATATTGTCAGAATTGAATATGAATCAGATATGATGTTTCTGCTACACTAGACAGTGTATAAGTGAAGTCAGATTAAAGAATAGAATGGTTATGCAATTGTTATGACTTTCAGAGTTGAATTGATTGAGATTGATATCAGAGTTGTGTTATGACTAATCTTATGTGTACAGATATTCAGATTATGAATTGTACTGGTATTGATTATAGATTCTGATATTATATTTGTGATGTGAAGATGGACGGGATATCAAGACTGTATTGTTATGCCGTCGAAACATCAGTTTATTTAGATTGATCAGATTGTGTATTGTTCAGATTCAGTAGTGAATTAGATTGTGCCTTGTTCAGATATTGGTCAGATTATGTACTGAATTGAATATTGATCAGAACAGGTTGTGTAGTGAGTTATTCATTGACACAGTGTATTCGATATTGTTATTTCAGATTCGAGATGGACAGAGTTGAATACAGGTCATCGTCTTCGTCAGACCGGGACGACAAAGGTATAATTCATGTGATATCTGGGAAGATATAACTCAAATCAGATCTCATTTGAGTTTCCCAATAAAATCACATACTAGACTATTATTTATGTTTTGATATGATTGTTTATAGATTTGTTTATAGAACTTGTATACAATCTTGCTATGCTTTGTTTACAGATCTTGTGGCATTGCATTAGAATGATTATGTTTGTTTACAGATTGTGTATTCATGCATTAAGATAGGACAGTCTGGAGATCAGGCAGACTTCTAGATGTTCGGCGATATCTCAGCTTAGGGGAAGATCACCGCCCCTATTGTAGATGCGGATACAGATCAGGCCGAAGTCTAGGAATAAGACGTACAGCACCTCGATTGGTAGGGTAGGTGACAGACAGTGACGTCTTATTCACACCGGGATCCCTAGAGTTATAGATCGAGTCAAGTCTAGACATGATTTCATTAGAACTGCATGCTTACATGGATGTGGCTCCTAGAGCATGGGACCCATCATTATTGCTTTCAGTTGGGTTAGCATGTTTTATGATTAAGATTGTTTATATGCATGTTTATCTGAATTGAGTTGCATGCTTATTTAATTAATTTCATAGACTATGAAATAGATTGTTTCTATACATGATAGCATGTTTTATGACTTAGTTTGTTTATATACATGCTTACCATGTTTTATACTGGGATTTATTCTCACCGGAGTTATCCGGCTGTTGTCTTGTTTTGTATGTGTGCATGACAACAGGTGGGGCTGGATCGAGGTCAAGATGATGATAAGAGAAGACGAGTTTAGCGTGGTGATTCCGGACTTACAGTAGACTTGGTTTTATTACTTGAAATTAGTAACTGAACCTTAGATTAGATTGTTGTATATTATTGTACTTTTATACAAAACGTATATTTTATACAGATATGTATATTACTTAGATGCCATTACCTTCCGCAGTATTATATTTTAAAAAAGAAAATTTTTTAGACCCTATTTATCAGAACAGATAATTAAATCCCAAAGATGATTAGAAGATGATTAACGTCCGGGTCCCCACAAAATCTCTCATCTTTCTCTCTATTTTCGCAAAAAAAAAAAAAATAAAAACATGGCTGGATCCTCTAAACAAACATTGAAAAATATTTGTGTATTTTGTGGGTCGAGTCCATGAAAAAAATGAAGGGTTTGTAGAAGCAGCGAATAATCTTGGAAAGATATTGGCTGAGAGAAAAAATCACTTGGTATATGGGGGAGGTAATATTGGGTTAATGGTATCTGTTTCAAGATCTGCTCATCTTGGAGGTAGTCGGGTTTTGGGTATTATTCGTAAAGCTTTAGCTGAAGGAAATATTACAGGTGTTACGATTGGGGAGGAATTAAAAGTTTCTTCTATGTATGAAAGAATCACTCAAATGATTGAAAATTCTGATGCTTTTATCACACTACCAGGTGGTTTTGGTACATTAGAAGAAATTTTTCACACTGTTTCTTGGGCACAACTTAATATCCATAATAAACCTGTGGGCTTGTTGAATATCAATAATTATTATGACAGTTTGTTGACATTTCTTGATAAAGCTGTGGAACAGAATTTTATTTTAGAAAATTCACGACGGATGCTCATCTATGCTTCGACTGCCGACCAATTAATTGATGGTTTGGAAGCTTTTGTTCATAAGCCCGATCCGATGATAACAAAGATCAATTGGTCGCAATCAAGCATTAAGAAAAAGAAGTTGGATCATTGATTCAAAAGTCGTGGATTAGTTTGCTTTTGTTTCAGTTTGTTATCTTCAATAAAATTCTAGGTGATATCTCCTTCATTATGTACTCTTTATTAATAGTTATTTTAACATTAGGGACAATGTCATATTCTGATTGGGAGGAGAAAAATAATAAAAAATTAATTATATATATATATATATATATAAATATATATATATATATATATTTTATAATAAAATTATGTTTATTGCTTGTATCTTTGTAATTTTTGCAAAAATATCATACATTACATATTTCAAAGGTTTAAATTAGAAAATGGATTAATCTATCTAAGGATGTTTAATCTTTATTTGGAAAAAAAAGTCAATTTTATATTCTGATCACTATAAAAATATGATTTATGAAATCTTTTTGAGTGATTAACCATTGTGATAAGATCAGTTATTAAAGTATAGCCCAAGATATACCTTGTAAGAGTGCCTAAAATTTTAAACTCACACATATTTTGTGAGTGAGTGGAGAGGACTGAGAAAACAGCTTTCGAGCCTTTATTGATCTTGAGAGAGACTATATATTGTTTAGATCTTGAGTTCTTATTTTGAAAAAAAATGTTATTTCCTGAAAAAAAAAAAAGAAAAAAAATACAAAAAGAAAGATATTGAAGATCTATGTAATTTTTAAGTTATATGCTACGACCCATATATCTCTCATAAAAAAAAAAAAGAAAGAGAGAAATTTATTGTACAAATTAAATAAATATGTGGTCAAGAAGCATAAACTTAGTCTGATTTTATGATGTTAAAATATATATATATAATTATATATATATATATATATCAGGAAAAAATATATAATAAAAACAACCAGATTTTGAATCAATGGATTTTCTATCTTTTGATTAGTTTGGCTCGTTTGTCTGTCTGCAATTTGTAAACCATTTTTCTAAGCATTTATCTGTATTCCAACTCCATGAGAGAAATCGTTTCCATAAATTGAAACATTTATTAACCTGTGAGGATATGGAGTTGAGACTCTTATTAGGAATTTCTGAAGGCCGTGTACATTTAACTACCTGAAATAAGTTTTTTAATTGATCATCTCAGATTATTTCATAAATTATAATTATGATGATCTTGATATAACTTTGACAGTTTTCATATTTAATTTAAACACTTAGATAGTTCTGATTATATTTCTATTTAAATTAATCAATATGTTTTGTATTGCTTTTAACGCTTAAATTGCTAGGGACTAGCAATAAGCTGGTTGGGAGGTGTGATAAAAATAAAAAAATTGTACATTAATTAAATGTTTTACAATATAAATTTATAGTTTTTGTTTTATTAAATGTTTAAATATTATATGTTTTAGAATAAATTGTATAAAAAATAAGTTGTTGTGTAATTATAAGTTTTTACTATTTTTACAGGTTCGATAAAAGAAGAATAACATTGGCGTTGCAAATAGGATTAAGATGATTCTTGGACTTGTAGAAAGTTGATGATAATATCTACAATATTGGTGGCAAGCATGAGATAAAAAGCCTCTCACAATTGAGATCAAATTAAGCAACAAATAAAGTTACCAAAGGAGTGGCAGTTTTACCATGCTCTAGTATTTTGATCATATCTCTCAAATTACTTGGTCAAATGGCCTGAAAAAAATACCACAACTAGACAACTCAATTATCCACATGTTTCTTTTTATGTGAAGAAGCAAAATTCGGAGAAGAAGATTTTCAAAAGTGATGTGTAATATAATATAATATCTTGGAACACCAATGAAGACTTTTGTGTAAAAAAAATAATATTTTATTTGTGGTTGTCTCTCCAAATTTGGCTATAAATAGGGGTGCATTGTAATGTATTGAGATATCCCTCATTCTATGAACAAATCTTTGAGTTCATATTATTTGTCTCTATATTTTTTCTTTATTTCTTCATTTAAATACAATTAGCATGTTAATTTCATATTCAAAGTTTTACACTTTGAATAATGAATAGCTAACTTCCTAAAGTTGAGATGATAAGGTGAAACTCTTGGCATGATAATAAGGTTATTATAAAAGGTAAGAATCTATGTTTATATTATTTAATCATTATTTATTGTTTATGTTATATTTATTTCTTTAAGCATTTTTATACCATACTTATAAGTGGGAGTTTTGATATATTGTTGCTATATGTTACACTAAATTCTTGGAACCATGCTATTACCAACCATTTAAAGTGGATGTCTTGATTTATTATATATGAATATATTATAATATTAAATTACTTGGAACCATTTAAATGTTTGTTTGGTTTACCAACCATTTAAAGTGGGAACCTTGATTTACTATATATAAATATATCATAATATTAATTTCTTGATACCATTTAAATGTTAGTTTGGTTTTACCAACCATTTAAAGGGGGAACCTTGATTTAGTATTTACAAATATATATATAGCACAATAAATACTTGACCATATTTATAAGTTTTGGTATATATTATATACTTATAAGATAATAATATATAACATAATATAAATATGATTATTTAATATATTGGAACCATTTTATTAAGTGGATTTCAATATTGTTCGTTAATGTTAACTTTATTAAAATACCAAGAGTGGATCCTTTAATCTCAACTACTTAAATTAAAATTTGAACAATTAAAATTTACCAATTAAATATTCAAACAACTAAAAAACAATAAATAAAAAGACATTGTAGTGGACTTGTAATTACCTTAGCTTCCTTGTGGATACAATATTCGAAGTCATCGAATTATACTACTTGTGGACAAACTGCTCTTGGGAGTGCAACAATCAAAGTCGCAACATCGACCTTACCGATACCCCCACTCTCAAAAATCTGAGATCGAAAAACTAGTTTCCGAAATGCTTGCGTCCGGGGTTATTCGCCCTAGTCAGAGCCCTTTTTCCTCACCAGTTCTTTTGGTAAAAAAAAGGTGGAACATGGCGTTTTTGTGTCGACTATAGAGCCTTAAACCTGGTTACTATTAAGGACCGTTTTCCTATACCAACCATAGATGAACTATTAGATGAACTTCATGGGGCCTCTATTTTTTCCAAAATCGATTTACGCTCTAGCTATCATTAAATATGAGTTCATCCCCGAGATGTCCACTAAACTGCTTTTCGCACTCATGAGGTCCATTATGAGTTTGTTGTTATGCCTTTCGGTCTTACCAATGCCCCCGCCACCTTTCAAGCTTCGATGAACTCCTTGTTCCAGCCTTTTCTTCGCAAATTTGTTATCGTTTTTTTCGATGACATCCTGGTTTTCAGCACCAACATTACTAATCACCTTAACCACTTAAACTTGGTGTTGGATTGTCTACGACAACATTCTTTCTTTGCCAAACACTCTAAATGCTCTTTTGCACAATCTTCTATTGATTACTTAAGTCACATTGTTTCTGTAAAAGGAGTTGAACCAGATCCTAGCAAAATTTTAGCCATTCATCGCTGGCCACTCCATCTACTGTGAAAGCTCTTCGGGGATTTTTGGGACTAACAGGGTTTTATAGGCGGTTTGTTAAGGGTTATGCCCACATTGCTTCTCCTCTCACTGATCTTCTAAAAAAAGATCAATTTTTATGGTCCCCATCAGCCCAAGCCTCGTTTGACAATCTTAAGCTAGCCTTAACCCAAGCTCCAACTCTTGCTCTACCTGATTTTTCTGTTCCCTTCCAACTCCAAACCGATGCATCCGGTAGTGGGAGAGGGGCTGTTTTACTCCAACATAATCATCCTATTGCTTATTTTAGTAATAAACTCTCTCCCCGAATGGCTCTAGCCTCTACTTATGTTCGTGAGCTTTTTGCGGTCTCACAAGCTGTTTCCAAATGGCATCAATACCTCCTTGGCCATTATTTCACAATTATCACTGATCATCAAAGCTTGCGTGATATTCTTAACCAAGCTATCCACACACCAGAGCAACAAAAATATTTGATCAAGCTTTTGGGTTTTGATTTTGATGTCCAATACAAACCGGGCAAAACTAATATTGTTGCGGATGCTTTGTCTCGTGAGTTTGGCGATACCCCAAAAAGGAGTTGTCACGCCCCGAGTTCGAAGCGTCGGTGACATCCGGCATTGTTTAACAAAACAATAAAGCCTCGTATCAAATCAAACCAGTCTTTTTCATAAATGAAATATTGTCTTACAATGACAAAGGAATAAAATACATCAGAGTTTCAAATAGCGGAAACGAAAGAAAAGTAGAATGTTGAATTCTGATCTTGATCTCCGATTCACCAACCCCAGAAAGCGTTTTGCTCTTCCTCATCCAGTTGTCCCTCATTTTTATCTGAAATTTTTAAGGGGTGAGTGTTTTGGGAAACACTCAGTAAGTGGGGGTCGATCGATTCCAAAAATACATATAGAACTTAGTTTCTTAGAACTCTTCTTTAACAAACTTTCAAAATCAATATCTTTAACTTAATTAGACAGAAACGATTCAAAGGATAGAACTTATCAAATGATTCAGAATAAAACATAAGCAATACAGATATTCGGACAGAACATATCAGAACAGACAGAACACTGTTACTCATCTCATTTCCATGGTCAAATTGTCCCCAATATGTTAGTCCTCTAAGGGGTGTGGCCAGAACATGGTTTTATACCCACCAATGGGGGCCAGACAGAACATGGTTTTATACCCACCAATGGGAGCCAGACAGAACATGGTTTTATACCCACCAATGGGGGCCAGACAGAATCACAATTCTCGTCCCATTTCAAATTCGAATCGTAACAGTGCAAACAGAATTCAGAAGTAACAGACAGAACTTTTCAGATTTTCAGATTTCAGAGTTTTCATATGGACACAGCGGAATCAACGAATTTCGAAGCATAGAAGAGAACACATAATCGATCGAAATTTTAAACAGAATGGCTTAGCAATTTTCGAAAATGAAGACACACATACATGCATGTCATGATATACATATTCAAGTTTTAAAATACAAACGAATACATATCAAAAGCCCACTTACACTTGTAGATTTTTGAATGAAGCTTTCTCAAAAATTCCGGCAGCACTTCGACGTAATTTCCACAAATATTGTCTTCAATTGGGCGGCACTTTGACACAAGATTTCAACACTAGAATGTACGAGCTTCCTACTTCTCCCTTGCTTGTCTTCGGCCGAGAGTGTATAGGGTGAGGGGTAAGGGCCGAAAACTTAGAGGCCTTTGAGGAATTGTTTGAAGTGCAATTTTTGTGAGGTGCATGGTAGTATTTATAGGAAAATAATGGCCTTTGATCTCCTTCATTCAGCCGAAAACTTGGAGCCCAAATTTGGGTGTAAATGTGGTCAAAGATTAATAAATTCTCAAGCTCCATATCAAGCACCAAAAGCCATTTCTTACACCATGAATTTGTCCTTCCCTTAGCTCAAGCCCTTAGCTCCCTTTTTGGTTTACTCAAAAGGCAACTCTTGCATGTTTAATTTGTCCAAAGTTTTAGTTTATCTTTTAGCTCTATTTGTGGTCTTGTTAGGACAAGCTTGGTTGAGCTTCTTCGAGCTGGAAGATTTTGTCCTTGAGCTGGGGTTTTACTCCTCTCGTGAAAACTCTTCGATGAATATGGTTACTTGTAACTTGGTCTCCTGTCGAGCTAATCCCCGAGCTTAGAATCTACTTTCTTGAGTTAAATTTGATGAGATTTAAGTTATTATTCAAGTAGTTTAATTGAAACAAAATTACTGAATCATTTTAAATAATTTTTATATTACTTACTTGATTTGCTTCTGTCGAAATTTTCGGGTTCTCACATCCCTCCCTCATTATTGAAAGTTTTGTCCTCGAAACTTGCATTAACTTGAACATTCAAATAGGTGAGGGTATTGCAACCGCATCTTTTCTTCGAGTTCCCAAGTTGCCTCTCTGTCAGTATGGTTTGACCACTGTACTTTGACATATGGGATGGTCCGATGTCTCAACACTTGGTCTTTAGTGTCCACTATTCGGATAGGGACTTCTTCATATTTGAGTTCCTTGTTCAGATTACCCTCGATCATTAGAGGTGTAACTTTAAGTACATGGTTCGGGTCCGGGACATATTTTCGTAATTGTGAGATGTGGAAAACATTATGTATTCTGGACATCTCAGGCGGTAAAGCCAGTCGATAAGCTAAAGTCCCCACCTTATCCAATATTTCGAACGGTCCCACATATCTTGGGTTCAACTTGCCGGATTTGCTGAACCGAACTACTCCTTTCATGGGAGAGACTTTGACGTAAGCTTTCTCTCCGATCTCTAGTTCTAAAGGCCTTCTTTTCAAATCAGCCCAACTCTTTTGTCTGTCCTGAGCTGCCTTGAGTCTTTCTTTGATTATGGCTACTTTATCGACAGTTATTTGAATGAGTTCTGGCCCGGTGATAGCTTTTTCTCCGACTTCATCCCAGTATAAGGGCGATCTACATTTTCGACCATACAGTGCCTCGTACGGAGCCATTTCGATGCTACTGTGGTAGCTATTATTGTAGGCAAACTCTATCAACGGTAACTGTTCACTCCAATTTCCATGAAACTCCAATGCACATGCCCTCAACATGTCTTCAAGGGTCTGAATTGTCCTCTCAGTTTCGCCATCAGTCTGAGGATGATAGGCCGTGCTGAGCGTAACTTTGGTTCCCATGGCCTTTTGAAAACTTTTCCAAAATCTTGAAACGAATCTTGGATCTCTATCAGACAATATACTTGCCGGAACTCCATGCAGTTTCACTATATTATCCATATACAGGGTAGCTAACTTATCCAAGTTATAATTCATCCGTACTGACAAGAAATGGGCAGACTTGGTTAATCTGTCAATGATTACCCAGATTCCGTCATGACCTTGCCTCGATTTTGGTAACCCGACTACAAAGTCCATGGAGATATTATCCCACTTCCACTCTGGTATTTCTAATGGCTGCAGAAGTCCTCCAGGTCGCTGATGTTCCGCCTTGACTTGGTGACAGACTAAACACTTTGCAACAAAGGCCGCTACGTCTTTCTTCATTCCATTCCACCAGTAGTTATTTTTCAAATCCCTGTACATCTTGGTGCTTCCTGGATGTACTGAAAATTTTGATTTATGTGCCTCGGTCATCACCTCTTCTCGAATTCCATCGATGTCTGGCACATATAATCGCCCTTTCATCCAAAGGATACCATCTTTATCAATTTTAAATTCTGGAATCTTTCCTTTCCTGAATTTGTTCCTTTATCTTGAAGATATTGGTGTCTTGACTTTGTTTTAGTTTGATGGTCTCTTGGAGACCTGGTTGTACTGATAATGACGTTAAGCTCACTTTTCCGGGGTTCCTCCGACTCAATGCATCCGCCACTTTATTTGCTTTTCCCGGATGATAGCTGATTACCAAATCGTAATCTTTGAGAAGTTCCATCCACCTTCTTTGCCTCATGTTTAATTCCTTCTGAGTGAAAATGTACTTAAGGCTCTGGTGATCAGTAAAGACTTCGCATTTTACTCCATAGAGATAGTGCCTCCAGATTTTAAGCGCGAATACTACTGCGGCTAGCTCCAAATCATGAGTGGGGTAATTCTGCTCATACGGCTTCAATTGCCGTGAGGCATAAGCGATTACCTGACCCTCTTGCATAAGCACACACCCTAATCCTCCCTTTGAAGCATCACTGTATATGGTAAAATTCTTACCATCCTCGGGAAGAATCAGTACTTGTGTGGATGAGAGTTTTGTCTTCAGGGTTTCAAAACTCTTTTCACAAGCTTCATTCCAAATGAATTTCGAATTTTTCTGTGTAAGTTTAGTGAGTGGGATAGCTATTGACGAAAATCCTTCTACAAATTTTCTATAGTAACCTGCTAAACCCAGAAAACTCCTTACTTCAGTCACTGTCTTTGGTTGTGGCCAACCCTTGATTGCTTCTACCTTTTTAGGGTCTACTGACACTCCTTGTTCTGAGATTATATGGCCTAGGAACGCCACACTTTTTAGCCAGAATTCACACTTCTTGAATTTGGCATAGAGTTCTTTCTCTCGTAATGTTTGCAAAGTGAGACGTAGATGTTCACCATGTTCTTCCTCACTTGGTGAGTACACCAAGATGTCATCTATGAACACTACCACGAACTTGTCGAGATACGGTTTGAATATCCGGTTCATAAGATCCATGAATGCTGCAGGAGCATTGGTTAGACCAAACGGCATTACCGTGAATTCGTAGTGCCCATACCTTGTCCTAAAAGCAGTCTTAGGGATATCTTCTGCTTTGACTTTTAACTGATGGTAACCTGATCTGAGATCAAGTTTTGAGAAAACTTTGGCTCCTTTCAGCTGGTCGAAAAGGTCATCTATTCTCGGGAGTGGGTACTTATTCTTTATAGTGATCTTGTTCAACTCCCTGTAGTCAATACAAAGTCTCATGCTCCCGTCCTTTTTCTTTACGAAAAGCACTGGGGCTCCCCACGGTGATGCACTGGGGAGAACCTGCTTTTTGTCAAGTAGTTCTTGCAGTTGTTCCTTTAGCTCTTTTAATTCAGCTGGAGCCATTCGGTATGGTGCCTTAGAGATTGGTGCAGCACCAGGGACCAAGTTGATTTCAAATTCCACTTCTCTATCGGGTATCTCTCCCGGTAATTCTTCGAGAAAAACGTCTGGAAATTCTTGAACAATTGGAATATCTTCCAACCTTGGGACTTCTTCCTCTTTGACTTCATTAATTACTGCAAGATAAATCTCTTCTCCTCCTTTCATGGCCTTCCAAGCTTGCGAGGCAGATAGCAGAGATTTCCTTTCTTTGGATTTCCCTTGATATACAACTTCCCTCTTTGCTGGAGTTTGAAGTCTAATTTCTTTCTTCTGACAGTCTACTATGGCATGGTTCTTAGCTAACCAGTCCATTCCAAGAATGATGTCAAACTCCACCATATTGAGTTGAATCAGTTCTACTTCAAAAATTTGTTTGCCGATACAAATTTTACAGTTTCGATATACTTTGTGAGTCTCGATTATTTTGCTAGCCGGTGTTGCTACTCTTAACGGTTCACTAAGAATATCATGCTCAAGTTTAAGCTTCTTAGCATATCTTCTAGACACAAACGAATGTGTGGCACCACAATCAAACAAAGCATATGCAGGCATTTTATTGAGTAAGATGGTACCTGCCACAACTTCGTTGCTATTATCGGCTTCCTCTTGGGTTATGGCATAAACCCGAGCATTTTTCTTGTTTTCATTTTGTTTGTTGGGCCCCGATCCTTTGTCCTTGTTGTCTGGACAGTCTTTAATTCTATGGCCCACCTTCCCGCACTTGAAACAAGCGCCTGTCTTCCGATAACATTCTCCAATATGTTTTTGATGACATGTATCACACCATTTTCCTTCGGTGTTACCAATCCTGCCAGAACTTCCCTTGAAGGACCCTCCTCAATAATTTGGTTTCTTGAACTTGAGATTATTCTGTGTGGATTGATTGTTCATCGGTCTCTTGTTCTTGTTTTCTTCTTCACGTCGCTTGATATCGGTTTCTGCGCTCATTGCAGCGCCCATTAAGTCCGCAAAGCTGCTTGGTTTGTACACTGCCAGTGCCGACTGAATTCTACTGTTGAGTCCTTTCTTGAAATGGTGCATTTTTAACGTCTCATCTGACATGATTGTCGGGATGTAAGTTCCCAAATCATTGAATTTTGACGTGTACTCCATTACCGTCATATCTGGTGACTGTCTGAAATTCTCAAACTCATTCAACTTTTGCAGACGAAACTCGGCCGGATAGTATTGTTTCAAGTATTCTCTTTTGAAAATTTGCCACGTGATATCTTCTACTTCAGCTAAAGGTAGCGACACAGTTTCCCACCATTTCCTAGCCCGATCCTCCAAAAACGGGGTCACGACTTCCACTCTCAATTCTTCCGGTACCTCCAGTAGATGTAGTTGTGTTTCAACGTTCTTGAGCCAGTTGTGACTGACTTCCGGATCTGGGTTCCCATCGAAAGTTGGAACTCGATTCCTTCTGAGAGATTCATAGTGATACTTAATCCCACGTGGCTGAGGTTCTTGGGGTGGTTGGATGGCGTTGGCCAGTGGATTCACAAATCCTTGTAATGTTGCAGCGACGGTAGTTGCTATTGCCATCATATCCTCTTGACTGAGGTTTACTCTGGGTGGTGGCGGTGGTGGTGGATTATCGTTTTGGTTGGCGTCCCGAGCGTTACGGTTGTTTCGGGGTGGTCTGCCTGCCATCTCCTATAAACACGTATTTTCTTTATTAATTTGTTTGCCAGTAAATTTAATCAAAGGAATAATTTCATTAATATTGAAAAGGATTTGCATACAACCAACGATTAAATCAAGTAATCCTAGATACAATCAAAAGCTAATCTAGGGTCCTTTTCTCCCTATTCATCTAACACTTCGCCGTCTCCTACAGCCTCGTTAATTTCTTCTTCTTCCATTGGATTTTCTTCCAATTGCTCTATGAGTTCTTCCATGTTGACCATCTCATTTTGTAGATGCTCGATGTAATTCTGCAGTTGCGTGTTGTGGTGATCAAGGTTGTTCACTTGGTCCTGCAGTTCTTGTATTGTCGATTGGCTTACTTTCTCATCGATTTCTTGTTCTCCAATCTTTTCCTCAAGACGATGTTGAATACTGAGAAGGCCATCACTTCGGATTTGGAGCGTAAGAATCCTATCTTGCGCTTTCTTCAGCTCTTGTTTGGTGATCTCATGCTGTCGTTCTGACTCTAGATGATACGCAGCGTATCGTCTGACGTCATCGCGCAATTTCTTTTCCTCAACTCTGGCTTCCCGAAGGTCTTCCCCTATACATATATTGTTTCCATCCAATTGATAGTTATCTCTTTCTAGTTTCTCATTTCTTTCTTTCAGTATTTTAATTTCCATCTCTTGCTTTTGAAGTTGACTTTGGAGTTCATTTATGATGTTTTGGGGATCCATGTAGTGTTCCTAATAAGAAAAGAACATTTTCATAAGATATTTGTCAAATTTTGAATATGCAATAATAGAAAGTTTCGAAATAATATTTTTCTCGGTCACAACTTTATTACAATCCAGATATTCTGTTAAAAATTTGCTAATTTAATCGAACACATCTCCTCCGTCGCTATCACTATCGCTCTCGACTCCATCTACCTCCATGGGTGCTACTTCTGCTTCCTCCATGTTTTCTATCACTGAATGTAGGTAGTTATTCTGGTCTTGGAGCCGATCCATAGTGTCGTGGAGCTTCGAAATATACCGATCCTGCTTGGCGATGTACTCCTCCTGGCGCTGACGGGCCTGAGCAGCGCGATCCTTTTATATCTCAATCCTCTCAAGTAAATCCTTGTTGATTGAAACCAAGCGCGCGAAGCGAATCGAATTCGTCGGTATCTGTAGCATTTGACTTTTAGCTACATCCAAATGATGAGTGAGTCGCTGTACGTCCGACTCCAGCAGGTGCCTAATCTCATTCAGCTCTTGTCTTTCCAATTTCCCCTTGGCTAGTCGCGCCTTTAAAGTCGCTATTTTCCTAGCGTGGTTATCGATGGTAAGCTGACGCATGCGCAGAGCAGCCTGTGCGCGAGTACGAGGGGCAGCCATTTCCTAGGATAAAAATAAATCATCAGAATCGTAGAAAGGCACGAAGCACAAATAGTAGCAACAAAGTTGTCGTGGAATTTTCAATAATAAGGATTTTCGGAATGACTGACCGAAAGGATAGATTTTTGGAGCTGTTCGAATTTTTAGAGAACAGATGAAGGTTGGGTTCAGATTGGGATGCACTAGGCTTTTGCCAAAATATGACTTTGTCAAATTTTGTCTGTCAAAATCCCAGCGGGATTATTAACCTGGTAGCTCTGATACCACTTAAATGTCACGCCCCGAGTTCGAAGCGTCGGTGACATCCGGCATTGTTTAACAAAACAATAAAGCCTCGTATCAAATCAAACCAGTCTTTTTCATAAATGAAATATTGTCTTACAATGACAAAGGAATAAAATACATCAGAGTTTCAAATAGCGGAAACGAAAGAAAAGTAGAATGTTGAATTCTGATCTTGATCTCCGATTCACCAACCCCAGAAAGCGTTTTGCTCTTCCTCATCCAGTTGTCCCTCATTTTTATCTGAAATTTGTAAGGGGTGAGTGTTTTGGGAAACACTCAGCAAGTGGGGGTCGATCGATTCCAAAAATACATATAGAACTTAGTTTCTTAGAACTCTTCTTTAACAAACTTTCAAAATCAATATCTTTAACTTAATTAGACAGAAACGATTCAAAGGATAGAACTTATCAAATGATTCAGAATAAAACATAAGCAATACAGAAATTCGGACAGAACATATCAGAACAGACAGAACACTGTTACTCATCTCATTTCCATGGTCAAATTGTCCCCAATATGTTAGTCCTCTAAGGGGCCAGACAAGAACATGGTTTTATACCCACCAATGGGGGCCAGACAGAACATGGTTTTATACCCACCAATGGGGGCCAGACAGAACATGTTTTTATACCCACCAATGGGGGCCAGACAGAATCACAATTCTCGTCCCATTTCAAATTCGAATCGTAACAGTGCAAACATAATTCAGAAGTAACAGACAGAACTTTTCAGATTTTCAGATTTCAGAGTTTTCATACGGACACAGCGGAATCAACGAATTTCGAAGCATAGAAGAGAACACATAATCGATCGAAATTTTAAACAGAATGGCTTAGCAATTTTCGAAAATGAAGACACACATACATGCATGTCATGATATACATATTCAAGTTTTAAAATACAAACGAATACATATCAAAAGCCCACTTACACTTGTAGATTTTTGAATGAAGCTTTCTCAAAAATTCCGGCAGCACTTCGACGCAATTTCCACAAATATTGTCTTCAATTGGGCGGCACTTTGACACAAGATTTCAACACTGGAATGTACGAGCTTCCTTCTTCTCCCTTGCTTGTCTTCGGCCGAGAGTGTATAGGGTGAGGGGTAAGGGCCGAAAACTTAGAGGCCTTTGAGGAATTGTTTGAAGTGCAATTTTTGTGAGGTGCATGGTAGTATTTATAGGAAAATAATGGCCTTTGATCTCCTTCATTCAGCCGAAAACTTGGAGCCCAAATTTGGGTGTAAATGTGGTCAAAGATTAATAAATTCTCAAGCTCCATATCAAGCACCAAAAGCCATTTCTTACACCATGAATTTGTCCTTCCCTTAGCTCAAGCCCTTAGCTCCCTTTTTGGTTTACTCAAAAGGCAACTCTTGCATGTTTAATTTGTCCAAAGTTTTAGTTTATCTTTTATCTCTATTTGTGGTCTTGTTAGGACAAGCTTGGTTGAGCTTCTTCGAGCTGGAAGATTTTGTCCTTGAGCTGGGGTTTTACTCCTCTCGTGAAAACTCTTCGATGAATATGGTTACTTGTAACTTGGTCTCCTGTCGAGCTAATCCCCGAGCTTAGAATCTACTTTCTTGAGTTAAATTTGATGAGATTTAAGTTATTATTCAAGTAGTTTAATTGAAACAAAATTACTGAATCATTTTAAATAATTTTTATATTACTTACTTGATTTGCTTCGGTCGAAATTTTCGGGTTCTCACAGGAGTCTTTTCTTCTGGCCATCACTGCACCCCTATCTCACCTTACTACTGAAATCTGTTAGGAAGTTTCGGTCGACACTTTTAATTCTACCTTACTCAAGAAAGCCACTAATTCTGGGTCATATTCTGCCCTTTACCAGTACCGTGATGGGTTGATTTACAGGAACCAGCGCCTTTGTCTTAATCCCATCTCCCCTCTCAAAGAGAAAGTGCTTTTTAAGTTCCATAATACTCCTTTGGCAGGTCATGCAGGTGTCAAAAAGACTCTGACCAGATTGAGGCGTGCTTTTTACTTGGAGAATATGGATAAGGATGTTCGGACTTATGTTGCACACTGCCATACATGTCAACAAGTCAAGTATAATCCTTCTAAACCACAAGGATTATTGCAGCCTCTTCCGATTCCAAGTAATATATGGGATGATGTCTCCTTGTAATATATTCCGATTCCTGCTTACCTCCTTCGAATGGGTTCTCTGTTATTTTGGTGGTCGTGGATCGCTTGTCTAAGTATGCCCATTTTGGTCCCTTGCGAGTTGGTTTTACAGTATTGCAGGTAGCAGTGTTGTTTACAGATATTGTAGTTAAACATCATTCTTTTCCCAAGACAATTGTCTCAGATCACGATCCAGTGTTTTTAAGTCGTTTCTGGCAGGAATTATTTCGTAATAGCCGCACATCTTTACAAATGTCCAGTGCCTATCATCCGCAATCTGATGGTCAAACGGAAGTTTTGAACAGATGTCTTGAGCAGTACTTAGGGGGTTTCGTTTCTGAACAGCCAAATTAGTGGGTGAAGTATTTGGTTAGTGCTGAGCTATGCTATAATACAAGCTATCATTCGGCCATTCGTATGTCCCCATTCGAAGTGGTTTTTGGTAAACCTACGCCTTCGTTGCCTTCGTACATTGCTGGATTTTCAGAGGTTGAAGCGGTGGATCAATGGTTGCTTGATCGCGATGGAGTATTGCAATCTGTTCGTACCAATCTACAGAGGGCTCAAGCTCGAATGAAACTTCAGCAGACAATCATCGCCGGGAGGTTCATTTTGCGGTTGGGCAGTGGTGCTACATTCGTTTGCAACCCCACCATCAGGTTTCGGTGTCTGGGAGAAAGTTTACTAAGCTTGGTAACGTTTCTATGGTCCATTTCAAATCATAAAGAAGATTGGACTTGTTGCTTATAAGCTTGAACTTCCGGAGTCCTGTAAAATCCATCCTGTCTTTCATGTTTCTGTTCTGAAACTTTGTCGCAATCCGGAGCAAGCTCTGAAAGGGGATCGGTTACGGTGACCGGAAGCGCAACGGAAGTTCAAAAATCGAATTTTTACATGTATTTTTCGGCCACCTCAAGATTTTGTTCAACAAATACAATAAAACACAAAAATGACATTCATAGTGTGTTTAGAAATTTACCTATCAATCTTAAAAGATTGATGATGGCTCCAACTAAGGTGTAAACACCTTAGCTCTTGAATGGCAAGACAATCTTCAAGCTTCCCTTTGAGCCCACCTTGCTCAAATATTAAGCCCACCACCAACTAGCTAGAACTACTCTAATTTTGCACTAGAAAAAATAGAGCATTTTTCATTGAGAAGTGTATTGTTTCTCCAACAATTGAAGAACAAAAATTTGGAGAGGATGAATAGTATTTTCGGCCACTATTCATACTAGGAGAGAAGGAGAGACATTTTTTGGGTTGTGGGAAAAGTTAAAGTAAAAAAGTTGCATGCCAAGCTTTGGTTATACAAAAAGTTGTCTCCCAACCTTTTATCTCCCTTGCATGCCTTTCTATTTGGGTTTGTAACAATTACAAAGCCCATGGAATTTTATTTAAATTGTCTCAAACCCATTTGAGCCCAATTAGACTTTACTTGATTTTACTCAAGCCCACTAGTTAAATAATTATTTCCAATTGGGCTTTACAAGGCCCAGTGTTATTTAATTAATCCAACACTTGAATTAATTTAATTATTTGGACTCTACTAGGCCACTAGTGTTTAATTAATTCAACACTTAAATTAATTTAATTTAGTCCATAATAATGTTTATGAGAATCACAATTTTCAAATACATTATTTATTTGGCCAAATTTTAATTTAGGAACACTTCCATTAATTAAAATTTATATTTCTCTCATAGAAGTCATACTTCTATTTTTTTACGCTTATAAACTCATTTATAAGCCGTTCTAATTTCTCCTTTATGGAAGTCATACTTCTAATTTTTCTTACGCTTATAAACTCCTTTATAAGCCGTTCAACACATTGAACTATTTTTACTTCTCAACGGGATCTAGATAGCTAGTACTTGTGTGGCCCTCAATGCTTCATTGATACAACTAGCCGTGGGTTCACATCTCCATGTGATTCGGACTAAACATGTCCTTATATGAGCATACCCCAATTGCTCCATTCTTACTTATCAACACCTTGATAACAAGAACGTCAGAACTCAAGTCTGATAGTACCCAACCAATCATGTTAAACGCCTAGCAGCATCGCTTACATGAATTCCCTAGGTATCAAATGATAGTGCCCGCAAGAACCATTCAATTATGGTTAGCGTACAGTACGGTCCCTTCAACTCATATATCCCGACCGATTCGACAACCATTGGTTTATCGAGAGTTGTCAATGAATCGATACTATGTGTCATGTCGTAGTTGCATCGATGGTGTAATCTATGAAACCCCTTTCATAATTACAACCATACTCTGGCCAGAGATTTCAACCTACATACACATGATAACACATAGGATATCCATACCCGAAGGTAAGCGGTGAATCCCCGACTACAATGCATCGACTCCTATGTGTTTCGACAGAACACCCAACCTTGCCACCTGATGACCCCATGAGAGTCGGTAAACAAGTCAAAGTGTAATTCTAGCACATAGAGTCTCAATGTTGTCCCGGGTCATAAGGACTAATGGTGTACAACCATAAACTACGACGTTTCCACTCGATAAGTGAGAACCACTTGGAAAGTCCTTTAATGGAGGGTTGTTCAGTGCACTCTACCAGGAGCACCTATCTGCATGCTCGGACATCACAATGTCCCCTACCAATGAAACATGGTACTCACATCGCAAATACTAGTCTCTAACTCGAGCGGCCTATATCTTTCTTATAGGCGGCTGAATCGACTAGGAACCGTTTAGAATATACAGTATTACAAATATGAGTTTCATGATACTCATCATATGAGCATCTCATATTCTTTCTACTATTTGTATATTCAAGGGCTTTATCTATGCAACTAGCATGTGTATACAGATAAAGATGTGCCAAAATAATAATATCAAATATTACTAAAATAAAGATTGCTTATACATAGAGTTTCATTGTGAACACTCGGCCAACACTTGGCTCGACGGGCACCTACTCTAACAATCTCCCACTTGCACTAGAGCCAACTACCCCTATGCTTTAAACCCATTGATTCGCGATGCTTGTCGAATAATGGTCTAGGTAAAGGCTTAGCTAGTGGATCAACAACATTGTCTGCGGAGCCGACTGTGTCAATCGACACTTCTCCTTTTTTCCCACAATCTCTCCGAGGATGTGGTACTTTCTCAATACATGTTTGGACTTCTGATGAGACCTTGGCTCCTTTGCTTGAGCTAAAGCTCCCGTGTTGTCACACAACACTGGGATAGGAGCAACTCAATTAGGAATGACGTCCAACTCTTGGACAAAATTCCTTATCCAAACAGCCTCCCTTGCTGCATCTGATGCAGCAATGTATTCGGCCTCTGTGCTAGAATCCGCAGTATTGTCTTGCTTGGAACTCTTCCAAGAGACAGCAGCACCATTGAGCATGAATACAAATCCAGAGGTTGACTTCGAGTCATCGATATCGTTTTGGAAGCTAGAGTCGGTATAACCTTCCAATTTCAGTTCTCAACCCCATAGACCAAGAACAATTTATTGGTCCTTCTCAACTACTTGAGGATGTCTTTCACAGCTTTCCAATGTGGAAGACCGGGGTTCGATTGATATCTACTCACTACACTTAGTGCGAAAGCCACGTCAAGACGTGTAGATATCATCTCATACATGATGCTACCAATCGCATATGCATAAGGAATGCTTGTCATCACCGCTATCTCTGCATCAGTCTTGGGAGACAGACTTGGATAGGGACACGCCATGACACATTGGTAGATGTCCTCTCTTGGACTCATCCATCGAGAACCGCTTCACGATGGTATCAATGTATGTGGACTGGGTGAGACCAAGCAATCTTCTCGATCTATCTCTATAGATCTGTATTCCCAATACACAAGATGCTTCACCCAAGTCCTGTATCGAGAACTCTCTTGCTATCCATATTTTAGTTGATTGCAACATTCCTACATCATTCCCAATGAGTAGAATGTCATCAACAAAAAACACCAAGAATGTCACAACACTCCCACTGACCTTCTTATACACACAGGGTTCCTCAGGATTCTTAGTAAATCAAACTCTTTGATTGTACTAGCGAATCTAAGGTTCCAACTCCTAGATGCCTGCTTTAGACCATAAATGTGGGGACCCGGACGCTAATCATCTTTGGGATTTAATTATCAATTAAGATAAAACAGGGTCTAAAAATTTTTCGTTTTAAGATATAACTGCGGAAGGTAATGGAATATAAATACTATACATGTCTGTATAAAATACATTTCAGTATTAAAGTACAACAAGCTAATTTAAGGTTCAACTACTAAAGTCCAGTAATAAAACCAAGTCTACTGTAAGTCCGGAATCACCACGCTACACTCGTCTTCTCTCCTCATCATCTTGACCCTGATCCAGCCCCACCTGTTGTCATGCACACATACAAAACAAGACAACAGCCGGATAACTCCGGTGAGAAATAAATCCCAGTATAAAACATGGTAAACATGCATATACATAAAATAATTCATGAAACATGCTGTCTCGAAAAAAATCAAAACATTAGATTTCATAAGCTATGAAATCTAATCACAACAAGCATGCACTTCAAATCAGCTAAACATGCATATAACCAATCTAAATCATAAAAACATGCTAGCACAACTGGAAGCAATACCGATGGGTCCCATGATCTAGGAGCCACATCCATATGTGCATGCAGTCCTAATCAAATCATGTCTAGACTCGACTCAACTATAACTCTAGGGATCCCGGGGTGAATAAGACGTCACTACCTACCCTCCAATCGGGGTAATGTACGTCTCATTCCTAGACTTCGGTCTGAGCTGTATCAACGGCGGCAATAAGAGTAATACCTACTCCTATGCTGAGATACACCGAAACGTCTAGCTATTTGACAATGCCTGTCAAAGACTCTCCTATCTTAGATGCAATGAATAAGAATCTGTAAACACAGCATAATCATATTCATAACTGAATATCACATTTATCTTACCTGCTTGAATACAATTCTATAATCAAAGCATAACCAGGTAACAATATAAACAATAATCTAGTATGTGATTTTAGTGGGAAACTCAAATTAATCTAATTTGAGTTATGCTTCCCGAATATCACATGAATTATACCTTTATCTTCCCCGTCTGAGGAAGACGAAGTCTCGAAGTCCAGTCTGTCCATATCCGATCTGAAATGACAATAACAAATATACTGTATCAATGTATAATTCAATTCACAATCTGTTATGGTCAATACTCGACTCAGTACATAATCTGATCACTATCTGAACAAAATACCATCTGATTCATATCAACAATCTCTCGATATAATCTAAATCATATCTGAATCTGATCAATCTAATTTAACTAATGTTTCAACGGTACAACAATGAAGTCTTGTTACCCCCGTCAACCTCACATCACAGATATAATATAAGAATTCATAATCAATATCGATACAACTCAAACTCTGAACGATAATACAATTCTGATATGAAATCTTAGTCCAATCGACTCTGAAAATCATAGCAATTACATAAACACTCTGTTTCTTATTCTGACTTCGATTCTATGATGTCTAACATGACAAGAACATCATATATGAATCATATTCAATTCTGACAACATCATATTTTCAAAACATCTCAAATCGTAACAAAACTTACGTCCAGATGTAGCCTGCTCTGACAGGAACACAGTACTGTGTTCGGATTCAAAATCAGACGGACGGATTTCTCACAAAAGGCGTAAGGATATTTCACTCTTATTCAGAAACCTTTTCCTCAATCCTTTATTCTCGTTTCTGAAGAAATCTCGAAGCATACATATATATATATATACATATACGATGCATGCAATGAGCCAAGTGGCTCCCACTCGTTTTGCATGACTCGCGCTCGAGCGGTCAATCTTTACCGCTCGAGCGCGGAACTTTCTGTCCATGCTTCGACGGTCTACTCGCTGGCGCTCGAGCGGTAACTTTCTGCCGCTCGGGCGCCAGGCATTCTGTCCAAATTCTCCATTTATGATTCATTGGCTCTCGAGCGGTGCTTTTCTACCGCTCGGGCGCCATAGGTTCTGTCCGAAATCTTGACTTGTTATGCACCAACGCCCGACTTCCTGATTCACGTTTTATTTAGCCCCTGTGATATTTGCTAATCACAATTCTGACAATTAATCAGCGTCTGATTACAGTAGTTAAATCTCGGGCATTACATTTCTCCCCCTCTTAGATCTGAGTTCGTCCTCGAACTCATAAGCAATTAATTCAAATATAAGAGAAGAAATGTATAATAGAGTTTAACATCCAAACTCCTCTCTTAATGAATCCATCCTGAAATCTCTTTCTTGTATCAATCTCTGATTTCAATTCTGGAATAAAACTTCATAAAGTATACTATTCTAATACTTCTTAAACTAACTCTGACAGAATCAATCTTGCCATGTTGGTTATACAACATCCGTATAAACCAATCCCAGTTCATAACAAAACAATACTAGCAGTTGTTATCAAACCTGTTAATCCCAATCAAGGACATATGAAATCTTCAGTTTCAAATACCAAGCATCATCATCCGATGTTGGTTTCTTTAATATGTCCATTCTGAACTGTCTTGATAACTATTGTCATGCAATAAGTCATATAGTGACAATAAATCATAACAACTAGTGCTAACATCCAGCACTAAAACTCTACTAATATCTGTCAGTATCTGAATCATACACTCTGACTACCTGTCAATCTGTGGATAATCTGTGAAAGAGTTCCTGATATCTTCTATCACAAATACAACCTCAATCAAAATCACAATCTGATATAATCTACTTAAATGTTCTGTTCTATCTGAACATTTCTTTGACATCGACCTATGTCATTTAGTTCTGTTTGTACGTAATCTGGTACCAACCGATAGATATAGATTGAGAAATCTGTCAATCATAATCATATCATGTCATAATCTAACATGGCGGTAATTTCATTACGAAAACCATAGAAATGTACTCCCATTTCTATTCAGAAATATACAAAATCTGTACTAATCTTCTGATTTCTATCTTTCTGTCTTCTTCTGTTAGCGATTCAGACATATCTGTACAATTTCTGCTAACATTGCAGTACAATTTCTGTCATAACTGATTTAATCTGTTTATAGCAACACTGTCTGCTATCCGAACGAAAACTGAACCAATCACTGTGCATGTCTGACACTACTTGTGATAGCTGATTCAAACTATTCGGTACTAACAATCAGTTAATAATATAAATTAAAGAAGAAATACCTACCTGGTATTTGGCTCTGACTATAGATATCAAATTCTGTTATACAATTCTGAAACATTCTGATATCACAAGATAATCAATCTGATACAAACACAAATCACATATCGGTTGCTCTGATCGAAACTCTGTTCTGATTATCGAAATACACACAACCTATACAGATCTAGTGAGTTTAAGAAACTCATAAAACAGCGATTTTTGGCAATACTGATAATTCTGACTACTGATCAATCTTCACAGTGCCCAAATCATCTGCCATACCTCCTCTGCAAATAAAATATGCTCCCAAACAATATAAAATGTCTCAAATACTGATTTAGATCAATCACAATACGCAAGCAGATATAACATAATAAGGGAATAAGAGAATAAGAAAATCTGTAAAACTCAGCAATTCTGACTTTCTGACATTCCTACTAATTCTGATATATCTGTTACCTGTGTCGTTTACAGTCGCTGATTTCTGTCTCAACTGTGCAAATAATTCGGTATACACACTGCAGATATTACATATGCGGAATACAATCCGTTTCAATTATGATTCATACCTGACCCATTTCTGTATACAATAATCACCATTCTCTGAATATTCAATAAAAATATTCATTTCAACCAGTCAGATGCTGCTAACATATCAAATATCATAGATATAACAAGCATACAATCATCCGAATATCCCTGAATCTAAGAGTTAGCAATCTGTACCCTTCTATTAATCTTCAATATCATTCTGTGCTGAATTCTAGTCTATAACCATTATCTGGTATCGATTCAATTCTGAAATCTACTTTTCTGATATCAACACATCTTAAATCTTATCTAGGCAAACACCAGTCAACTAATACATTACGGGCAAATCTGTCACTGTTAGACTCGATTTCAGTATATCTACCAAACACATAAGAATACCATCTGTTCCTTTCTGTGCTAATCGAGTCAACATTACAATGATTTAAGGAATCCTGGATCTAGAATCCTCATTTCTCAACTAGATCTGATCTTAATCTTACCATTTCTGGAACACATTCTACGATATTTCTGTACTTGTTTAGCATTACATGTCAATAATGATATCGAAATCATATATCACAAGTACATCATAATCTAACCCAATCCCGGGTTCATCTCACTGTAGTATATAACATGTCACAGAGATCTCTGATATCAACATATTCCTCAACAACCAAGAAATCAATACTACTGTATAATCAGATCCAACATATAATGCATATCTCCATGCAACTCAGTCACAGATACTCATAAAGAATGCATTAGTATATATCAATACATATGCAATATAATCGTAAAGAATAGTACCTGTTACTATGTTACCCAGTGTGACCTGGATCTGTCCCTCGATCACCATATCCAGATGGTCTAGCCCCCTGAAATCTTCGAGGACCTCTCTGGGGACAAACTCTAGCAAAGTGTCCTCACTGTCTGCAGATATGGCAACTACCAGATACTCCCTGGCATTGCTCTGTGAGGTGTCTCCCACCGCAAGTCCTGCAATACACTCCAGTATCGCTGGGACTAGGACTGCTGGAGCTAGAGGAACCACTTCCCAATTTCTTGAATGACTTCTTTCGAGCTTTCAGCAAATCTTGCTTTCCACTCGTACTGCCTCGATCGAATCGAAGAGGGGATTGCTGGGTTTGGGGTGGCTTCACGCACAACCTCCCTAGCTGTCTAATCAGACTCGCCTCAGCCCTCTTTGCTTTACTCAAGACATCAGCAAAATGATAAGGTTGCTGCATGTTCATCAATGCAACTATCTCTGAATTCAATCCTCTGACGAACTGATTCACTACAGCTTCGTCATTTCCAGTCAAATGAGGAGCAAAATGCAGTAGCGTAGAGAATTTCGCAACATAATCTTCAACATTCAGTTGACCTTGTCTCAAATTCTCAAATTCTGCTCTTTTGTCCTCCCGGTATGAAACTGAGAAAAATCTTTGATAGAATTCAGCTTTAAAGACTTCCCACGTGATCACAGTACCACGTAGTGCTAATATTCCTTTGATTGTAATCCACCAACTTCTGGCAGTCTCTTGTAATTGGTGAAATACCAATTTAACTCTCTGGTCATCTGTCAATCCAGTAGATTAAACAATATCTCTATGTCATCAACCCAGTCCTGACACTTTTCAGACGTCTCTGTACCACTCAGAATCGGCGGCTGAAATAACTGAAATTCTGCCAACTTTACTTCTATCTGAGTTTCTGATGCATCTATCTGTTCAGACGAAGTACTACCTCTCTCTGGAATTCTCCGAGGCGGTATATCTGAATATCAAACCGATTAGTACACAAGCTATACCATCTGTCTCAGCCCTCCTCTGATCATATACCTCTGATTCAGACTCGGTTCTGATCCAGGCTTAGTAATTACATGCTGCAAACAACTCAGATAACAAGCAACATGTAATAGGGAAAGCAATAAATCATGCTAGCACACACAATGTAAGTCAACATTGAAATCATTTTCATGCTAGCAATCACATGCAAGGAAAGAAAATCAATCTACCCTGCTCATTCTCTTCTATCTCAATCTAAGTCAATCTAAAAGATCTATCAGTTTTGACTATCTCAATCTAAAGATCTATCTCTAAAGGATCTTCGCTCTGATACCACCTGTTGTGGGGACCCGGACGCTAATCATCTTTGGGATTTAATTATCAATTAAGATAAAACAGGGTCTAAAAATTTTTCGTTTTAAGATATAACTGCGGAAGGTAATGGAATATAAATACTATACATGTCTGTATAAAATACATTTCAGTATTAAAGTACAACAAGCTAATTTAAGGTTCAACTACTAAAGTCCAGTAATAAAACCAAGTCTACTGTAAGTCCGGAATCACCACGCTACACTCGTCTTCTCTCCTCATCATCTTGACCCTGATCCAGCCCCACCTGTTGTCATGCACACATACAAAACAAGACAACAGCCGGATAACTCCGGTGAGAAATAAATCCCAGTAAAAAACATGGTAAACATGCATATACATAAAATAATTCATGAAACATGTTGTCTCGAAAAAAATCAAAACATTAGATTTCATAAGCTATGAAATCTAATCACAACAAGCATGCACTTCAAATCAGCTAAACATGCATATAACCAATCTAAATCATAAAAACATGCTAGCACAACTGGAAGCAATACCGATGGGTCCCATGATCTAGGAGCCACATCCATATGTGCATGCAGTCCTAATCAAATCATGTCTAGACTCGACTCAACTATAAATCTAGGGATCCCGGGGTGAATAAGACGTCACTACCTATCCTCCAATCGGGGTAATGTACGTCTCATTCCTAGACTTCGGTCTGAGCTGTATCAACGGCGGCAATAAGAGTAATACCTACTCCTATGCTGAGATACACCGAAACGTCTAGCTATTTGACAATGCCTGTCAAAGACTCTCCTATCTTAGATGCAATGAATAAGAATCTGTAAACACAGCATAATCATATTCATAACTGAATATCACATTTATCTTACCTGCTTGAATACAATTCTATAATCAAAGCATAACCAGGTAACAATATAAACAATAATCTAGTATGTGATTTTAGTGGGAAACTCAAATTAATCTAATTTGAGTTATGCTTCCCGAATATCACATGAATTATACTTTTATCTTCCCCGTCTGAGGAAGACGAAGTCTCGAAGTCCAGTCTGTCCATATCCGATCTGAAATGACAATAACAAATATACTGTATCAATGTATAATTCAATTCACAATCTGTTCTGGTCAATACTCGACTCAGTACATAATCTGATCACTATCTGAACAAAATACCATCTGATTCATATCCACAATCTCTCGATATAATCTAAATCATATCTGAATCTGATCAATCTAATTTAACTGATGTTTCAACGGTACAACAATACAGTCTTGTTACCCCCGTCAACCTCACATCACAGATATAATATAAGAATTCATAATCAATATCGATACAACTCAAACTCTGAACGATAATACAATTCTGATATGAAATCTTAGTCCAATCGACTCTGAAAATCATAGCAATTACATAAACACTCTGTTTCTTATTCTGACTTCGATTCTATGATGTCTAACATGACAAGAACATCATATATGAATCCTATTCAATTCTGACAACATCATATTTTCAAAACATCTCAAAACGTAACAAAACTTACGTCCAGATGTAGCCTGCTCTGACAGGAACACAGTACTGTGTTCGGATTCAAAATCAGACGGACGGATTTCTCACAAAAGGCGTAGGGATATTTCACTCTTATTCAGAAACCTTTTCCTCAATCCTTTATTCTCGTTTCTGAAGAAATCTCGAAGCATACATATATATATATACACATATACGATGCATGCAATGAGCCAAGTGGCTCCCCCTCGTTTTGCATGACTCGCGCTCGAGCGGTCAATCTTTACCGCTCGAGCGCGGAACTTTCTGTCCATGCTTCGACGGTCTACTCGCTGGCGCTCGAGCGGTAACTTTCTGCCGCTCGGGCGCCAGGCATTCTGTCCAAATTCTCCATTTATGATTCATTGGCGCTCGAGCGGTGCTTTTCTACCGCTCGGGCGCCATAGGTTCTGTCCGAAATCTTGACTTGTTATGCACCAACGCCCGGCTTCCTGATTCACGTTTTATTTAGCCCCTGTGATATTTGCTAATCACAATTCTGACAATTAATCAGCGTCTGATTACAGTAGTTAAATCTCGGGCATTACAATAAATAGATCTCTGAAGTTTGCATACCATATGCTCACTTCCGATAGATGTAAACCCTCCAGGTTTGAGACATGTAAATCACTTTCTTAAAATCCCCATTAAGAAAGACTGTCTTGACATCCATCTGCCATATCTCATAGTCATACCATGCAGCTATGGCTGGCAATATCCTTATAGACTTGAACATTGCAACTGGTCAAAAGGTTTCCTCAAAGTCAACTCCTTGTATTTGAGTATATCCTTTTGCCACCAATCGCGCCTTGAAGGTCAATACCTTCCCATCCGCCCCAAGTCCCTATGAGAACCTTTCCCTCAGGTGGATCTATAAGATCCCACACTTGGTTCGAATGCATGGAATTCATCTCAGATTCCATTGCTTCAAGCCACTTGGATGAATCGGCATCAGATAATGCTTCCTTGAAGGTCCTTGGATCACATCCATGGTTAGGCGCATCATGGCCCTCTTCAAGAAGCTGACCATACCTCATAGGTGGTCTCGAGACTTTCTCGGATCTTTTAGGAGCTTGTATCTCCTCTCTTGGCTCTTCGGGTGTGGGTTCTATAATTGTGGGTGTCTCTCGAACCTCTTCGAGTTCTATCATCTCCCCTTTTCTATCCAATAGAAATTCCTTTTCCAAAAAGGTTGCATTCCTAGAAACAAACACCTTTGTTTCTTGGGGATGATAGAAATGATATCCAACTGAATTCCTTGGATATCCCACAAAGTAACATAAAATGGATCGACTATCCAATTTATCTCCCACTACCTGCTTCACATAAGCAGGGCTCCCCCATAGTCTAAGACAAGAATATTTGGGATGCTTACCCATCCATATCTCATATGGTGTCTGAGATATAGAGATTGTTTTCAAGTTCATCAGTACCAATCAAACATTCATTCATGTAAATGTTGCAAACACCTTTGCAAAATAAACAAGAATATCCATTTTATCACAATAGAAATGGAAACAATGTTTTTCACCAAAAAGGTACAAACAAAACATCTCTTAAAATTAACTTAAAATCATTGTTCAACAATAAGTAAACATTTCTTAAGGTCTTGGCAGCAACTCTTGCTCCATAGCCATTCTCAAGAAGGTCTCACCTTCCCTTAAGCTTCCTACTTCTTCCCATCGCCTGTAACCCATTACAGAGATGTGAGTCATAACCGGTATCTAATACCCAAGAAGTAGAGTTAATTGAAATGTTTACTTCAATTTAGAACATACCATTTCCAGAACTCTTCTGGGCCAGATATTCCTTGCAATTTCACCTCCAATGTCCAGGCTTCTTGCAGTGATGACAAACATCACTAGTCTTGTCAGCCGTAACTGGTGTGGCTGCCACAACTGGATACGGAGATTGCCTCATCAAGGGCAGGTTCTTCTTGGGACGTTGGAAAGAACGCTTCTTTCCATTCATTCCCATGTGGATCAATCTTCGTACCAGATGAAGAACCCACATAAAGAACCAACTTGTCTTTCTTGATGGTTGATTCAAACGTAACAAGCATATTCACCAACTCCTCAAGGGTCGGCTCCATCTTGTTCATGTTGAAGTTCACCACAAAAGGATCAAATGAGCTAGGCAATGATAACAGCAACACGTCAGTGGTCAACTCCGAAGGCAAGATCATATCCATGCCAACGAGCTTATCCACGAGCCCAATCAACTTCAGGCCATGCTCATGGACCGAGGCCCCATCACAATGCAACCCTCTACGTAAACTTTTGTCTCACATTTGATTAGGACCCAATAATATGACGTCGTTCATCTTCACGTGTCAAGCCTTACCCATCGATGTTGAACCTTAATGGACGGTCGCCGTGAGTTCCCTCAATAATATGAGCCGAAATCATGGGAGTTCCACGTAGTTCACATCACCATGTCAATGGATGTCACAGCTTTCCGGCACCCAAAGCTCCCCCAATAATATGAGCCGAGCCCCGAGTACGGGTAGCGTTCATCATGCACCCATTGTCGATAGAAGACAAGGAAATTATAAACAAATTTATAATTCCCCTTATCGGGCTTGATATTAATTTTGAATCTTATTCAAAATGAGGGTTTTTAATTTTGAAAGGTCTCATCATTAATTTTATTTTAAAAGCTCGCCATGTTTGATCGTATGTTTGCCGGATTCATGCATCTTTGTTATTATCATAATAATAACGCGCATACTCATTATTTATAACATATCATGCATATATTATAAACAGTAAACATACAAGGATGATCAATCGCCCCAATACTAACGGACCGTGTGAGCTAAACACGGGCCTAGGTCCAATCATAGGGAAATGCACGGGATGCAAATGCAACTATTACATAAGCTTCCAATATTTACATGTCTTCGATCTTCATAATCATCATGGCCATCATCTTCCAATCTTGATCATCCACTATACTAATATTTACAAATAAATATCCATGGCAAATAGGGATACATCTCCTGGGGTGGGAACGGGCCATAAACCAAGCCCACTTTATAAATTGATAATTATTACAATCATTCAAAACAAAATATTCTAGCATACACCTAGCAAATTGGGCTTGGGCTTTTGATCATCCTTCATGCATAATATCACATATCATACACCATCAATTAATTAATACAATAATTAATTGATCCAATATTATATATCTTGATCCAATCACTAACCGCCACGATTATAAACTAAATTAACAAAATATACAAACACCTTTGTCTACTTTCCAATTAATTTATTTATAACCGAATTTCTTATAAATCACAATTTACTATAAATAATCAAAGTCCAACTTCAATTATTTATTTTATGAGATAAATTTGCAACTTTTGTAATTTTAAACTTAAGGGCCCAAAAACTTATTTTTCACCAAAAACATTTTGGCCCATTTAAAATTCACAAATATGTTAGCCATCCAATGGCCCAACAACATCAAGGCCCATGACACTTTGATAATCCAAAACACTTTTGGAAACCCTAGTCGTCATCGCCGTCGCCGGAGTTCCGTCGCAGGATTCCGGCAACAAAATTTTTTTTTTTTTTTAAAAAATGGGGGCTGTTTGGGCAGCCCAAGGGGCTGCCCTTGCTGCCCGAAACGGGCAGCCCGAGCTGCCAGACACGGGCAGCAACATGCTGCCCGAAAAAATCCCCACAAAGCCTTGATTTTTGTTGCAAATTTCATTCTCATGCGGTTAGAAATCAATCTCAATATAATATCTTGTATTTGCTACACAAAATCGTAACCATAGCTCGGATACCACTTGAAAGGGGATCTGTTACGGTGACCGGAAGCGCAAAAGAAGTTCAAAAATCGAATTTTTACATGTATTTTTCGGCCACCTCAAGATTTTGTGCAACAAATAAAATAAAAAACAAAAATGACATTCATAGTGTGTTTAGAAATTTACCTATCAATCTTAAAAGATTGATGATGGCTCCAACTAAGGTGTAAACACCTTAGCTCTTGAATGGCAAGAAAATCTTCAAGCTTCCCTTTGAGCCCACCTTGCTCAAATATTAAGCCCACCACCAACTAGCTAGAACCACTCTAATTTTGCACTAGAAAAATTAGAGCATTTTTCATTGAGAAGTGTATTGTTTCTCCAACAATTGAAGAACAAAAAATTGGAGAGGATGAATAGTATTTTCGGCCACTATTCATGCTAGGAGAGAAGGAGAGACATTTTTTGGGTTGTGGGAAAAGTTAAAGTAAAAAAGTTGCATGCCAAGCTTTGGTTATACAAAAAGTTGTCTCCCAACCTTTCATCTCTCTTGCATGCCTTTCTATTTGGGTTTGTAACAATTACAAAGCCCATGGACTTTTATTTAAATTGTCTCAAACCCATTTGAGCCCAATTAGACTTTACTTGATTTTACTCAAGCCCACTAGTTAAATAATTATTTCCAATTGGGCTCTACAAGGCCCAATGTTATTTAATTAATCCAACACTTGAATTAATTTAATTATTTGGACTCTACTAGGCCCACTAGTGTTTAATTAATTCAACACTTAAAATTAATTTAATTTAGTCCATAATAATTTTTATGAAAATCACAATTTTCAAATACATTATTTATTTGGCCAAATTTTAATTTAGGAACACTTCCATTAATTAAAATTTATATTTCTCTCATAAAAGTCATACTTCTATTTTTCTTTACGCTTATAAACTCATTTATAAGCCGTTCAACACATTGAACTAATTTCTCCTTTATAGAAGTCATACTTCTAATTTTTTTTACGCTTATAAACTCCTTTATAAGCCGTTCAACACATTGAACTATTTTTACTTCTCAACGGGATCTAGAAAGCTAGTACTTGTGTGGCCCTCAATGGTTCATTGATACAACTAGCCGTGGGTTCACATCTCCATGTGATTCGGACTAAACATGTCCTTATAGGAGCATACCCCAATTGCTCCATTCTTACTTATCAACACCTTGATAACAAGAACGTCAGAACTCAAGTCTGATAGTACCCAACCAATCATGTTAAACGCCTAGCAGCATCGCTTACATGATTCCCTAGGTATCAAATGATAGTGCCTGCAAGAACCATTCAATTATGGTTAGCGTACAGTACGGTCCCTTCAACTCATATATCCCGACCGATTCGACAACCATTGGTTTATCGAGAGTTGTCAATGAATCGATACTATGTGTCATGTTGTAGTTGCATCGATGGTGTAATCTATGAAACCCCTTTCATAATTACAACCATAATCTGGCCAGAGATTTCAACCTACATACACATGATAACATATAGGATATCCATACCCGAAGGTAAGCGGTGAATCCCCGACTACAATGCATCGACTCCTATGTGTTTCGACAGAACACCCAACCTTGCCACCTGATGACCCCATGAGAGTCGGTAAACAAGTCAAAGTGTAATTCTAGCACATAGAGTCTCAATGTTGTCCCGTGTCATAAGGATTAATGGTGTACAACCATAAACTAGGACGTTTCCACTCGATAAGTGAGAACTACTTGGAAAGTCCTTTAATGGAGGGTTGTTCAGTGCACTCTACCAGGAGCACCTATCTGCATGCTCGGACATCACAATGTCCCCTACCAATGAAACATGGTACTCACATCGCAGATACTAGTCTCTAACTCGAGCGGCCTATATCCTTCTTA
Organism: Primulina eburnea; assembly: GCF_022965805.1. NCBI lineage: Eukaryota > Viridiplantae > Streptophyta > Magnoliopsida > Lamiales > Gesneriaceae > Primulina > Primulina eburnea. Next base: position 17,585,571 of record NC_133117.1, read on the forward strand.
ATGGCGGCTGAATCGACTAGGAACTGTTTACAATATACAGTATTACAAATATGAGTTTCATGATACTCATCATATGAGCATCTCATATTCTTTCTACTATTTGTATATTCAAGGGCTTTATCTATGCAACTAGCATGGGTATATAGATAAAGATGTGCCAAAATAATAATATCAAATATTACTAAAATAAAGATTGCTTATACATAGAGTTTCATTGTGAACACTCGGCCAACACTTGGCTCGACGGGCACCTACTCTAACAAGCTCCCACTCTATCTCTTCCACCCTTGGCAGAGGACAACCAACCGGTGGTGACACCTTTAGCTATCGTGGGTTCTCGCACAGTCAAAAGGGGATCTTTGGAAGTTGATCAACTGCTGGTTCAGTGGGAAGGTCTACCTTTGGAGGAGACCTCGTGGGAGGATGTGCATAATTTGGCCAAGCTTTATCCTACTTTTCACCTAGAGGACAAGGTGGTGCTTCGACAGGAGGGTAATGATACAACCAGAAATAGAAGAATAAAAATTTTTCCAACAAAATTGGTGGATTATGTAGTGCAAATAAATAAGTGATAGTTATGCAAATAACTATTGTGGGGTAAAGTGCATTGACATATGTGAATAATAGAATAGCAAAGATTTATAAGGAGTAGGTAGTTGGTATCAAGATTTAAATAGCTCTGTATGCTCATAATTGAGGAAGGAAGATATGAATAAAAATTTTACTCCATTCTCTTCTCTATTTCCTTCTCTCCTTCCTCTGTGTTCTTAAGTTTCAGGAGGGCGGCTTCCTCGAACAAGCTTCATCCTATCAGAAGTCGAGAAAAACTTTGCTGAAGGAGGGTGTCGGCTGATGGAGTGTTTAGGTTTAGGTTAAGTGGGGTTAAGGTGTTAATTAAATAGAAAGATAATAATTAATGGGCTCTAATTAAATAATTAAAGGTTTAAAAGGGTTTTAAGCCCAACAACCTTAAAAGTAGGCTCATTAAATCCAAATGTACTCCCGAAAATATTTCAAGTTGAAAAAATTTTGAAAATATTAGCCGAACCCTTAAAAAGTCCCCTGATTCGATAAAATTATCGTACCGCTAAAAATTAAAATGATGCGGGTAAAAATACCCAAAACTCCCATTTTCGAAAAATATATATTAAAAAAAATATTGCTTTAAATTAATAACAAAAAAATAAATCTTGTAACAAAATAATTTTTCTGAAAATTCTCCGGTCTTCGTTACTCGATCGAATGCAACTTAAAAATCTTAATGCACGAACTTTTAAAATTTCATGAAACAAATCCTATCATGCATGAATTATGCCTAAAATGCATAAAAATAATTAAACATAAATTAATGAAATAAACATGCATTTAATGCTTTAAAAACAATTAAATAAAATACCAAAGAAGTTTAATAACTTGCATGCATGCCAACATTTTAAAATATATTTACTAACATGCTAAATTACCCCTTCTTAAATAAGTCTTTATTAACTTATCTCAATACTTCATCTCCAGTCCGGCCTCACTTATTTAACTGAAAAGGTAACAATTAAACTACTGCGTAAAATAAATAAATTTAAAGAAAAGAATTAAAATACTCATGCAATAAAAATCATTTTAATTTAAAATACTAGAATTATGCATGGCTTATACATAGTCTAAGTTACGGGTTCTACAACAGTGGTACAAGAACAAATTGTGCCCAATAAACTGATTGAGCAACCTACTAAGAATGTGAGTAAGGCTAGAAGATATGGGATTGGTTATAGTAAAAAATTCTCAACTAATTCATGAAGTCAGTCATCAAAGAGGTTTCACAAGAACTACTCGAATAGCTATTTCAATTACTATAACTGTAAGCCATTTCAGAAGAGATATAGACTGAACAATCAATTGAATAAAGCTAAAACACATAATATATCATCTGTACACTACACACCAAGCACACAAAAGCCGAGAAAAACCATTTGGAATACAGCTACTGGAAAGTCTGTTAGACTAATCCAAGTGTGGGTTCCTCAGGGACTAATCAGCTCAGGACCCAAATAGATATGGGTACCAAGTTATATTGTGTGTGTGATTGCAGGTAACAGGTACAAACAAGAACTCAATATGGTATTTGGACAGTGGATGTTCGCTACATATGACAGGAGATGCAAGTGTGTTATCTCAACTGATCAAATACAGTGGTCCAAACATCAGTTTCGGGGACAATTCCAAAGGTAGAACTGTGGGTAAGGGTAAGATTATCCATGGTAATTTTACTTTTAAAGATGTTCTATTAGTAGAAAACCTGAAGTATAACTTGATTAGCATCAGTCAGTTATGCGACAGTGGATTTTTAGTACAATTTGACAAAAACTCATGTTCAGTCAGAACTTCAACTGATGAAATCATACTAACTGGCAAACGTTGTGGAAACACATATAAAGTCAGTTGGAATGATCAAACTTATGCACCAGTTTGTTTTATTGCTTCCAAATCATCTAAAAACTGGTTGTGGCATAAGAGACTAAATCATTAAAAACTTCAAATCAATTGCCTATCTGAGTAAACATGAAATTGTAACTTGTTTGCCCAAAATAGATTTTTCAAACGAAAAACTTTGCTCAGCATGTCATTTTGGAAAACAAGTAAAATCTTCTTTTAAAACAAGGGTTGTAAATCTTCTTCCTAATGCTTAGAGTTGTTACATATGGATTTATTTGGTCCAATATCAGTCATGAGCTTAGGAGGAATGAAATACACTTTGGTGATTGTTGATGATTTTTCAAGATTTACTTGGGTGATCTTTCTCAAATCAAAAGAACAAACCGCTGCAAAACTGATCAAGCTCTTCAAAAGACTTTTAAATGAAAAATCAGTTGGAATTTATCGAATCAGATCAAATCGAGGAACTGAATTTATCAATCAAACTCTTTCAAATTTTTTAGAAAATGCTGGGATTAAGCAAGAGCTCTCAGCAGCTAGAACACCTCAGCAAAATGGTGTAGCTGAGAGAAGAAATCGAACTCTTAAAGAAGCTGCTAGAACGATGCTTGCTGATTCTGGTATTTCTCAAAGATTTTGGGTAGAGGCAGTAAACACTGCGTATTACACTCAGAACAGATCAATGATTAATAAAAATCATATGAAAACACCATATGAGATCTGGCATGGAAGAAAAAGCGTATTTACTTATTTCAAAATATTCGGGTGCGGATGTTTTATTCTTGATAATGGTAAAAACTACTTAAAAACGTTTGATGCTAAATCTGCAGAAGAAATATTTCTTGGATATTCATCAGTTAGTATAGCTTATAGAGTTTTCAACAAGAAAACCCTAAATGTTGAAGAATCGGCTCATGTTGATTTCGATGAAACTGCTGAACTAACTGATAAGCCAACTGATCAAGTTGAGCTAGTTGATCGATTTACAGATATCAGTTTGGAGGAAAATGATGAAGGAGACAATCATATAAATCAAAACAACCTCCAAACACCTGAACCAGAAGTGTTAAATCAATCAGCTGAACCAGAAGCCATTCCTAATAATCAGTTGATAGAGCAAACTGATGACATTCAGTTACCAACTGAAGAAATTATTGATTCAACAAATACTGAGTAAAGATGGAAAAAATCACATCCACCTGAATTGATAATAGGAAATCCATCTGATCCAGTAAGAACTCGCAATCAAATGCTAAATTTATTTATCTATTCAGCTTTTGTTTCACAACTAGAACCGAAGAACACTGATGAAGCTCTTGCTGATCCTAACTGGGTAAATGCAATGCAAGAAGAGCTAAATCAGTTCACTCATAACAATTTCTGGAACTTAGTTCCAAGACAAATTTCAAAAACTATTATAGGTACAAAATGGGTGTACAGGAACAAACTGAACGAGGATGGTTCAGTTGTGCGCAATAAAGCAAGACTAGTAGCACAAGGATATAGGCAAGAAGAAGGAATTGATTATGATTAAACATATGCACCAGTTGCAAGACTGGAAGCTATCAGAATATTCCTTGCATATGCTTCATTCAAGAACTTCAAAGTCTATCAAATGGATGTCAAAAGTGCATTCCTGAACGGTCAACTACAAGAGGAAGTATATGTTCAACAACCCCCAGGCTTTGTAAATCACAACTTTCCTGATCATGTATATCATTTAAACAAAACTTTATATGGCCTTAAACAAGCTCCCAGAGCTTGGTACGAAACTCTTTCAAAATTTCTAACTGATCATAATTTTTCTGTTGGATCAGTTGATAAGACCTTGTTCAAATTTTCCAAGAATAATCACATTTTACTTGTTCAAATTTATGTTGATGATACCATATTTGGGTCAACTAACCCCAAATTATGTGAGAAATTTGCTAAGTGCGGGAAAAGTTCGAAATGAGCATGATGGATGAATTGACATTCTTTCTTGGACTGCAAGAGAAGCAACTGGAGACTGGTACATTCATCAGTCAAAATAAATATACAAAGGAGCTGCTGAAGAAATTTGGCATGGAGTCATGTTCAGCTGCAAATACTCCCATGAGTTCATCAGTAAAATTGGACACTGATCAAGGGGGAATATCAGTTGAGGCGACATTATATCGAGATGCAGATTATGCAGGATGTAAACATGATCGAAAAAGTACAAGTGGATCATGTTAGTTTCTTAGAGATAGACTGATCTCCTGGTTCAGCAAAAAGTAGACATCCATAGCTACCTCAACAACTAAAGCAGAATATCTTGCTGCTGGTAGTTGTTGTGCTCAACTGATCTGGATCCAGCAACAACTAAAAGATTATGGAGTAATTACAAATGAATCACCCATATTTTGTGACAATACGAGCACAACTGTCATCACCTATAATCCAGTTCTTCACTCAAGGACCAAACATATAGATGTCAGGCATCACTTCATTAGAGATCATGCTTTGAAGAAGGACATTAGACTGGAGTATATCTCAACTGAGCAACAAACAGCTGATATCTTCACCAAACCACTACCCGAGACTAAGTTTTCTCACTTTCGCAATATTCTTGGCTTAATTGACTTGTCTTAAAATTATTTTTGATGCAGTTTTACTAGTAAAATTATTTGCAGAAAATAAGAACACAACAAAAAAGAAAAAAATGTTACTTTATTAAGAATAAAATCGTTTCCATCTTACAAAAGAAATATCAGAACCTACTGAATCTTGCCATTCTCTAATCCAATCATTCAACTCATACATTCGGCTTCTATAAAATGACTCAGTTGTAGAAATCTTCTCAATCACATGCCATTCTTTCCATAACATTGCATGTAACAAAACATTGTCATCAACCAGGTCTGTAACATGTCTAACTTCAAAACGATTAATATATCTTCTTGCTGTTGCTGCTTGAGTACGAGACAGAGCAACACCACTACTACTTATCCTCTGAAAATCATGAATTTTGAACCATGTTGACATCACTTTCTTGAAAACATATTCTTCAATCTTCTTCTTCAACTCTTCGAAATAAAGCCTTGATTGTTCAGTAACATGAACGTGCGTACTGCTGCAAGCATCAGAATTACTTGAGTCGGACATATTGAACTGTTATTGTCTCACATTTTATCTCTCTTGTCTTATTTATAGACAGGTGACATTAAATGTTGAAGAAAACAAAGAGTTTCAAGTCAACCGAAGCGCTTTTCCTATTTTACCCAGACTTTTATTTATCAGTTGCTAATTATCAACTGATATCAGTCTGTCATCTATTACTTAATGCTTAACTGGCTTCAGTCCATAGTTAACTTATATTAGTTAGCCTTTCATCAGCTCATGTTTAAATTCGCAATTCATATATAACAACTGATGAAACTTATCATTTGCAGAAAGAGAAGAACAAAGTTAAGCACATAGAAATACTTCATTCAACCATAAACATTTGCACGAATTACATCATCATATTTTTCCTCTACAACAATTATCCACATCTTGAACCAAGCTGATAAAGGTGCAGTAGATGTCTTCACAAAGCTCTGAGAATCAGCTATGCGCTTAAGGATTTTCAGCTCCTTTCGAAGCATTAGCTGATAGATATGATCATCCTTAAAGACATCCACCCACACAACTATGTTCAAGTGCTCCTGCACTTTCTCAACTCTGCCACCAGTTTGGGAGTGGTAGCCTCTCCAGTATTACCCAGGAACTCAAGCCTCTGTAACTTTTCCCAGTAGTGAAGACTCTTATAGAAGACCTCATCTTCTATATCAGCCTTCCTCGTCTCCAGAGCAAACGGCAAAACACTCGAGCTACTCGCATCTGCCATTCCTTTTGTCTTGAATATTTTCACTATATGACTAAAACTAACCGTGTTACTTATATTTATAGGCAAAAATCATGGAAGCTGAAGGGTCGTCAATGTTTCAGCAAACGACAATCATCCTGATCTTTAAACTTTTATCGCCACTTTAATTATTCTATGCACCGATGAAGGGGGAATATCAGTTTTTCAGAGGTTAACTGAGAAGACAATTGTTTGTGAATTCTCAACTGAAATGAATCAGTTTCCCAACTGATTATTAAGCTGGATATTTTACAAATCTTCTCATATAAGTTAACAAATTAAAAACTTATTATATTCCAAATCAACTTATATGACTGCAATTTCGTTACGTGGCCTATTTTAAACCGTTCATTTCTTGCACACACGCTTACAGCACACGTACACACATATTTTTTCCTCCAATTTTTAATGGACTGACACGTGTCCAGAATTTAAACAGTCACTTACATATAAATGATTCCCCGCTTCGATTCAGTTTTATTTCTTACGCGTACATCATCTCTCAGAGCAAACTCATACACTCAGAACTTATATATCGCAAAATTTCATGTTTCCTTACTCTCAGCAATGGCGAATCAAATCCCAGCTCACATGATGAACGCTATTGACTTTAAATCAGTCTCATCAGTTCAAGAAGCTAATGTTAAGAACGTCTTTCTGAAGATTGAATCTGCTGGTCTCAGGATGTTTTTGGGCAGAGCCTCGCAGGAAATTTACCCAAAAGAACTCCAGGATTTCTACTCAAACGGATATATCAATCCTGATGGAAGCATTATTTCCTTTGTCAATGATCAGTTGGGGACCATTTCTGAATATTCTTTCGGCGAAATCTTTTCATTACCTTCTGATGGATTAGTACAACTTGCTGATGTTAAAGCATCGGATATTGAAGAAATGCAAACTGCACTCTCTGCTGATGGACGAAAAATTAAAGTTTCCGATCGTAAGAAGGAACTGAAGCATTAGGTTCAGTTGCTGGCTGATATCGTAGCCAAAGAGCTATTGGCCAAGGCAGGATCATTTGCTGCCCTTACATTGGAAACATTTCAAGCTATTACAGTTATTATGACTGAAAGAAAATTCAACTGGAAGCAACTCATTTTCAGTATCTTGAAAAATATGTTTTCCTCCACCAAGCAATCTAAAGGATTTGCATTGCCGCCAAGATATTTGATGAAAGTCAAAGGATTGGTGGCTGATGATTCCGAGCGACTATCTAAATTCAAAATTTTTAATGGGAAGAATGTTCTGCCACCCAAAACTAAAATCGATATCTCTCCTGATCAGTTTGTGAAGATCAAGAAGGAAATTAGAACGCAACAGGCTGCTCCCAAAGCAGTTCAACAGGCCAAAACATTGGCTCAACTGAAGGCAGTTAAAAGAAAATTGATAATCAGTGAATCTGATTCCGAGAAGACGCCCTCTCCAAAAATTGCAAAGAGACCAAGAACACAAAGGACAAAATTACCAGCCACAGCAGAATCTATTCCTACTGAAAGGCTGACATCTTCGAATGCCCAATAGCCTATCAAAGCAGCTCCCCTAAAGTACTTCCCACCTGAAATATCAACTGATGCAACAAAAGAAACAGTTAGGATCAAAGCTCCTTTAATCCATATCCATCGTCCTACTGATCTCGCACCTGCCAGAACCGAAGGTATAAAGATTACAGAACTGGTGGATACTACTCGCACTGGTTTGGAAATTCCTCATATCCTCAGTACTGAAAAAGGCAAGGGCAAATTAATTGAAGAGCCCAGGCCATCCGATTCCATTCAAACTCATATTGACCTTGTTTGGGAACATGTTAATAATTTTGCTGAAAGGGGATCGGTTACGGTGCCCGAATGCGCAACGAAAGCAACAAAATTTCGATTTTTATAAGAAAAATTCGAGCACCACTATACTAGTGTGTAGCATATACAAAAACACCAAAATCTCATACATAGGGTGTTTTAGAAATGTACCTATCAATCTTAAAAGATTGATGATGGCTCCAACTAAGGTGTAAACACCTTAGCTCTTGAATGGCAAGACAATCTTCAAGCTTCCTTTGAGCCCACCTTGCTCAAATATTAAGCCCACCACCAACTAGCTAGAACCACTCTAATTTTGCACTAGAAAAATTAGAGCATCTTTCTTTGAGAAGTGTATTGTCTCCTCAACAATTGAAGAACAAAAATTGGGAGAGAATAGAAGGGAAAATTTCGGCCATTGCTAGATAGAATGAAGGGGAGGGAGACTTGTCTTGGTAGTGGGAAAAAGTTGTGGCAAAAAGTTGCATGCCAAGCCTTGGTTGTTGCAAAAGTTGTCTCCCAACTCTTCACCTCCCATGCATGCATTTTTATTTGATTTTTAACAATTAAAAATCCATGGACTTAATTTAATTATCTCAAACAAATTTGAGACTAATTAAACATTACTTAAATTTACTCAAGTCATAGTTCAATAATTATTTTACTATTGGGATCTACAAGACCCAATATGATTTGATTAATTTAACACTTGAATTAATTTAATTATTTGGACTCTTCTAGGCCCACTAGTGTTTAATTAATTCAACACTTGAATTAAATTAATTTAGCCCATAATAATGTTCATGAAAATCACAATTTTCAAATACATTATTTATTTGCCCAACTTTTAATTTAGGAACACATTCATAAATTAAAAGTCACATTTCTCTCATAGAAGTCACACTTCTATTTTTCCCTACGCTTATAAACTCATTTATAAGCCGTTCATCACTTTGAACTATTTTAACTTCTCAACGGGATCTAGAAAGCTAGCACTTGTGTGGCCCTCAATGGTACATTGATACAACTAGCCGTGGGTTCACATCTCCATGTGATTCGGACTAAACATGTCATTATACGAGCATACCCCAATTGCTCCATTCGTACTTATCAACTCCTTGATAACAAGAACGTCAGAACTCAAGTCTGATAGTACCCAACCAATCATGTTAAACGCCTAGCAGCATCGCTTACATGATTCCCTAGGTATCAAATGATGTCTGCAAGAACAATTCAATTATGGTTAGCGTACAGTACGGTCTCTTCAACTCATTTATCCCGACCGATTCGACAACCATTGGTTTATCGAGAGTTGTCAATGAATCGATACTATGTGTCATGTCGTAGTTGCATTGATGGTGTAATCTATGAAACCCCTTTCATAATTATCACCATACTCTTATCAGAGATTTCAACCTACATACACATGAGAACACATAGGATATCCATACCCGAAGGTAAGCGGTGAATCCCCGACTACAATGTATCGACTCCTATATGTTTCGACAGAACACCCAACCTTGCCACCTGATGTAGTGACCCGTTCCAGAATCACCTACTAATCAGAACTTAAGCATGCAATTAACTTAATAAAACTGAATCAGATAAACAGCGGAAAAACAACATATACAGCCCGATCGAATCAGTAAGTACGAATACTAAAACAACCAAATCAAACTAAATCCCAAGAATAAAATACCAGCAACTACAGGTCAACCCCTGCTAGCTCCCTGTCCTCTCCCTCCTGGACCGTCCAACCTAAGACCTGCCCCATCGAATAGGGTGTCCAAAACAGAGATAAACCGAGGACGTGAGCATAAAACGCTCAGTACCGAAAGCATGAGTATACAAGACTATGACATGCATGTATGCAAAATGTACTGGATACCAGGGTCTGGGTATAACGAAAAACTGCTCAGGCAAATGACGTCAAGGTATGTAGCACTCTGCGCCGTCGCACCAGGAGGTGGCTCCCATACCATAAACCTGTGGATATACCGGTATCCTGACCACCGTCGGCCAACGGGGTCCAACCATCCACAACAACCGAGGGCTGAGCACCCTCTGAACAGGCTATCTCAAAAGATAAACAGGCCCAACATGATTATGCAAATGCCGCATAATAAACCATGCATCATATGTCAGATAATAATGCAACACATAAACATGCAACCATAGTAAAGCATACTCAACCAAGATATCTCGGATAGTACTTCCGTACCTCAAACCAGTAGATCCTAGCAATCAGCCCTAGAATCAAGCCTACAACCCAAGTGATACCATATCACTAAACCACATCTAAAAGCCTTAACTAGACTAATAGATACTCCCAAATCTCAAGGAAACCCAGAACCATACCTGCGTCCGTAGTCAGCCCACTGATGCCGCTAGCTCCCAACTAGAGCACAGCTCCGCTACAAAGCCAGTAGCTCCCTGCTAGTGCCCGAACCTCGGGAAAAGCTAGAAACCCATCAGAAACGACTAAAACGCTCTGGAACTCTCGGAATTGGTAATTGAAAAGTGAAGCCTCGCGCCTCTATTTATAGACGACGATCGGACGATCCGATCCACTTCGGAAGATCCGATCCTGTGCACTTCGGACGATCCGATCCACTTCGGACGTTCCGAACTCTGCATGTCTTCCACGTGTCCAGCCACCTGTCTTCGGACGATCCGAACCTCTTCGGACGATCCGAACCCTGACACGGTCTACTGTTGACAAGACTCGGTCTGACACCGAACCGAACGGTCCATCCGAACCCACTTCGGACGATCCGAACCTCTTCGGACGGTCCGATCCTGGTTCGTTCCTTCCGAACTCGCAGAATATAATTAATCCAATAATTACTCAATTTAGGCATCGGGATACTACATTCTCCCCCTCTAAAAAGGATTTCGTCCGCGAAATCGAGTCTGAAGAATAACAATTCTGAACAATCAATACATTCATCTCAAGAATGAATTACAAATTGAAAGCACAACTGAAATTACAATCATAACTGAAAATGCTACAACTAGAACAACTCAGGATGCTCTGACCGCATGCGACTCTCTAGTTCCCAAGTAGCTTCTTCAGTACCTCGGCGCTGCCACTGCACTAAGACAAGAGGAATAGTCTTATTCCGCAGTACCTTATCCTTCCGGTCTAAGATCGAAACCGGTCTTTCTACAAAAGACAAATCCGGATTCAACTGAACTTCTGTCGGATGCAAAACATGGGACTCATCCGCTACGTATCGTCTCAACAAGGACACATGAAACACATTGTGAACACTAGACAGATACGGTGGCAAGGCTAATCTGTAGGCCAAATCTCCCACACATTCCAAGATCTCAAAAGGACCAATGAATCTCGGAGATAGCTTACCCTTGAGTCCAAATCTCAGAATCCTCCGAAAAGGTGATACCTTGAGAAACACTTTCTCGCCTGCATCAAAATGAAGAGGCATGCGCTTGGTGTTCGCATAACTCGCTTGTCGATCCTGAGCAGTCTTAATCCGCTGCTTGATCACAAGAACTTTATCCTTGGCCTGCTGAATCAATTCTGGACCCTCGACCTGTCGTTCTCCGACTTCCTCCCAGAACAGAGGAGTACGACAACGTCGACCATACAACGCTTCAAACGGAGACATACCAATACTCCTATGAAAGCTGTTGTTGTATGCAAACTCTATCAGTGGCAAATGATCCTGCCAAGCTGGCCCGAAATCCATCACACAAGACCTCAACATATCCTCAAGCGTACGAATAGTCCTCTCTGACTGTCCGTCAGTCTCTGGGTGATACGCAGTACTCAAACTCAAAGTAGTGCCCAAAGCTTGCTGAAAGCTACCCCAAAATCTAGACGTAAATCGAGGATCTCTGTCACTAACGATACTCACAGGCACACCATGAAACCGTACAATCTCCTGAATGTACAACCGTGCCATCCGATCGAAAGTGAAATCTCTGTTATACGGAAGAAAATGGGCAGACTTGGTAAGCCGATCTACTACCACCCAGATAGCATCTCTATTCCCCACAGACATAGGCAAGTGAGTCACGAAGTCCATCGTGATATGCTCCCACTTCCACTCCGGAATAGGAAGATTCTGCAACAAACCTCCAGGTCGTCGATACTCAGCCTTTACCTGCTGACAGACCAGGCACTTGGAGACATACTGATAAACATTGCGTTTCATACCTTTCCACCAAAATCGAGTCCTTAAATCTTTATACATCTTGTTGCTCCCCGGATGAACACTCAACTTGCTACGATGAGCCTGGGACAAAATCTCCTCCCTCAAAGTGTCATCCTCCGGTACAACAACACGACCAGATAAGCACAAAAGACCCTGAGACTGATAGTGGAAACCAGAAGTATTATCTCCATCAGCCAACCGAGCTAATTTTTGAACCTTAGAATCAGACATCTGAGCATCTCTAATCCGAGAGTACAACACTGGTTCAGACAAAATAGTAGCCACACGGATACTCTCTGATCCCTTCCGATGCTTATAATTGAATCCCATCGAACAGAAATCCTGAATAATCCCAGATACAGCACAAGTCTGAAGAGCAGACAATCTCACCTTGCGACTAAGAGCATCAGCCGTGAGATTCGCAGATCCTGGATGATACTTGATCTCACAATCATAATCCTTGAGTAGATCCATCCAGCGACGCTGACGCATGTTCAACTCTGCCTGAGTGAACAGATACTTCAAACTCTTATGATCGGTGAAAATCTCAAATCGCTCACCATACAGATAATGGCGCCAGATTTTCAAAGCAAAAACGATCGCTGCTAATTCCAGATCATGAACAGGATAGTTCTCCTCATGAGGCTTCAACTGCCTCGACGCATAAGCAATCACATGCTCATTCTGCATCAAAACACACCCTAGACCCTGCAAAGAGGCGTCGGTGTAAACACTAAAACCACCAGATCCAGCCGGTAAGGCCAAAACAGGCGCAGATGTCAACCGTCTGCGAAGCTCCAAGAAACTCTCTTCGCACTCTGATGTCCACTCAAATGAAACATCTTTCCGAGTGAGCTGAGTAACTGGCTTAGCAATCTGAGAGAAGTTGACAATGAAGCGGCGATAATACCCAGCCAATCCCAGAAAACTGCGGATCTCGGCTACTGTCGTCGGACGCGACCAGTTCAATACCGCCTCCACCTTGCTCGGGTCAACTGAAACTCCCTCGCTAGAAATAACATGACCAAGGAATACAACCCTGTCAATCCAAAACTCGCATTTACTCAACTTCGCATAAAGCTGATTCTCGCGAAGTATCTGTAAAATAATTCTCAAGTGTTGTACGTGTTCTCGCTGATCACGCGAATAGATTAAGATATCATCTATGAACACCACAACAAATTTATCCAAGAAGTCTCGAAATACCCGATTCATCAGATCCATAAAAACTGCTGGTGCATTCGTCACCCCAAAAGGCATAACCAGAAACTCATAATGCCCATACCGGGTCCTGAATGCAGTCTTTGATATATCTCCCTGATGAACTCGAAGTTGATGATAACCAGACCTTAAATCGATCTTGGAATACACAGAGGTACCTTGCAGTTGATCAAATAAATCATCAATCCGTGGCAACGGATACTTATTCTTTATCGTAGCACGATTCAACTGCCGATAATCTATGCAGAGCCGCATAGAACCATCCTTCTTTTTGACAAAAAGAACTGGTGCTCCCCACGGGGACACACTGGGTCGAATATACCCCTTGTCAAGAAGATCCTGCAACTGCTGTTTCAATTCTTGCATCTCTGATGGAGCTAAACGATAAGGAGCTCTGGAGATTGGTGCCGTGCCTGGCACTAAATCAATGCTGAAATCCACTTCCCGAACTGGAGGAAAACCAGGAATCTCCTCGGGAAAAACATCCGGAAAATCGCAAACCACTGGAATTTCACTGACCCCGACACTGTCTGCGGACGAATCAATAGCATAGATAAGGTAGCCTTCCCCGCCCGACTCTAAGGCACGACAGGCTTTCAGAGCAGAAACCACAGGCATCGGGGGTCGCGCTCCCTCTCCATAGAAAAACCAACTGTCGCCCTCCACTGGACGAAACTGCACGAACTTCTGGTAACAGTCCACAGTAGCTCTATACACAGTCAGCACATCTATTCCCAGAATGCAATCAAAATCCTCCATCGCAAGAATCATCAAATTAGCAGTTAAGATATTACCCTCAAACTCTAGAGGACAACCCATCACTAGACGTTTAGCTAACACCGAATGACCCATCGGTGTGGAAACAGATACCACAATGTCCAAAGAAGTGAAAGGTAAAGCATGACGCTTAGCAAACCTCGCAGATATAAATGAATGCGATGCACCAGTATCAATGAGAACGTAAGCAGGTAATCCACATAAATTACAAATACCTGCAATAACTCTCTCGTTCTCCTCAGCAGCCTGATCCTGGTTAAGAGCAAAGACCTGCCCTTGAGTACGCGGTCGGAGGTTAGAGCCCTGAGTAGACTGTCCCTGCTGTGGCCTCTGATGAACTGAAGCCTGAGAACCAGATCCTGATCCTCCACCCATCTGTGGACAATCTCTCTTCATGTGGCCCATCTCACCGCACCTGAAACAAGCACCCGCAACTCTGCGACAACGCTCTGTCGGATGGTCCTTCCCGCAATGCTGACACGGGCCCTTCTTCTTCCCAAAATGGTGAACTCCTCCAGATCCAGAGGAAGAAGAAGTAGATCCAGCCTTCTTAAATGATTGGGCACGGGGACCCAAAGAACTAGTAGGACGAGCAGACTGCATGGCTCGACCCCTCAGCAAACTGCCCTCTGCCTGGCGACAACGGTTCACAAGGCCCTCATACGACTTCGGATCATCACAGACCACGACCCGATCATAAATCTCCTGATTGAGGCCCTGAAGAAAATGATTATACTTGGCCACCGCATTGTCACTAACGTGCGGAACATATGGGAGCAACTCAAAGAACTTCTGCTGATACTCATCAACAGACAAACTCCCCTGCTTCAGATTGATCAACTCAATCGCCTTGGTCTGCAGAAGAGCTGGCGGAAAGTAAAGCAGCATGAAAGCAGCTCGGAAATCGGCCCAAAGAACTCGGCCCTGTCGCTGAACTATCGGTGCAGAGGTAGACCTCCACCACTTACGTGCACCGCCCTCCAGCAAGAAATCAAGGGTATCCATCTGCTGCTCCGCCGAGCACTGGAAAGACTTGAAACAGCTCTCCATCCTCTCAAGCCAGTTCTCCGCAACATCCGGAGTCTCGCCGCCCGAAAGAGGTTTCGGCCCCATCTGCAAGAACCTATGCATACTGAAACTCCGAGGCTCATCTCGTCGGTGTGGACGACGTTCCCGATGCTCTCGACGACGCTCCCGATCGTCGCGGTCTCCCCAGCGTCCCACGCTGCCATGACTACTAGCATCGTCGTCAAAACCAGACATCTCTACAAAAAGTCACCAGAGATTAGACCCAAAAGAACAGTTCTAAATCCCAAAATCTTAATGCATGCTCTGATACCATAAATGTAGTGACCCGTTCCAGAATCACCTACTAATCAGAACTTAAGCATGCAATTAACTTAATAAAACTGAATCAGATAAACAGCGGAAAAACAACATATACAGCCCGATCGAATCAGTAAGTACGAATACTAAAACAACCAAATCAAACTAAATCCCAAGAATAAAATACCAGCAACTACAGGTCAACCCCTGCTAGCTCCCTGTCCTCTCCCTCCTGGACCGTCCAACCTAAGACCTGCCCCATCGAATAGGGTGTCCAAAACAGAGATAAACCGAGGACGTGAGCATAAAACGCTCAGTACCGAAAGCATGAGTATACAAGACTATGACATGCATGTATGCAAAATGTACTGGATACCAGGGTCTGGGTATAACGAAAAACTGCTCAGGCAAATGACGTCAAGGTATGTAGCACTCTGCGCCGTCGCACCAGGAGGTGGCTCCCATACCATAAACCTGTGGATATACCGGTATCCTGACCACCGTCGGCCAACGGGGTCCAACCATCCACAACAACCGAGGGCTGAGCACCCTCTGAACAGGCTATCTCAAAAGATAAACAGGCCCAACATGATTATGCAAATGCCGCATAATAAACCATGCATCATATGTCAGATAATAATGCAACACATAAACATGCAACCATAGTAAAGCATACTCAACCAGGATATCTCGGATAGTACTTCCGTACCTCAAACCAGTAGATCCTAGCAATCAGCCCTAGAATCAAGCCTACAACCCAAGTGATACCATATCACTAAACCACATCTAAAAGCCTTAACTAGACTAATAGATACTCCCAAATCTCAAGGAAACCCAGAACCATACCTGCGTCCGTAGTCAGCCCACTGATGCCGCTAGCTCCCAACTAGAGCACAGCTCCGCTACAAAGCCAGTAGCTCCCTGCTAGTGCCCGAACCTCGGGAAAAGCTAGAAACCCATCAGAAACGACTAAAACGCTCTGGAACTCTCGGAATTGGTAATTGAAAAGTGAAGCCTCGCGCCTCTATTTATAGACGACGATCGGACGATCCGATCCACTTCGGAAGATCCGATCCTGTGCACTTCGGACGATCCGATCCACTTCGGACGTTCCGAACTCTGCATGTCTTCCACGTGTCCAGCCACCTGTCTTCGGACGATCCGAACCTCTTCGGACGATCCGAACCCTGACACGGTCTACTGTTGACAAGACTCGGTCTGACACCAAACCGAACGGTCCATCCGAACCCACTTCGGACGATCCGAACCTCTTCGGACGGTCCGATCCTGGTTCGTTCCTTCCGAACTCGCAGAATATAATTAATCCAATAATTACTCAATTTAGGCATCGGGATACTACACCTGATGACCCCATGAGAGTCGATAAATAAGTCAAAGTGTAATTCTAGCACATAGAGTCTCAATGTTGTCTCGGGTCATAAGTACTAATGGTGTACGACCATAAACTAGGACTTTTCCACTCGATAAGTGAGAACACTCGGAAAGTCCTTTATGGAGGGTTGTTCAGTGTACTCTACCAAGAGCACCTATCTGAATACTCGGACATCACAATGTCCCCTACCAATGAAACATGGTACTCACATCGCAGATACTAGTCTCGAACTCTAGCGGCCTATATCCTTCTTCGCGGCGGCTGAATCGACTAGGAACTGTTTAGAATATACAGTATTCCAAATATGAGTTTCATGATACTCATCATATGAGCATCTCATATTCTTTCTACTATTTGTATATTCAAGGGCTTTATCTATGCAACTAGCATGGGTATACAGATAAAGATTTGCCAAAACAATAATTTCAAATATTATTAAAATAAAGATTGCTTATACATAGAGTTTCATTGTGAACACTAGGCCAACACTTGGCTCGACGGGCACCTACTCTAACAATCTCCCACTTGCACTAGATCCAACTACCCATATGCTTCAAACCCATTGATTCGTGATGCATCTCGAATAATGGTCCAGGTAAAGGCTTAGCTAGTGGATCAGCAACATTATCTGCGGAGCCGACTATGCCAATCGACACTTCTCCTCTTTCCACAATCTCTCGGAGGATGTGGTACTTTCTCAATACATGTTTGGACATCTGATGAGACCTTCGCTCCTTTGCTTGAGCTAAAGCTCCCGAGTTGTCACACAACACCGGGAGAGGAGCAACTCCATTAGGAGTGACGTCCAACTTTTAGACGAAATTTCTTATCCAAACAGCCTCCCTTGCTGCATCTGATGCAGCAATGTATTCGGCCTCTGTGCTGGAATCCGCAGTATTGTCTTGCTTGGAACTCTTCCAAGAGACAGTAGCACCATTGAGCATGAATTCAAACCCAGAGGTTGACTTCGACTCATCGATATCGCTTTGGAAGCTAGAGTCGGTATAGCCTTCCAATTTCAGTTCTCCACCCCATAGACCAGGAACAATTTATTGGTCCTTCTCAACTACTTGAGGATGTCTTTCACAGCATTTCAGTGTGGAAGACCAGGGTTTGATTGATATCTACTCGCTACACTTAGTGCGAAAGCCACGTCAGGATGTGTAGATATCATCTCATACATGATGCTACCAATCGTATATGCATAAGGAATGCTTGTCATCGCCGCTATCTCTGCATTAGTCTTGGGAGACAAACTTGGATAGGGACACGCCATGACACATTGGTGGATGTCCTCTCTTGGAGTCATCCAACTAGAACCGCTTCACGATGGTATCAATGTATGTGGACTAGGTGAGATCAAGCAATCTTCTTGATCTATCTCTATAGATCTGTATTCCCAATACAAAAGATGCTTCACCCAAGTCCTATATCGAGAACTTACTTGCAAACCATATTTTAGTTGATTGCAACATTCCTACATCATTCCCAATGAGTAGAATGTCATCAACATAAGACACCAGGAATGTCACAACACTCCCACTGACCTTCTTATACACACAAGGTTCCTCAGGATTCTTAGCAAAACCAAACTCTTTGATTGTACTGTCGAATCTGAGGTTCCAACTCTTAGATGCCTGTTTTAGACCATAAACAGATCTTTGAAGTTTGCATACCATATGCTCACTTCCGACAGATGTAAACCCTTCAGGTTGAGACATGTAAATATCTTCCTTAATATCCTCATTAGGAAATGCTGTCTTGACATCCATCTGCCATATCTCATAGTCATACTATGCAGCTACGGCTAGCAATATCCTTATCGACTTGTACATTGCAACTGGAGAAAAGGTTTTCTCAAAGTCAACTCCTTGTCTTTGAGTATATCCTTTTGCTACCAATCGCATCTTGAAGGTCAATACCTTCCCATCCGCCCCAAGTTTCCTCTTGTAAATCCATTTACACCCTATGGGAACAATTCTCTCAGGTGGATCCACGATATTCCACACTTGGTTCGAATGCATGGAATTCATCTCAGATTCCATTGCTTCAAGCCACTTGGATGAATCGACATCAGATAATGCTTCCTTGAAGGTCCTTGGATCACATCAGAGGTTAGGCTCATCATGGCCCTCTTCAAGAAGCAGACCATACCTCATAGGTGGTCTCGAGACTCTCTCGGATCTTCTAGGAGCTTGTATCTCCTCTCTTGGCTCTTCGGGTGTGGGTTCTATAATTGTGGGTGTCTCTCGAACCTCTTCGAGTTCTATCATCTCCTCTTTTCTATCCAATAGAAAATTCTTTTCCAAAAAGGTTGCATTCCTAGAAACAAACACCTTTGTTTCTTGGGGATGATAGAAATAATATCCAACAAAATTCTTTGGATATCCAACAAAGAAACATAAAATGGATCGACTATCCAATTTATCTCCCACTACCTGCTTTACATAAGCAGGGCACCCCCATATTCTAAGAAAAGAATATTTGGGAGGCTTACCCATCCATATCGCATATGGTGTCTGGCTATGAATGGACATTTAGTGGAATATCTTTCCATTTTAAGTCGTAGAGATCGTTTTCAAGTTCTCCAGTACCAATTAAACATTCATTCTTGTCAATGTTGCAAACACCTTTGGTAAATAAACAAGAATATCCATCTTTATCAACATAGAAATGGAAACGATGTTTTTCACAAGATTAGGTACAAACAAAACATCTCATAAAATTAACTTAAAACTATTGTTCTAATGCAAGTAAACATCTCCTACAGCCTTGGCAGCAACCCTTGCTCCATTGTCCATCCTCAAGAAGGTCTCACCTTCCCTTATTCTCCTACTTCTTCCCATCACCTGAAACTCATTACAGAGATGTGAGTCACAACTGGTATCTAATACCCAAGAAGTAGAGTTAATTGAAATGTTTACTTCAATGTAGAACATACCTTTCCAGAACCTTTCTGGGCAAGATATTCTCTGCAGTTACGCCTCCAATGTCCAGGCTTCTTGCAGTAATGACATATGTCAACAGTCTTGTCAGCCTTCACTGGTATGGCTGCCACAGCCGTTTCTTCTTGGGACGTTGGAAAGAACGCTTCTTTCCCTTCCTATGTGGACCAATCTTCTTACCAGATGAAGAATCCACATAAAGAACCGACTTCTCATCATTCATGGAAGCCTACATATAACACTCGGCTTTCAAGTCATGGTCACACCATTCCTTGTAAGTCTGCAATTCCTCAGGAGTGCAATCAGTCGGAGCCTCAACAGGGGGCGACTCAGTCAGTGTATATGCTATCCTTTCCGAATTCAAGACGATTTTCAGGTTTCTTAGCCAAGTGAGGTAATTAGGTCCAGTTAATATGTTTTTTTCGAGAATTGCAGATAGCGGATTGCGAATCGAAGACATTGTTAATTTGTACTGAAAAGTAAGAACAGATAAATGTTGATTATTATTTTAAAATATTTAGTAAGATATGAAGTTTGGACTTTTACCTCATATATATTTGCTCCCACTGTTTTGACATCTGTCACTACCCTCTAGTGAAAACGGGAAACTACTTTCCTCAATAGGTACGTAAGGTCCAATTAGCGAATTATGATCCCGAATAATATAAGCCAATCACAATTCTTAAAAGGTAGTTTCCAATTGCATCTCCATGCAACCCTCTACGTAAACTTTTTTCTCACGTTTGATTAGGACCCAATAATATGACGTCGTTCATCTTCACGTGTCAAGCCTTACCCATCGATGTTGAACCTTAATGGACGGTCGCCATGAGTACCCTCAATAATATGAGCCGAAATCATGGGAGTTCCACGTAGTTCACATCACCATGTCAATGGATGTCACAGCTTTCCGGCACACAGAGCCCCCCCCAATAATACGAGCCGAGTCCCGAGTACGGGCTGCGTTCATCATGCACCCATTGTCGATGGAAGATATGAAAATTATAAACAAATTTATAATTTCCCTTTCCGGGCTTGATATTAATTTTGAATCTTATTCAAAATGAGGGTTTTAATTTTGAAAGGTCTCATCATTAATTTTATTTAAAAGCTCGCCATGTTTGATCGTATGTTTGCCGGATTCATGCAGCTTTGTTATTATCATAATAATAATGCACATACTCATTATTTATAATATATCATGCATATATTATAAACAGTAAACAAACAAGGATGATCAATCGCCCCAATACTAATGGCCCGTGTGAGCTAAACACGGGCCTAGGTCCAATCCTAGGGAAATGCATGGGATGCAAATGCAAGTATTACATTAGCTTCCAATATTTACATGTCTTCGATCTTCATAATCATCATGGCCACCATCTTCCAATCTTGATCATCCACTATACTAATATTTACAAATAAATATCCATGGCAAATAGGGATACATCTCATGGGGGTGGGAACGGGACATAAACCAAGCCCACTTTATAAATTGATAATTATTACAATCATTCAACACAAAAATATCCTAGCATACACCTAGCAAATTGGGCTTGGGCTTTTGATCATCTTTCATGCATAATATCACATATCATACACCATCAATTAATTATCACAATAATTAATTGATCCAATATTATATATCTTGATCCAATCACTAACCGCCACGATAATAAACTAAATTAACAAAGTATACAAACACCTTTGTCTACTTTCCAATTAATTTATTTATAACAAAATTTCTTATAAATCACAATTTACTATAAATAATTAAAGTCCAACTTCAATTATTTATTTTATGAGAAAAATTTGCAACTTTTGAAATTTTAAACTTAAGTGCCCAAAACTTATTTTTCACCAAAAACATTTTGGCTCATTTAAAATTCACAAATATGATAGCCATCTAATGGCCCAACAACTCAAGGCCCATGATACTTTGATAATCCAAAACACTTTTGGAAACCCTAGTCGTCATTGCCGTCGCCGGATTCCGGCAATTTTTTTTTTTTATTTATTAAAATCATAGGGGGTTTCGGGCTGCCCTTGCTGCCCGTTTCGGGCAGCCCCTCGGGCAGCTTGGTCTGCCCGAAATGGGCAGCAAGAAGTTGCCGAAATATGCCCCAAAAAGCCCTTGACATTGTTGCAAAATTTTGTTCTCATGCGGTTAGAAATCAATCTCAATATAATATCTTGTAATTGCTACACAAAATCGTAACCTTAGCTCTGATACCACTTGAAAGGGGATCGGTTACGGTGCCCGAATGCGCAACAGAAGCAACAAAATTTCGATTTTTACAAGAAAAATTCGAGCACCACTATACTAGTGTTTAGCATATACTAAAACACCAAAATCTCATACATAGGGTGTTTTAGAAATGTACCTATCAATCTTAAAAGATTGATGATGGCTCCAACTAAGGTGTAAACACCTTAGCTCTTGAATGGCAAGACAATCTTCAAGCTTCCTTTGAGCCCACCTTGCTCAAATATTAATCCCACCACCAACTAGCTAGAACCACTCTATTTTTGCACTAGAAAAATTAGAGCATTTTTTTGAGAAGTGTATTGTTTCCTCAACAATTGAAGAACAAAAATTGGGAGAGAATATAAGGGAAAATTTCGGCCATTGCTAGATAGAATGAAGGGGAGGGAGACTTGTCTTGGTAGTGGGAAAAGTTGTGGCAAAAAGTTGCATGCCAAGCCTTGGTTGTTGCAAAAATTGTCTCCCAACTCTTCACCTCCCATGCATGCATTTTTATTTGATTTTTAACAATTAAAAATCCACAGACTTAATTTAATTATCTCAAACAAATTTGAGACTAATTAAACATTACTTGAATTTACTCAAGTCACTAGTTGAATAATTATTTTACTATTGGGCTCTACAAGACCCAATATGATTTAATTAATTCAACACTTGAATTAATTTAATTATTTGGACTCTACTAGGCCCACTAGTGTTTAATTAATTCAACACTTTAATTAAATTAATTTAGTCCATAATAATATTTATGAAAATCACAATTTTCAAATACATTATTTATTTGGCCAACTTTGAATTTAAGAACACATTCATAAATTAAAAGTCACATTTCTCTCATAGAAGTCACACTTCTATTTTTCCCTACGCTTATAAACTCATTTATAAGCTGTTCAACACTTTGAACTACTTTAACTTCTCAACGGGATCTAGAAAGCTAGCACTTGTGTGGGGACCCGGACGCTAATCAAGTTCTTAATCATCATTGGGACTAATTAATCAATTATAAACAGGGTCTAAAAATTTTTCTTTTAATATACAAAGCGGAAATGTAATGTAATTCAATTCAAATTCCATATTAAACATAAACATACACATCCTGTATGATCTACAAGTATTCAACTAGGTTCAACTACTACAATCAAGTAATAAAACCTATCTATGTCCAAGTCCGGAATCACCACGCTAATCTCGATCTTTCTTCACCTCTGTGACCCTGAACCTGCCCCACCTGTTGTCATGCACACATACAAACAAGACAACAGCCGGATAACTCCGGTGAGATATGAATATCCCAGTATAAACAATGTATACATGCAATCATATAAAAACATATATAAAAGCATATAATTAACATTCATAACATGTATCAAATCAGAAACATAAATCAATAACAAGTAATGAATCACACTCAGACTCAAACAACGCGTCGTCTCAGACTCGACTCAACTCTAACCTAGGGATCCCAATGTCTGGGCGAAACAGCCACAGAATTGACGACTCAGTCAAGATTTAAGCGAATCAGCCAATAGCTAGGCGAAACAGCCGATAGCTAGACGAATCAGTCAATAGATAGACGAATCAGTCAATATATAGACGAATCAGTCAATAAATAAGCGAATCAGCCAATAGCTAGGCGAAACAGCCGATAGCTAGACGAATCAGTCGGTGACTAGGCGACTCAGCCAATGACTAAACAATTCAGCAGTCCATACATGCAGTTGCTATAAATCAATAGACTACAAACATCAATCTTATCAATTACAAATCTCAATGTAATAATCTAAGTATGTGATTTAGGGAGACTCGAGTCAAACCTTACTCGAGTTGTGCAATCCCAACTCAACATTAATTTATACCTTTCTTTCTGATATTCTGATTCTGTCAAAGTCTCGAACTCAAGCCTGTCAATACTCAATCTGATAATAACAATATTGAGGGTACGGTATCAATACACCATTCAATCTATACTGGATATAATCAGAATTCAGTCAAATTCTGTTTCAACATCATAACGGCATAATCTCAATATATCCAGCCATATCATATCAGTCAGATATCAATTCTAACATCTTATAATCAATAACAACTCAATTCTGATATCAAATCAACTCCGAAATTCATAACAATTTCATATGGTATCTGTTTCTCAATCCGGTTACGATTATACGATGTCTAACATGACGAGAACATCATATATGAATCATATCAGATTCTGACAATACCATAATTTCAAATCATATCAAAACGTAGCAAAACTTACGTCCAGTTGTAGCCTACGTCGATAGGAACACAGTACCGCAGTCGGATTCAAAATCGGACGGACGGATTTTATAGAAATCACAAGTCTATGCTTCGAACTTGTTTTTCTCTCTTTCCTCAATTCTTTGCTTCGTTTCCTTCTTCTGAAACTTAAGAAGGAATGTAGGTATATATATATATATATTGCATGTAATTCATACGTGTCTTCCCAAAACTTTGCCACAATTCCTCTCGCGCATATGCGCCACTCTTCTCGCGCATATGCGCTGAACCTACTGTCCCTCCCGCGCATATGCGCCCTCTACGTCGCGCATATGCGCCGATCCTTCTGGACAGGTCGCGCATATGCGCGACTTATCTCGCGCATATGCGCCGAGATGTTCGGACGAACATCTTGAGATGTTCGGTTGAACATCTTCGCTTAAAATGTAACAATGCCCGGCTTCTTCATTTGAGTTCCTATAACCTCAATCATGTCAATTGATCAATAAATCATTCCAGATTAATCTTAAATTACGGTAATTATACCCAAATCATTTCAGATTACGGTAATTAGATTCTTGGGCCTTACAAATTGTGTGGCCCTCAATGGTTCATTGATACAATTAGCCGTGGGTTCACATCTCCATGTGATTCGGACTAAACATGTCCTTATACGAGCAAACCCCAGTTGCTCCATTCTTACTTATCAACTCCTTGATAACAAGAACGTCAGAACTCAAGTCTGATAGTACCCAACCAATCATGTTAAACGCCTAGCAGCATCGCTTACATGATTCCCTAGGTATCAAATGATAGTGCCTGCAAGAACCATTCAATTATGGTTAGCGTACAGTACGGTCCCTTGAACTCATATATACCCACTGATTCGACAACCATTGCTATATCGAGAGTTGTCAATGAATCGATACTATGTGTCATGTCGTAGTTGCATCGATGGTGTAATCTATGAAACCCCTTTAATAATTAGCACCATACTCTGATCAGAGATTTCAAACTACATACACATGAGAACACATAGGATATCCATACCCGAAGGTAAGCGGTGAATCCCCGACTACAATGCATCGACTCCTATATATTTCGACAGAACACCCAACCTTGCCACCGGATGACCCCATGAGAGTCGGTAAACAAGTCAAAGTGTAATTCTAGCACATAGAGTCTCAATGTTGTCTCGGGTCATAAGGACTAATGGTGTACGACCATAAACTAGGACTTTTCCACTCGATAAGTGAGAACACTCGGAAAGTCCTTTATGGAGGGTTGTTCAGTGTACTCTACCAAGAGCACCTATCTGAATGCTCGGACATCACAATGTACCCTACCAATGAAACATGGTACTCACATCGCATATACTAGTCTCGAACTCTAGCGGCCTATATCCTTCTTCGCGGCGGCTGAATCGACTAGGAACTGTTTAGAATATACAGTATTCCAAATATGAGTTTCATGATACTCATCATATGAGCATCTCATATTCTTTCTACTATTTGTATATTCAAGGGCTTTATCTATGCAACTAGCATGGGTATACAGATAAAGATTTTCCAAAACTATAATTTCAAATATTATTAAAATAAAGATTGCTTATACATAGAGTTTCATTGTGAACACTCGGCCAACACTTGGCTCGACGGGCACCTACTCTAACATTTGCGGCATCAAAACTTCAATCCTATGATGCCTGGACCGCTTACAGAACTCAAATTTTTGCTAAGCAACTGAAAAAGAAATCTCAGCTGAACAAATTTATCAAACTGGAAGCAATTGTCCTCAAAGTTGTCAAAGTCGCCACAATTGTTCAGGCTTTGGAGAGAAAAACCTATTTTTTTGACCAAATTCGAGCTAAGAAGCTATCTCAACTGCTTGAAGAATTGAAGGCCAACTACATTCCCACCAATCCAACTGCTTACAATGATCGAGCTGTGATCACTCAGCTAGATACAGATCTTACCAGCCTGCAAGCTCAGATCAAAATGTGGGAAATGGATCAGGAGTTAGTTCTTCCTGATGAAGCCTCTGAAGAAGAAGGAGAAGAACCCTCCTCTCAGCAGAAAGAGCCACCCTCAGAACAAACTATCGTTACAACTGAAGAAACAGTTCAGGATGTGCCACAACCATCTGCTGTGGAACATCAGCTGTACTCTGAAGCTGAGTTGAATTTTTCCAACATTGATGAAATTATTCAAGCAGTGGTGACAGAATCTATTGATAATGAATCCATTCCTGAAGAAGTTGATCATTCAACTTATCAAATTACTCAAGAGGTTCCTATCTCAACAGAAGCACCAGTTCAGCCTGCTGATTCTGAACAAAAGGAGCAAACAATGGTGCCTACTCAATCACCAAATCAACATACTTCTGAGAATATGGAAGCTTTGCTAATTTCTCCAACTAATGAACCAACACAAATGACAGAGGACTATCAAACAAATGTATCAGTTCGCGACCCTCTTACTGCAGATCTGATTCAGCAGAAAAGGCCAATTTCTGATAAACGTCAACCCTCATCTCCTCCAGACCAAGTCATAGTGACTGAAATGGATGTTCCAGCACAGACTGTTCTTGAAACGATACTATCTGATAGGACCATGGTGGTCTTTGATCAAGTCTCACATGAACCAAGAACATCAGATCAGTCACCTCCTCTTCAATCCACATATATGGATCTTGTCCTTGAGGAAACACAGAATATGCAGCAGATGCTTACCGAAATCAAGAAAATTCAATCCACACAATTTTCTCATACTGTCAAATTGGATTCCTCGATGGAATTTGATACAGCAAAACTGAAATCCATCCAAGCCAACATGGAGTCTCTTACCCAAACTGTGGATGAGATGAAAAATAACAGAGGTCTAGCTCAAAGTCTATTTACAACTCAAGATATAATCAGCAAACGAGTTGAGCTATTGGAAACTTCTGTTTCTAATAAAATGGAACTGCTGCAGACTTCTTTACAAATTGTTGTCTCAAGTATCTCCTCAGATGTCAAAATTCTTTCCACTGACGTTCGAAGATTATCTATGAAGAAGGATGACTTTGACAAAAAGGGGGAAGAAATCAAAGAGCATATTGATAAACAGCAGAAGAAATCATCTCATTTAAAAGCAGTCAATCACATTGTTAGATTCAGCTGTTATTAAATCAAGACCTCTATCAATTCAACTCTCTTATTTTATCTACAATGAGTTCAGACGTTCAGTTATTATTTCCTTAATTTTGTTAAACACCATAAAGGGGGAAATTGTTGGAAACTGAATTCCGGAGTTTGAAAAAATATGAACCAACTGAATATATGAACCAACTGATCGAGTAAACTTAACTCAGCAACTGATCGAGTAAACTGGACTTGACAGCTGAAATCAGTTTATTCAATAAAGAAAACTAATCAGTTGGAAACTGATTAGTTGATACATTCATACTTCAACTAAACATGTCTCGGTAAAGAACATTCAACCAACAAAGAGACATAGAAGATTGCAACATCGCACTTCGATCATTACAGCTTAGAACAACGCATTTCGGCTAAAGAAATTAAGACGCCGCATTACAATAAATGAATCAAACAATGCCCAAGGAATGATGAAGTGGCAATCAACAAATACAAAGATTCAATAAATATCTCAAGTTACCGTTGGAAGAGAAGCTTATAAATATGACAGAAGAACAGCTGAAGAAAACAACAGAATTTCTCTATTCAAAGCTTGCCGTTACTCTGCCAATATCATAGCTCACTCTTACTTGATTTATTCGTAGAAGTCAAGGCTACAATTTGAGCTCATTAGCACTTTGTAAAAGTTGATAAATTCGATAGTGCTAAGATCAGTTACGCACTGAGAACACTTTATAATACTAAGAGTTTCAGTCTTGACAGTGATAAGTCCAAACTGAAGTGGGTCAGTACAAATCTTGTATTCGATCAAAGTTTTTTAGTGGAAATCCTATCCTTGAGATAGAAGGGATGACGTACGAGTAATTGAAATCTCCGAACATCCAGAAACAACTCTTGCGTATTTTATTTCAATTTTGTATTCTATCTTTCAGTCAGTTATTTTCCGCAATTAATTAAGTTTAACTGATTGTCATTGACCAATAAGATTCTGAGAATCAGTTTGTCACCAAACTGAACTCAAAATTTGAAAAGATCAGTTTTAAATTGAGAGTATTTATTCAACCCCCCCTTCTAAACACTCTTGATACGTTAATCGATCCTATCAAATTATAACAAAAAGACGGATAGCAATTATAACCAAATAATTGATAAGTAAGTAAACAGTTAAAAAAAGTTCAAAAGAGTATTAAATCAGAAGTTCAATCATCATTTCCATTGTCTCTGAACATTGTATCCTCATTCTGAGGATCTTGGCTTCGGAAAGAAGATTCTGCAACGTGCCCTCCAATTCTCCCTTCTTCTATCCTCCGTTCTATCCTACCTACTGCTTCCCCATTTTCGGCATCAATGCGAGTGAGCAATTCATCCACTCATCCATTAAGATTGATAATGCTATCATTCATCATCTCCAGAAATGGGGCTTGATTCGAAACCCAATCATTAAAGGCTTGAAGAGAACGAGATTGAGACTCAATCTTGGCATTGATGGATTCAAGTTTCAATTATGTAGCTTCAACTTTAGTTGAGATTGAGCGACGAGACGACTCATGAGCAAACATAGTTTGAATGACATCAGATTGACAAAGAACGATGTTAGCGTGACTAGTCAAAACATTATTCCTAAAAATGTTGGATTCAACTTCAAGCTTAACAATGATTCTTCCGTGTTGAAGACATATTTCGTTACGCATTCTCGGAAGAATTTGGTGACTTCGACTTCACCAGCATGTTCATAGGATAACTTCTTGACGATCTCTAAAAGTCTGTCAATATTCCGTCTTAGTATATCAATCTCAGATTCAAGATTAAAGTGCTCTTCTTCTGGGGATGGAATTCTTGCAAGCTGTCGTTCTGTGATTTCAGCAATATGATCAATATGACCGATGTGATTGGGTGAATCAATAGGAAGAAAAACCAAGGCGGTAGATGAGACAAGGTCTGTTGGAGCAGTAGTAACAGCAGTAGACTGTTCAGCAGAAGATCCTTCAGCAGCAACAGATGGTTCAGGAACTGCTCTTTCTTCTGATTGCGCGGCTTCCATGGCCTTCAAATGCTCAGTGACTGGAATGGGTTCAAATTGAACATTCAAGATAGCTACCATTTCCGCTTGATGTTCAGCAGAGAAAAAATCCAAATTCGGCAGTGATTGAGATGGGGCAGCATCTGATTCTGCCATGGGTTGGTCTGCTTGTTGAGCTTCCGGTTGG
This sequence comes from Primulina eburnea, assembly GCF_022965805.1. Lineage (NCBI taxonomy): Eukaryota > Viridiplantae > Streptophyta > Magnoliopsida > Lamiales > Gesneriaceae > Primulina > Primulina eburnea. Next base: position 17,615,355 of record NC_133117.1, read on the forward strand.
ACCATATCATCAGCCTGAGCTGCTTCTAGTGCAGCAGAGACAGTAAGAACAATAGATTGAATGAATTCATCCACTGAAGCCAATTCACGATCAGATAGAAGAAATGAAGATTGAGTAGGCTGCTTCGGAGATGCAAGAGTACTGGAAACCTTAGCTTCTGGGGGAGCTATAGTTCTTTCCTCTACTGGCTTATTCTGTGTAAAAATCGGAAGGAAGCCTACTGAATACTGAACATGTTCTCCAAAAGCCTGTTCTTGAGCAAGAAGTTGCTCATTCATTAATCTCAATCTCTCGGTCAAATTTTGGATCACATTCTGATCCTGAGCAGCAGTCGGAATCATTGAGTCGAAATTAGTCTTAAGAGTCTTTAAAACTGATTCCAGCTTTTGACACTTTAGCTGCTCAAGAATGTCACTCCACCGTCTCATTGCTTCAATCATATTTTCAGTCTTGGCAAGATCAAACACCTTCTTCTCATTCTTCACCATTTTACCAAATGTAGCTGGTGTTTTGAAAAATGTGATTGGATGGAAAACTCGAACCTTATGTCAGTCATCAAAGAAAGATATATCTTCACTGGCAGATTTTTCAATTTCCTCCAAGTAAAGATCAATACCAGTTAAAATGGATGATTTGGCGCCGTGAAATTGTGATTCTTTAACGAGTTTCCCTTTGCATTTATCTGAAGATGAGGCAGGCATCACGGGTCTAAAAGCAGAAGACCCTGTAGTAGATTCACGAATAGCGACTCCAGACGAGGGTCTGAAAGTCGGAGCAGTAGATGAAGTGGTGGCAGAAGAAGTGGCTGCTGGCTTAGTGGCAGGGACAGATTCTTGCAAAGACGAGGTGGCTTCTGGAAAAACTTGTCTCAAAGGGATAGTGTCTAAATCAGCAATGGCTGTTGTTTTCTTGATGCGGAGCATCGTTCGAGCCTTTTTCTGGCTAGGGTTGGCAGGGATAGATGCTTGGGTAGGAGCAGCAGACTCCTCAGATATTTTTTTATCAGAATCGGTGGAGATAACTACTCTTTTTCTCTTGATCTTCTTTTGAGATCCTTGAACCTCAGTCTGAGCATTTCCAACCTCCTTTTTTAGAGCAATAAATTTCGTCACAGTTGGTTTTGGTCTCAAGACGAGCACATTATGTGACACCCTGACCCGTTACAATTAAAATACAGCGGAATTTAAAATTTTCATTCAAATGGAAGGAGTTTCAAAATACATTTCATAAAATGTTTACAAAATAAACACATGATCATTCAATGACATACAAAATACAAAATAATCATTGTTATGATCATGTCCCAAAATGATACAAAATATCCTTCCTTCCAACGGTGCATGCATATGACCCCCATCCACGATCACTGCCCCGGTCTGTCGCTCTTATCTGCATCACATGAATAAACTGAAATGAGAATAAATCTCAGCAAGTGGAACTCTACATAGCAATGATATATAGTATACTCTGTAAAACATGACTTTGAAATCAGAAATACCATCAACTCTGAAACATGAATACTGTAGCAATAGCTGTAGCAATAGCAATAGCAATAGATAGCAATACGATGGTATTCTCTTTTCTATGGTTGGATTGATATCAATAGTATCTGTGACTATGGTTGCCAATATCCCATCGATATAAATCGATAACTGTGAGGGGATAAAAGCCTATGGTCGATGATCATCTAATTGCATGCAATGCTCTGACTATGATAAATCAATCCAATAAAACATTTGAATTCTCAATAGCATTTAAGGCCGTCGTTTCGCAATCTCATAATATATCTTGTATTCCCTTTATAACAATGGTGAGACATACAATGCCTCCAATGAACATAGCAATGGAATCAATATATAACAATGAATCAATTGAAGGGAATAACACTTTGAAACCTTTAAAACACAATACATATAATATCATGTGAGCAAAAAGGATGAAATTCCACTTACTACCAATAGAACACCTCCAACTACACTCTTGGTACACCACCTACAACAATAATCCATAAATAACACCAATGTCAACTCTATATCCACAAGTACAAGCCAAATAATCCATTAAACAACTCAAACATCAAATCCAAAATAACCCTTAACTCAAAACCTCGTTAGAATCGCACCAAAAACTTACCTAAGCTTCCTTATACCACGGAGAACGATGATCTCAAGTCGGAAATCCAAATAACTCCAAGAATCAAAGATAGAAAGCTAAAGAAATGGATGAAAACCCTTGCCAATGGAGAGAAAATCGGTAAAGAAGAGAAGGAATAGGATAAGGTATGGCCAACAACTCCCAAAAAGTGACTAAATAACTCGCCCATACTTACACCGCGGGTGCGCCAACACAAGCACCGCGGGTGCGCCATGCTCACGGCATTCCAAAATAAATCCCATGCACGATCACCGCGGGTGCGGTGCTACAATTACCGCGGGTGCGGTGCACACCGCGGGTGCGGTCCTTGCACTGCCGCGGGTGCGGTGGTGCCACGGCCTTCCAAATGCAAAATGATGAATAGTACACCGCGGGGGCACTCATCTAAGAGCGCGGGTGCACTCTACTCACGGCAATGAACAGTACAAACTCAACTAAAATCGATCCGAAACGCTGAAACGAACAATCAACACCAACTAATACCTCAAATAAATAATAACCAATAATACTATAGCCCAAAACACAACTATAAACAACTAATCATAAACCCAAATAACACAATAAAGCTTAAACCGTACCGTAGACCGGGCTCAGCTATTACACATTATTAGCATATGCCATTGTCACAAAAGAGGCGTCGTGTTAAGAAGTTAAAGGAAAACCAGCATCCTTTAGCATTGTGTTGATCTGCACAGCAAAATCAGAACTCTTCCTAACAACCATATCCTTCATGATTTTGAACAAGAATTGGCTCCAGTCCACCTTGAAATCGGAAGTGATGGCTATCATCACTTGAACCTTCTCCTTGTTCAATTTATCAAATGATCCAACTTTGACAAAAGTGCCTTTGCGAGAACATCAGCAAGCACTTGATACTCCATTTTCAGAAGCTTCTTGAAACAGGATGGAGAGAGATCCTCTCCAGAAGCTGAGAATGTGAGAAGGGCAGTAGACATCTCCTCCGTAGAAATGCCAGAAAACTCAGAGATACCTGAAAACGGAAGAAAGAACGTCGATCCCAGAAGTGCAGCATCGATGGAGATGAATGCACCTCCTTGAGAGTAAATGATTTTTCTTTCCTATACAGTTACTTTGGCATAAAAATCCAAAAGAGTAGTTTTGTATATGACAGCAGGTGTATCCAAAAACTTTCTGAGACCAGATTTTTTGATGGCTTGAAACATCCTAACAAGATTATCGTCCTTGATTGTCAGGACTGATGAAAAGTTAACTTGATGGGCATTGAGTTTGTATGCTGTGGGGACCCGGACGCTAATCATTTTCTTAATCATCTTTCCTATTTAATTATCAATTAAGATAAACAGGGTCTAAAAATTTTTCTTTTTAAAATGCAAGTGCGGAACGTAATGGAATTTAACTAATATACATCTCAGTATAAAAGTACAATAACGTACTGAAAGGAGATCGGTTACGGTGATCGTATGCGCAACGGAAGTTAAAATTTTTAAATTTTACAAGAAAATTTCGGCCACCTTGCATTGTGTGTAGCAAATACAATAAAACACCAAAATGTCATACACAGGGTGTTTATAGAAATGTACCTATCAATCTTAAAAGATTGATGATGGCTCCAACTAAGGTGTAAACATCGTAGCTCTTGAATGTCAAGACAATCTTCAAGCTTCCCTTTGAGCCCACCTTGCTCAAATATTAAGCCCACCACCAACTAGCTAGAACCACTCTAATTTTGCACTAGAAAAATTAGAGATTTTTCTTTTAGAAGTGAATTGTTTCCTCAACAATTGAAGAACAAAAATTGGGAGAGAATAGCCACAAAAATTCGGCCATGGCAAGATAGAATGAAGGGGAGGGAGACTTGTCTTGGTAGTTGGAAAAGTTGTGGCAAAAAGTTGCATGCCAAGCCTTGGTTGTTGCAAAAGTTGTCTCCCAACTCTTCACCTCCCATGCATGAATTTTTATTTGATTTTTAACAATTAAAAATCCATGGACTTAATTTAATTATTACAAAAAAATTTGAGACTAATTAAACATTACTTGAATTTACTCAAGTCACTAGTTGAATAATTATTTTACTATTGGGCTCTACAAGACCCAATATGATTTAATTAATTCAACACTTGAATTAATTTAATTATTTGGACTCTACTAGGCCCACTAGTGTTTAATTAATTCAACACTTGAATCAATTTAATTTAGTCCATAATAATGTTTATCAAAATCACAATTTTCAAATACATTATTTATTTGACCAACTTTTAATTTAGGAACACATTCATAAATTAAAAGTCACATTTCTCTCATAGAAGTCACACTTCTATTTTTTCCTACGCTTATAAACTCATTTATAAGCCGTTCAACACTTTGAACTATTTTAACTTCTCAACGGGATCTAGAAAGCTAGCACTTGTGTGGCCCTCAATGGTTCATTGATACAACTAGCCGTGGGTTCACATCTCCATGTGATTCGGACTAAACATGTCCTTATACGAGCATACCCCAATTACTCCATTCTTACTTATCAACTCCTTGATAACAAGAACGTCAGAACTCAAGTCTGATAGTACCCAACCAATCATGTTAAACGCCTAGCAGCATCGCTTACATGATTCCCTAGGTATCAAATGATAGTGCCTGAAGGAACCATTCAATTATGGTTAGCGTACAGTACTGTCCCTTCAACTCATATATCCCGACCGATTCGACAACCATTGGTTTATCGAGAGTTGTCAATGAATCGATACTATGTGTCATGTTGTAGTTGCATCGATGGTGTAATCTATGAAACCCCTTTCATAATTACCACCATACTCTGATCAGAGATTTCATACTACATACACATAGGATATCCATACCCGAAGGTAAGCGGTGAATCCCCGACTACAATGCATTGACTCCTATATGTTTCGAAAAAACACCCAACCTTGCCACCTGATGACCCCTTGAGAGTCGGTAAACAAGTCAAAGTGTAATGCTAGCACATAGAGTCTCAATGTTGTCCCGGCTCATAAGGACTAATGGTGTACAACCATAAACCAGGACGTTTCCACTCGATAAGTGAGAACCACTTGGAAAGTCCTTTATGGAGGGTTGTTCAGTGCACTCTACCAGGAGCACCTATCTGCATGCTCGGACATCACAATGTCCCCTACCAATGAAACATGGTACTCACATCGCAGATACTAGTCTCGAACTCTAGCGACCTATATCCTTCTTAGCGGCGGCTGAATCGACTAGGAACTGTTTAGAATATACAGTATTCAAAATATGAGTTTCATGATACTCATCATATGATCATCTCATATAGTTTTTTCCAATTGTATATTCACGGACTTTATCTATGCAACTAGCATGGGTATACAGATAAAGATTTGTCAAAACAATAATTTCAAATATTATTAAAATAAAGATTGCTTATACATAGAGTTTCATTGTGAACACTCGGCCAACACTTGGTTCGACGGGCACCTACTCTAACATGTACAACAATCATTCAACTAGACTAAGGTTCAACTACTAGATTTCAAGTGTTAAAACCATATCTACAACAAGTCCGGAATCACAACTCTAACTTGTCCTCTCTCATCGTCTTCTTGACCCCGATCCTGTCCCACCTGTTGTCATGCACACATACAAACAAGACAACAGCCGGATAACTCCGGTGAGAATAAATCCCAGTATTTATGCATGCAATCATATAACTGATATAAAATCATAAATTAAATCTTATCACATGTAGCATAATCGAACAACATGTATCGTCACCAAACTGTAAATAAAACAGGAATCGTAATCTACGAAACATAAATCGATACAGATCTGTAAATCAAGTTCTTGACTCGACATATAAGACTCGACTCATCTCTCATTCTAATCTAGGGATCCCGGTGAATAAGAACGTAACAAGTCTCCCACCTACTACTACCAGTCGCGGTGGCGGTACGTTCTTATTTCTGGACTTTGGTCTAGTCTATATCGAATAATCTACAATAAGAACAATGTCTGTATCTTAAGCATATCGATATACCAAACGTCCAGTGCCTTGGCGTATCTTCCAAGACTAAGCCTATTCTGACAATGTGCAATGGGTCAGTGACTATACTGTCAAAATCTAACCCCTCTGTCAGTGACTCTTACTTAATAGTTATATACTCTCCACTTTCTGATTCATTAAAACAAACGTAATCATTTAAAAATACAAGGTTATATAAACAAAACAATACCATACAAGTATGTGGTTTAGGGAAACTTGAGTAGAATCTAACTCAAGTCGATCTCCCAGTTAACATCGATTTATACCTTTTCCTTCTCGTTCCGACGAAGTCGAAGTCTCGAAGTCAAATCTGTCCATATCAATCTGTAATACAATATCGCATAGGCACAATCTCAGTATGCAGCTCAATTCAAAATCTATTCTGATCAATACTCAAATCAAAATACAATCTGATTAATATTGACTCAAGATATAATCTAATCCATATCAACGATATCACGATATAATCGAAGTCACTACTGAATCTGATCAATATCAATCCACTGATGTTTCGACGGTATAATAATACAATCTTAATAACCACAGCGATATCAACATCACAGACATAATACCACGAGGCATAATCAGTGTCACTACAATATATAACCTTCAATAATACAAATCATGATACCCAATCGGTACAATCTCAGTTATGTCATTTCCGAAAATCATAACAAATACATACACCGTCTGTTCTTCAATCTGAATTCAGTTATATGATGCCAACTATATCAGAAACACCATATATGATTTACATTCAGTTCTGACAATATCATAATTTCAAACGATACAAGAATTCAACAAAACTTACGTCATGTTGTAGCTGTTGAAGAGAGGAACTCGGTACTGTACTCGGATTCAAAATCGGACGAGTGGATTTTGCGTAATGTTTAAATTTTTGCACGTAAGCTCATTCCCTTCGGTTTCCTTCTTTCTGAATGTGTTATATGAATTATAACACTTATATATACCTATATCTAGACACGTTGCATGATGAAAAAACGTGGCCCATTTCTTAAGCCTGCACGTCTCGCGCTCGGGCGGTCATGAGTTACCGCTCGGGCGCGGAATGTTCTGCCCGAAGATCAACTTGTTCACCACTGGCGCTCGGGCGGTAACTTTCTGCCGTTCGGGCGCCAGGCGTTGTGTCCAACTTTCCCATTTATGGTGCATTGGCGCTCGAGCGGTCTCTTTCTACCGCTCGGGCGCCAACAGTTCTGTCTTAATATTTTGGTTTACAATGCACCAATGCCCGAATTCACCTCTCATGTATTATTTGGCTCCTGTGATATTCATTAATCATAATTCTGACAATTCATCAACGTCTGATTACAGTAATTAAATCGTGGACATTACATTTGCTCCAGCCATTTCTGCAAATAGAATGAGTTTAAAGTAGATTTTGTAAAAGAGATGAGTGCAAGAGAAATCAGTAGCTAATATGTAAAATTCTGGAAACATAAAAGTGAAAAAAAATGGAAGAGGCAGCTAATATTCAAAAAATGTAAAGCCGTCGGTGAAACATAAGGACACGTATCAATATGTTTGCGGTTGAGTTTTAGAAAAGTTAGGCAGAGAGTGTCAGACACGCAAAAAATTTGAAAAAGGTAAACAAAAAAGGCGGACTGTCCAAGTGGTTACTAAAAAACAAATCAGAAGATGGTTTGTCGATTTATGTTAATATCTACTGAAAGTCATGAGGTACTGAAGTATTTTCAGCACCTTGATAAAAGCCAGTACACATTGTTTTATCGAAAAGACAAACCTCCTTCTGCTTTTTATATATCACGAAAATATCAGACAAAATAAAATAATGTTCCACCTCAATTGATGCAACTAATTAATGCGAAGATATGAAATCTGAGGGAAAGACATGTGACTCTTTGATATACGTGATGGATGTGGACAGTTAGGTGTCTCTTGGCTTCCCCGAGACTCTATAAAATACCTACAAACTCACAAACCAAGACATTTACATAAATAATAGATCAAAACAAATGGATGATACAAATATTCTCTCGAAGTCTTCTCCAGAGTCTGATTCAGCAGAGGAATCTCAAAGGCAACTTCCAGCTTCTCGTAAGATGATGTTTGAAGACATTCTTTTTCAAGATATGAAGACTTGGAAGAAATTCCTTGACCTGTAATATGAATAATCATTTAGATTTTCATTATTAGAAGGATTAAGCTGAGGAATCATCCTTTTTACAAACCATGATCATGCAAAACGAGGAGATTCTAGCAGATCTTAGATTCCTGCTGAAGTACTTAGCACTACTAAAGTGCTTCAAACTGCTGATATCATCAAATGTAATAGATAAACACAGTGTAACACATATGGTTTTATGAATGAAATATTCCATTTTGTCATATCTCTATTTATCTACTGCTTTTTACTTAATGCAAATAAATAAAAAGAAATGATGAGAAAAACTTAGTCTGAAATAAGTTAAGGCCAGATGACTCTTTGTCTTCCTCATATCCCTTCAAGTCTTGTTTATAAATTAAGATCATTTCTGCTCGTAATGACATTTGAACTCCAATGGATTGTGAAAGCAGCACACATGTTCCTCATCCTTCATGGACGCCTCAAAATATTCAGGGATTCAAGGAAGATGCTGAAGAATGCATCTTTAGAAAGGTTATGTCCATTTGGATTACAGCTTACTCCATCCAATCAGTCAATGAGGGAGAGTTCCCTGATTCTGCTAAGCAGAGATCAATAGCAAGGAAGCTTAAGAGGCGTGCACACATTGATCATTTATCCAAATTGGTCAAGGATGATGTGCTGAGCCACATGATGCTTTTGAAGGAATGGCACTTGCTTCAGAGGATGGAAAATGCCCAAGCCTTCAAGAATATTAGGAGTCATGACTTGAATAATTGGTTGATGTTGTAGCAAGATGTCGTAAGTAGTAGTCTAAGTAGTGTTCTATGGCATTGATTTTATTCTCAATAAAATATCAGTAGTTGTCCAAAATTGTCTCTTTTCGTTACAAACACACTGATATTAGATGAGCAGCAAATAACTGATAATAATTAACAAACTGATAGCAACAATATTGCTCAATTTAAATCAATTACACCAAAAACATTGCGAAAATAAGAAAACTTATTCTCAGACAAAGACTTTGTAAATATGTTTTCTGCTTGTTGATCAGTAGAAACGTATTCCAGACGAATGTCCTTCTTCTTCACATGATCTCTAATGAAATTATGTCTGATATCTATGTGCTTTGTTCTGGAATGAAGTACTGGATTTGCGTGATTGTTATAGCACTGGTATTGTCACAGAAGATAGGTGATTCAGAGGCTTGAACTCCATATTCTTTAATTTGTTGTTGCATCCACAATATTTGAGAGCAGCAGCTTCCAGCAGCAAGGTATTATACTTTTGCAGTAGACAGCTATGGAAGTCTGCTTCTTACTAAACCATGAGATCAACCTATCACCAAGAAATTGACAAAAACCACTTGTGCTCTTTTTATCCAGTTTGAAACCTGCATAATCGGCATCTGAATATCCAATAAGATTGAAAAATGAATCATTGGGATACCATAGGCCGACATTTTGAGTGCCCTTAAAATATTGCAGTATGCGCTTAGCAGCAATGTAATGTGACTGCTTAGGGTTAGATTGAAATCTTGCACAAATGCAAACCGCAAACATAATATCAGGTCTACTGGTAGTAAGATATAACAATGAGCCAATAAGATCACGATACTGAGTTAACTCTACTGAAATTCCATTTTCATCCTTTTAAAGTTTAGTAGATGATCTCGTAGGAAAAGAATCAGCAGAGCATGTTTCCATGCCAAACTTTTTCAGTAGTTCCTTAGTATACTTAGCCTGATTTATGAAGATTCCAGTATCAAGTTGCTTGATCTGCAGTCCAAGGAAGAATGTTAATTCTCTCATCATGCTCATTTCAAATTTTTCATGCATTATTTTAAAAAACCTTGCACAAAATTTGGGGTTAGTTGACCGAAAGATAATGTCATCAACATAAATATGTACTAACATGATGTGCTTATTCTTAACTAAAGTGAACAAAGTCTTTTCTACTGTGCCGATTATAAAATCATGATTGACTAGAAATTGTGAGAGCGTGTCATACCAAACTCGAGGTGCCTGTTTTAAACCATACAGGGCTTTGTCTAATTTAAATACATGATTCGGTAAGAAATGATCAATAAAACCTGGAGGTTGTTAGACGTAGACCTCTTCTTGCAGTAGACCATTTAGGAAGGCGCTTTTCATGTCCATCTGATAAACTTTGATGTTCTTGAAAGCAGCAAAGGCTAAAAATATTCTGATGGCTTCAAGCCTTGCTACTGGGGCATAGGTTTCATCATAGTCTATCCTTTCCTCTTGTTTGAGACTTTGAGCTACCAGTCTTGCTTTATTTCTGAACACAGTACCTTCTTCATTTAGTTTGTTTCTAAACACCCACCGGGTTCCACAACTTCATTTCATTTAAATTGATTCATCTCTTCTTGCATAGCTTCGATCCAACAGAGATCCAGAAGAGCTTCTTCAATTTTCTTTGGTTCATCCTGAGAGATAAAAGCAGCATGCATATATTCATTAATCATTTTCCTTCTGGTTTTTAATGGAGCTGCTGGATTACCAATAACTAAAGATGGAGGATGAGATTTTTTCCAGAAAAAAGGGTTTAAAGAAATATCTTCCTGGTTTTATGGATTCGAATCTGGCTCAGCTAAAGCAGTAGCAGGTTCGGGAATGTTCACTTCTGGTTCTGGTATATCATGTGTCTGAACAACTGGTTCTACTAGAGGAATGTCTGATTCTGTATTTTCAGCATCTTTAACACTAGGTTCTGTATCATCTTCACTATTCAGTTCCAGATGAATCCTGTCTAACCTGTTACTTAGATTTGACACGTTAGAAATTCCAGGAGCACTGTTATCTTAATAAAAAACAACATGAATAGATTCTTCAACATTAAGAGTTCTATTATTGAAAATTCTGAAAGCTATGTTTACTGCTGAATTTTCAAGAAAGAGTCCAGCATCTGATTTTGAGTTGAATACATACAAATAATTTTTTCCATTATTGTGCACAATGCATTTACAACCAAATACATGAAAATAAGATACATTAGGCTTACTCCCTTTCCGTAGCTCATATGGAGTCTGATTATGCTTCTTATTTGATCATAGTTCTGTTTTGTGTGTAACATGCTGTGTTGATTGCTTATGCCTAGAAGCGCTGAGAGATGTCTGCATCTGCTAGCAGCTTCTTTAAGAGTTATGTTTCTCCTCTCAGCCACTCCATTTTGTTGAGGCATTCTGTCAGCTGAATATTCATGATGAATGCCCTGTTCATCCAAATATATCTCAAGAATCTTGTTATTAAACTCAATTCCCCGATCATTTCTGATTTTAATGACTGAAATTGATTTTTCATTTTGAATCTTTTTCAAAAGCTTGATTAGGAGGCAACTAGTTTGATTTTTTCTAGCAAGAATTATCACCCAAGTAAATCTAGAAAAATCATCAACAAAAACAAGTGTGTACTTCATCCCCCTAAGCTCATGATAGGGATTGGACCAAATAAGTCCATATGCAATAATTCCAAACATCTTGAAGTTGATTTACTACCTTTATTCTTGAAGCTAGATCTCACTTGCTTACCAAGTTGACATGCATAACATACATGATTCTTAACGAAGTTTATATCAGGCAAACCATCAACTATGTTCTGCTTCTTGAGGTTATTGATTGATTTGAAGTTCAGGTGATTCAATCTCTTGTGCCATAGCCAATTTTATCACTAAGGGAAGCAACTAAACATGTAGGAACATTAATATGATCTTTATTCCATGAAACTTTGTATGTGTTGCCTTCTCTTTTTTCAGTTAATACAATAGACTCATCAGCATTTTTAACTGTGCATATGTGCTTCTAAAAAACTACAGAGTAACCATTATCACACAGTTGGCTAATGCTAATCAAGTTGTAACAAAGATTTTCAAATAATAGTACATCATTGATATTAACGTTACAATGGATAATCTTACCCTTACCCACGGTTTTACCTTTTGAGTTGTCAACAAAGGTTATCTTTGGTCCAGTACAACTCATTACTTTGGATAGTAGATTCTTTTGTCCATTCATGTTTCTAGAACATCCAATGTCCAGATTCCATGTGGAGCTACTGATTTTGGCTTTCCTCTCCTTTTCCTACAAGCACAAATTTTAGTATCTGGTACACAATCTATTTGGGTCCAATCCTTATCAGTCCTTTAGGAACCCACATTTGTACAATTCTAGGTGATCTTGTACTTCGGGTATCCAAAGAGGTGTGTGCAATAGAAGGTCTGCTATTTCTAACAGAATGCATCTTAGAATGTTGTTCTTCCCTTCTAGTTTTTGTTGTTTGGCATGTATTTCTTCTGAACAGGTCTAGAATTATAGTACTGGTAGTTCTTAACCTTCATAGAGGGTTGTCTTCCTAAGTTGAATCCTCTGCTGGATCCAGAACTCTGGTGAACTCTTCCATTAGTTTCAACATAACATAGACCATAATGCTTCCTTTTGTTCGTCTGATCTACAATCCTTTCAACTCGAACAGTTGGTCTGCTGTTTCATATACCACACTAGGTTTAACAAAATGAATGTGTTTCCCTTTGCTTGTATCCATTTCTGGCTTAGTACTTGTTTCGGAAGTGCTTTCACTATTGCTGAATCCGAGACCACTTATGTCACCAGATTGCTTCATTTTCTCTAAAGAAACAGAAGACTTGTTTCATGCATTTACCAGAATAGATAACTTTTGATTCTCAGACTTCATCGTCTGGTAATCTACATTAACCCTGTCATTCTCAGTTCTTAACTTACTCATCTCAACTTTTAAATCATTGCAGCTATTCTCTTGCAAGCAAGCGAACTTACTGACTTGATCCTTTATGTGTAGATTTTCAATCTTAACTTTCTCGAATGACTGAGAAAGTATCGAGTACTCTTCCATCATGTCATGCAGTGCTTTAACCAAATCAGTTCGTGTAAATTCATTCGAGTCAAATTCAAATACCTCTACATATGTCAAGGTGGATTCAATGTCTGTCATGAGACATTTGATTTCTTCTGCATCGCTATCAGTAGAATAACTTTCTGAGTCAGAAGACTCAGAACTGGAATCCGCCCATTTAGATTTTCTTTCCTATGCAATCATATCTTTGTGATCTCTTCTAGATTTCTTGCCATTCCTCTTGTATTCCTTTTTCTTCTGATCATCTTTCTTTGGCTTCAGGCAATCTGCAATGAAGTGGCCAACTTTTACACAATTGAAACATGCCATGTCAACAGATGGTGAATCGTTCTTAAAGTTTCAGTTAGGACCCTTGTAAGCTTGATGATTCTTCTTCATGAATCTGGAAAATTTCTTCACAAATAGAGACATTGCATCGTCGCTGATCTATTCAGCAGTCTTCTCAGATGTGCTTTCAATGGTAGTATCAAGTGATGTATTTGGAACAACTGCAGCAGTAGCAACAACAGTAGTAGTAGCAATGAGAGCCTTGGTTGGTAGATTCGTTGAGGGATCCTCTCCGCTTCTCACTTCAAGTTCAAACTCGTAGGCTTTTAAGTCTGCGAACAAGTCATGTAATTCTAGTTTGTTCATATTTTTAGATACTCTCATAGCCATAGTTTTTATATCCCATTCTCTAGGTAAACCTCTCATAACTTCGAGTGTTATTTCTCTGTTGCCATATTCTTTCCCAAGAGCTGCCAGCTCATTAACCAAGCTACTGAAACGTTCGTGAACCTCATTCAGAGTTTCTCCAGCTTTCATTTTGAGATTATCAAATTCTGCATTGCTACAGATAGTTTATTCTCCTTCGTCTGTTCATTTCCTTCACAGATTTTGATGAGTTTTTCCCAAATCTCTTTAGCAGTAGAACACATCTTGATCTTACTGAAGATATTTTTGTCGAAAGTTTTGTAGAGAATGTCGTTCGCAACATTATCAAGATTAGCTTTCCTTTTATCTTCTCCAGTCTATTCACTTCCATGCTTCTCAACCATCTGGGTTGCTCCCTCAATAACATCAACAATGTTAGACTTGAAGATCTTTAACCGACCACATGTGATGACAAACCACATGTCATCGCCTTGAGCTGCAAGATGAGCTTGCATCCGGATCTTCCTGTCATCAAAGTCTTCTTTTGAGAACATGGGAACCTTTCTGAAGTGTGCCATATCTATTCTAAATATAGAACAAGAAAAATTTGCTCTGATACTACTTGTTCAGGATCGATATAGAGTTTAGAGGGGGGGTGAATAAACTCTTTCCTTTGTTGGTTGATTTTGAAAAGGGTGCCAGAATCCTGTAAGAGATTATAGCTTATCTTGTTCAAGAGTAAGTCCAGCATATCACAATAATAAGTCTGGAAACGATCAAATGGAGTACGGTGATACACAATAAAACAGTAGGCAGTAGAACAGTGGTTGTTTCTGGAAGTTCAAAGATACAATCTTCTATGTCTCCCCTTCTTCTGTTTTCAGAAGGTATCATTAAAAGACTTTGGATATTACAGTACAACACTTGTACACACCCACTTCAGTGGGGCTTACCCTTAGCCTACTGAAACTTTTATTTACACAACTCATTAAAAACGAATACAACAAGGTTCTGGAAAAGAATCTTTTCCAGTTTACAAACTCTTCTCAAAGATGTAGCGAAGTTTTTAGCTTGAAGAGATTTTATGAAACAGAAGCACAAAATGATATCAGAAGATCGGATATTGATAGTAAAGTGTGTGCTGCTTTTCTGTATGTTGAGCTTTGAAGATAAATAGTTGAAGATGGCTCAAACTCACGTTGGAATAATCGTTCTAGATAAAGATAATAACGTTGTTTTCTTTATAAGATTGAACCTAATATATATATAGAAAACTTAGAGTCCAAGGTCTATATTCAGAGACGGCTTCTGAGACTTCTGAGCAAGATCAGCTTTAGTACCTAAAAGCAGTCCTGCTGAAAGCTACGAAACAATCAGTCTTGTCTCCTACCAAAACTGGTAATGAGCGTTTGATGTCTTTGTTCAGCATTAATGGTGCAATAAATACTCGTACTAGATAAAGTAACGGTAACATTAAATATAGTAACGATCAAGTAAAAGTCGTTAAGTTCTGATCTTGTATAAGCCGAATTCTGCTTCTATTTATTTAAGTTGGTAAGTACTCGAAGAGTACTGCTTTGTTAAGGCTATACGAGAACTTCTGCTATATTATCTTCTGGTTTTACTAACGCGATCTACTGGTTTTGAGTCTCATCACCACAATTAAATTAATTCTATCATATCGTATAGTATTTTCCTTTTTTTAAACCCAAAATGTTCATCAACTTACCAAATTTCAATCTTAAAATCCCAAACTCACCTACTGACGCTTAGATTCTCAAGCTTAATATTGATTCATCATATAATTCCCTTGATTAACATCCCTTATAACGTTATAACCTAAGATATCCCAAGGTTCTAAATATCCTTTCGGACCCGAATCATCG
The DNA here is from genome assembly GCF_022965805.1 of Primulina eburnea. Taxonomy (NCBI): domain Eukaryota; kingdom Viridiplantae; phylum Streptophyta; class Magnoliopsida; order Lamiales; family Gesneriaceae; genus Primulina; species Primulina eburnea. The sequence continues at coordinate 17,631,054 of NC_133117.1, forward strand.
AAATTCCAATCATTTAAACCATTTAATTGCTCATTGCTAAATTAGTCCCCAAATTCTTTAACAATTGCAAACTTAATTCTTATTTTCCTCAAAAATCATCTCATTTGATCCTTACTTTAAAAAATTCCTACAATTAACCCATAAGTTTTTGACATTCTTAAATCCCTTCTACGGGTTTCCCATAACATAAATTTCGATAAATTTAAACTTATTTACCCAAAATCAATTCCTATAACCAATCTTACCTTTCATCAAACTTAAAATACCAATTTATACATTTTCTTACTTCCAAAGATAATCGCAATTTTCGAATCATTATTACTTATGAGAAATTCCCAAATATTAATTCAACTAGTAACCACGAATCGTAAATATTTTCTTAGAAAATCTACGTGTCCCAAAGACATTCATAATATTCACGATTAACTTATGGCCCAAAAGTAGAACATCAATACTAAAACCCAAAAATCAAAATAGTACAATTCCACCACAAAGCCAACATGCGTTGGAATCAAATACTTTATTATTTCATATCGTATCACGTATAATTCCAAAGCATATAAAACATATATTATCATGAAACTATTAAACATGCGACGTAAACATATAATTCATTTAATCATGCAGGTAACAACATATATATCATATAAAGCATGTAAACTTCCAATTTGGGGCTTGACGACTGAGCTTCCCGACACTGATTGTGGCACAACCCTTTACAGGACATTTGCTCTCATACCAACTGAAACGTCTGCTATTCATTTTCTTAAAACGTACGAGAATTTTTTTTTTCAAAACCCTTACTAGGATCGGACGAAATTTTGCATAAAATAATTAGAGTATTTTTTACGCCATTTTAAAATAACCCAACCAACTGACATTTAAAAAAATCCAAAGGAAATAGTTTAAAGCAAAAAATCGTCAAACTTTTTACTAACCTAAAAACATTATTTGAAAAGTATAGCTGTAATGCCCGAGAATTGGATTACCGTAATCTGAATTGATTTTGGGTATAATGACCGTAATTTAAGATTAATCTGGAATGATTTATTGATCAATTGACATGATTGAGGTTATACAAACTTGAATTAAGAAGTCGGGCATCGTTACATTCTAATCCAAGATGTTCAACCGAACATCTAGAGATGTTCGGCCGAAAATCTCAAAAGAGACGACCGGCGCATATGCGCGAGAAAGGGCGCGCATATGCGCGAGCACTCCAGTAGGTCTCGCGCATATGCGCGAGATGAAGCGCGCATATGCGCGCGGCATGCAAACTCAAAACTCGCCACTTGCCTTGCATGCAATGTATCAAGGTATATATATATATATATATATGGAATGAACGAAATTCATTCAGATTTGGCCGAGGGAAAGCTTCGGGGAAAAGCTATGTTCGTGATTTTCGAAATTGATTTTCGAGCGAACTGTCCGTCTGATTTTGAATCTGAACACAGCACCGTGTTCCTCTTGACACAGGCTACAACGTGACGTAAGTTTTTCTACGTTCTGACATGATTTGAAATTATGATATTGCCAGAATTGAGTAAGATTCATATATGATGTTCTTGTCATGTTAGACATCATAGAATCAAAGTTAGATTGAAGAACGGACTAGTTTTGTAATGGTTATGATTTTTGGAATCGATTTTGACTGAGAATTCATATCAGATATGTATTGTTATTGAGATTATGACTGGTATCGATATTGATTATGAGTTCTGGTATTATATCCGTGATGTTTGGACTGACGGGATTATCGAGACAATATTGTTATGCCGTCGAAACATCAGTTGAATGAAATTGATCAGAGTCGGTATTGATTTAGATTGTATTGATATACCGTATGTCGATTGACATTGATCAGATTGTGTTGTGATTTGATATTGATCAGAACAGGTATTGAATTGAATTGTGTATTGATATTATACCTATTCAACTGTTATTACCAGATTGGGAATGGACCGAGATAGAGTCGGGACTTCTTCTTCTTCATCAGACCGAGAAGATAAATGTATAAATTAATGTTGAGTTGGGATTGCACAACTCGAGGGAGGTTTGACTCGAGTTTCCCTAAATCATATACTTTACCTTATTGCATTGATATTTGCATTAAGTTGATTGATGTACTTGTTCTCTTGATATTAGATGACAGGTATTAGACGAGTTATCTTGTGACAGAAGTGCCGGATAGTGGTGGTATCGCCACGGCACATTGCACGATGTCTCAAGATAGGATATTGGCGATAAAGCTACAGTCCTTGACGGTTAGGTCAGGACAATGGATGTTTGGTTATATCGAGTAATGGAATCTATTACGGAATTCGATATAGGAACACCATATTTGGTTATATCGAGTAAAGGGTATTGGAATTCTTCTGTTACGGAATTCGATATAGGAATACCAGGGCACTGGTTATATCGAGTAATAGAGATTATGGTTCCATCCTTTACGGAATTCGATATAGGAATACCACATCTGGAAACCGGGATCCCTAGACTAAGATTGAGTCTAGTCTAAAACGTGGAGTCACGAGCTTGAGTGACAATTATATTGATTGATCTTGATTGATGTTGATTATGTTCCTGAATATGGTTCATGTCCTTTTATGTTCCGGATATTGGTACATATTTAGAATAGAAATTATTCTTGATATTGATTATGTTCCTGATATTGGTACATGTTTAGAATAGAAGTTATTCTTGAGATTGATTATGTTCCTGATGTTGGTACATGTTTAGAATAGAAGTTATTCTTGATATGGAGTATGTGCCTGATATTGGTATATGGTTAGAATAGAAGTTATTCTTGATATTGATTATGTTCCGGATATGGGTAAATGTTTAGAATAGGAATTATTCTTCATATTGATTATGTTCCTGAATAGGACACATGTTTAGAACTTGATTTAGTATTATATTGATTCATGTTCTGATTTGATACATGTGAGAATTATCCGTTATATGCTTTTATATTGTTTATATGATTGCATGTATACATGATTTATACTGAGAATGTAATTCTCACCGGAGTTATCCGGCTGTTGTCTTGTCTGTATGTGTGCATGGCAACAGGTGGGATAGGAGCGGGGTCAAGACGAGAACGAGGCTGGATTAGATAGCGTGGAGATCCGGGCTTCAGAAGCAACTTAGGATTCAGCACCGACATGTAGTTGAACCTAGTTGGATTATTGTAGATGACATCAGATTTGTATGTTCATGTTTAACATGTAATTTGATTTTAATTACATTACTTTTCCGCTTTTCATTTTAAAAGAAAAATTTTAGACCCTGTTTATTATGAATGATTAAATATTCCTAAAGACGATTAAGGAATGGATTAGCGTCCGGGTCCCCACAATAGCTCATACTATAACCTCTCAAAAACCACTTATAAACATAAATAAAAGTCATAAAATATATTTAACATAATCTTAAAATCATAATAAATAACTAGTGTGGAAAACTAGCGTCGGTCATCGAGTTATGTGCACCTTCAATCCAGTCAGATCAACCATCAAGACCTCATGCATCAATCACACCTAGTGAATCTAAAGACTCAACACACCATAATCTTGATAACAAGTAATACATATACAGATCACATAAAACAGTAAAAAATACTTATACTTAAAATATTGTTTCCATGAAGATGCATAATTTGTAAACATAACATTTTCGTAAACATTTTCATGATGCATAAACTTTAAATAAAAACATTTTCATAATGATACATCAACTTTAAACATAAACATTTTCATATAAACATAAACATATTCATATCATCATATTCATATTCATATTCGTGTTTGTTGAATTCAGATCGTGATTGTGACTCATATACATAATAGTATTGTGTGATGGATCCATCTAGATAAAACCACAGTACTGGGCGGCGGGGATACCAGCGACACTCTAACCCGTCAACTGGGCCTTGGCCAACGTATTAACATATTAATGTATTCGTATCCATATCCATGGAAACACGATCTTCGGGCTCCCATTGGGACCATAACCCTCACAATATCTCCAATATATCATCATATTAGTCACAATCCCTTCACGTCCTTCAACATTTCGTATTTCCATCACTTAATAAAAACGTGCATATAATATCGTTTTTCTTTTAAACGAAGCATGCAAAATATATTTTAAATTTCAATGTTAAATCATATAAATTCATAAACATTTAAAAATCATAATTTAACGTATTAAAAATCATAAACTTCCATAAAAATTTTAAAATAAACATTTAACATATTAAAAATTCGTAAACATTAAAAATAAACGTTTTAACATTTAAAATCATAAAAAGTCATGAAGGGTCAAAATGCAATTAATCAGAAATTTTAAGGGGGGATTGGGTTTCAAAGTTTCTATTCCTTCCGGTGACCAGATGAGCACGTCTAGTATTGTGAAGAATCTGGAGCTTCGTTTATTTAAAGATGTTCGGCAAGATCTTATCGTACTCCCTATGCCTGAATTTGACATCATACTTGGTATGGATGGGTTATCATCGAATGGAGCTTCAATAGATTTTCGTCAAAGATCAGTGTCTGTTCGACCGTCTAATGGGAAATATTTTGTCTTTGAGGTGGCGGGGAACAAGCAAATGTCGTACATTATCTCTTATTTATGTGCGAGGAAACTTCTGAGACGAGGATACCATGCTTTTCTAGCCTGTGTCATTACATCAAATTCTCCTATCAGTCAGAAATTAGATGATGTTGATATTGTCAGAGACTTTCCTAGTGTCTTTCATGAAGACGTTTCTGGCATTCCACCTGATCGTGAGGTGGAATTTTCTATTGAGTTGATGTAGGGCACTATACCTATTTCTAAATCACCTTATCATCTAGCACCGGCTGAAATGAAAGAATTAAATATCAAATCCAAGAAGTGCTAGACAAGGTTTTTGTTACGCCTTAAACGCATACAAATCTCGAGGATGAGATTAATGTTTTTAATGCTGTAACATATCCCAAAGTTTTTGTTTTGATGATACCAAAACTTGGCTTAAAAATGTACTAATGTTTTATATTGAGGCATGCAGGAAATTAAGAACAAGGTTACGTTCGGAAGATCCGAAATTGGGTTCGGACGTTCCGAAATGTTCGGAAGATCCGAAATTTGGTTCGGACGTTCCGAAATTGTGCCAATCAGAAGCAAAATAGAAGCTGTTCGGAAGCTGCGAGGAGCAAGTTCGGACGTTCCGAAGACTGGATCGGACGTTCCGAACACAAGCAATCAAATCACTTCAATCCGGAGACAATTTGATCTGACTAATTGATTGAGTAGATTTCGGACGCTACGATGGACATGATCGGAAGCTACGAAGTGTTGAAGATTTCAAATCTCCGGAACGCGGGAATGTTCGGACGGTACGAACTGGAGTTCGGACCTTCCGAAGTTGTTCATACACTGTCTGAAAGAATTGTTCGGAAGAAACGAAGTTTGATCGGTCCCTCTGAAGCATATGTTCGGACCCTACGAAGTCAAGAACGGAAGATCCGAAGTCATGCCAGAATTACGCAAATTGATTTCAATCACATCGGAAGTTCCGAAGCATAAACGGAAGATCCGAACCTTGGCGTCCAAGACTAGTATAAATAGGCCTTTGAGGATGCATTCTCATCCATCCCACTCCATTCTCTCTTGTCTCTTACAAAGCTTTATACTATCTCTTGTGTGCGTTGATTAAAAGAGTTGTAATATCAAAAGAGTTGTAGAAAAAGAGTGAAAGTAATACTCTCGAGTGGGTTGTAAAGTTCGTGGCTATCCTTGGAGCCCTCAAGGCCAAGTAGACGCATCGAGGCGTGGTTGTAAAAGCTAGCTTGGAGCTCCTAAAGCCAAGTCGTTATAGTGATACCTCGATCCTCATTGAGAAGGGGAGACGTAGACGATTCTTCGTCGAACTTCCATAAACATCTCTATCCCTCTTTACTTTACGCATTTACTTTATTGCATTTAAATTACGCATTTATTTTACGCACTTACTTTACGCATTCATTTATCATATTTATTTGTGATTGTCCCTCAAGTCTTCCGCTTGCAATTTTTGCAAACTCGTTTTAAAAACGCTAAAGGGCCTTAAAGAACCTATTCACCCCCCTTTAGGTTCTTCAGTTTTTATTCGCCCTAGTTATTTTCTGTGGGGCGTTTGTGAAGAAGAAGGATGGTAGTATGCGACTCTGTATCGATTATCGAGAGCTGAATGGAGTCACTATCACGAATAAGTATTTGCCAAGAATTGAAGACTTATTTGATCAGTTGCAACGAGCGTCGATATTCTCGAAGATTGATATTCGTTCTCGATACCATCAATTGTAGGTGAAAGAGTCTGATATTCATAAGACACCGTTTAGGACTCGATATGGGCACTTTGAGTTTATGGTCAAGCCATTCGGGTTGACCAATGCACCAACGATCTTCATGGATATCATGAATCGCATATTTCAGCGGTATCTGGATCAGTTTGTTATTGTCTTCATTGATGATATTTTGATCTATTCGAAGAATAAGGAAGATCATAGTCAGTATTTGAGTACAACACTGCAAGTACTGCAGGATAGGAAACTATCTACAAAGTTCAGCAAGTGTGTATTTTGGCTTGATAGAGTGGCGTTCTTAGGCCACATCATTTATAGATCGAGTCGAGGCTGATCTAAGTAAAGTGGAGGTAGTTAAAGAATGGTCAGTACCGAAGAGTGTAACCGAGATCCGAAGTTTCTTGGGACTAGCTGGCTATTATAGAAAGTTTATTCAGGTATTCTCATCTATTGTGGTACCCATGACCGTTTTGAAAAAGAAGAATGCAAAGTTTGCATAAGGATCCGAGTGTTAAGACAGTTTTGAAAAGTTAAAGCAAGCCTTGATTTCAGAACCAGTGTTATCTATGCCATCAGGGTAATGAGAGTATGTTATTTTTACCGACGCTTCTAAACTTTTTTTCGACACAGTCCTGATGCAAAATGATCGAGTTATAGCCTATGCGTCGAAAAAGTTGAAATTTCATGAGAAAAACTACCACACTCATGATTTTGAGCTTGCAGTGGTAGTTTTTGCACTAAAGATTTGGAAACATTACTTATATGGGGAGAAGTGCAAGATTTTCACCGACCATAAAAGTTTGAAATACTTCTTCATCCAAAAAGAGTTGAATATGAGACAAAAAAGATGGCTAGAGTTGGTAAAAGACAACGACTATGACATTAGCTACCATCCTGGAAAAACAAATATAGTGGCAGGCGCATTGAGTCGAAAGGCAGAAGTTATTACTCAATTGTTACTTCAAAGACCACTGCAGTCCGAGATTCAACGGTTTGAACATACAGTGTATGCTAAGGGAGAGGCCCTTAATCTTGCCACATTGACAGCACACTCAACTTTGAGAGATAGGATCTGTAAGGGACAGTCTGCTGATGAGCAATTGCAAAAGTGGAGAGTGAGAGATGAAGCCAAAGGGCCGGAAGCTTTATTCTGAGGTGGATGGTATAGTTCGTTATCGAGATCGACTATGGGTTCCTAATAGCGACTCTTTGAGGGAGCTCATTATGAAGGAAGCTCATGAAACGCCATATTCCATTCATCCAGGAAGCACGAAGATATACAAAGATCTATAGTTGTTATATTGGCGGCCGGGCATGGAGAGATATTCTGCGATTTTTATCCGAGTGTTTGACATGTCAACAAGTAAGCAGAGCATTAGAGGCCAGCGGGAAAGCTTAAGCCACTTCCTATTCCCGAGTGGAAATGGGAAAATATCACCATGGATTTTTTTGTTGGATTTCTGAGGACTATCAAGGGGTTTAATGCTATATGGGTGATAGTGGACCGTCTTACGAAATCAGCGCATTTTCTACCTATGAAGACGACTGTAATGCCCGAGAATTTGATTACCGTAATCTGAAATGATTTGAGTATAATTATCGTAATCCGAGATTAATCTGAAATGATTTATTGATTAATCTAGATAATTATAGACGGAACGGATTAGATCGGAAAAGACGGGAAAAGACGCGAAATATATGTGCGAGAGTGTGTACTTGCGCACATGCGCGACGAGATGCGCGAGTCATGCGCGGAGTGGGCAGAAGACCCCGCGCATATGCGCGAAGTGTCCAGTAGCCTAAGGGAGTGCTCGGCGCATATGCGCGACGTGAACGGCGCATATGCGGGAGCAGGGCAGTAAGTTCGGCGCACGTGCGCGACGGAAGGCGCGCATATGCGCGAAAGATGCCGAGACACACGCGCCGAGAAATTGTGTCTCGCGCATATGCGCTGAAAGAGGTCGCGCATATGCGCGAGATGTGTTACGCGAAGGAGCGGGCCACTTGCCTTGTTGCATGCGTGATATATATATATATATATATATATATATATATATATATATATATATATATATATATTTATATATATATATATATATATATATATATATATAAACATTCGAATTGCTTCAGAAGAAAGAAAAAGGAAACGAAGGAATCGAGAAAGGTTTCTGAAAAAGAGTGAAAAATCCTTACGCCTTTTGTGGGAAATCCGTCCGTCTGATTTTGAATCTGACTGCGGTACTGTGTTCCTATCGACGTAGGCTACAACTGGACGTAATTTTTGCTACGTTTTGATATGATTTGAAATTATGGTATTGTCAGAATCTGATATGATTCATATATGATGTTCTTGTCATGTTAGACATCGTATAATCAAAACCGGATTGAGGAACAGATACCATATGACATTGTTATGATTTTTAGAGTTGAGTTGAATAAGAATTCATATCAAGATTGGGTGATTATGGAGTATAAGACGTTAGAATTGATTTCTGACTGATATGGTATTGCCGGATATATTCAGATTATGATGTTATGACGTTGAAACATAATTTGATTGAATTCTGATTATATCTAGTATTGATTTAGTGGTGTATTGATATCGTACCCTCGATATTTTTATTGTCAGATTGAGTATTGACAGTATTTGAGTTCGAGACTTCGACAGGATCAGAATATCAGAAAGAAAGGTATAAATTAATGTTGAGTTGGGATTGCACAACTTGAGTGAGGTTTGACTCGAGTTTCCCTAAATCACATACTTAGTTTATTACATTGATATTTGTAATTGATGAGATTGATGTTGTAGTCTATTGATTTATAGCTACTGCATGTATTGACTACTGAGTCGTTTAGGCATTGGCTGATTCGCCTAGTCACCGGCTGATTCGTCTGGTTATTGGCTGATTCGCCTAGTTATTGACTTATTCGTCTAAACTTTGGCTGATTCGCTTAATTCTTGACCGATTCGTCAATTCTGTGGCTGATTCGCCCAGACACTGGATATATGAATTATATCGATGCCGTTTAGGGATTGAGTCATTCCTATCGAATGAGATTCGGTATAATTATTATTATTCAGACACCGGGATCCCTATAATAGAATTGAGTTGAGTCTGAGACGACACGTCAGTTGAATCGAGTCTGAAACGACGCGTCGGTTGAGTTGAGTCTGATATGACATGTTGATTTACAGTTTTATATCATTCATGTTTGTTGAATTGCTACATGTTAATGATAACTGATATATGCTTTTGTATATGTTTCTATATAATTGCATGTTTACATTGTTTATACTGGGATGTATTTCTCACCGGAGTTATCCGGCTGTTGTCTTGTTTTGTATGTGTGCATGACAACAGGTGGGGCTGGATCAGGGTCAAGAAGAGAATGAGAAAATATAGATAGCGTGGAGATCTGGGCTTTGAAACAACTTAGGATTCAGCATTGATATATAGTTGAACCTAGTTGAATTCTTGTAGATAACATAAGATTTGTATGTTCAGGTTTAATATGTAATTTGAGTAAATTACATTACGTTTCCGCTTTGTATTTAAAAAAAAAAAATTTAAACCCTGTTTTATAATTGATTAATTAGTCCCAATGATGATTAAGATCATGATTAGCGTCCGGGTCCCCACAACGACATTCACCATGACACATTATGCTGAGCTTTATATTCGAGAGATAGTTCGTCTGCATGGGATTCACGTATCCATTGTTTCTGAAAGAGATACGAGATTTACGTCATCTTTCTGGAAGAGTCTGCATGTAGCGATGGGGACCAAATTGTTATTCAGTACAACATTCCATCCTCAAACCGATGTTCAGTCAAAGAGAGTTATTCAAATTTTGGAGGTTCTACTTCGATGTATTTTTAAGGGTTATTCAAGTTGCAATCGAGGAACGGAGACCGATGTCTGAATATGGTTGTTGCTTTTTCATATTTTTGAAATTAAAGGGATTTGAGGTGATTTTATACGCTGGGACTTAAATTTTATCGACATTGGTTTTTCAACAAAAATGCGAACGTTTTGGCAACCCGGCTAACAAATTAACAAACTTTATTAAACAAAATTATTTTTTATATAATTCTATTTAAGCACTAATAGGCCTAATTAACCTACCTAATGGGCCAAAGCTTAATTAGTAACTAAATTAAGTATAAAATACTCAAAAAAAAACCCACCCCAAACCCTCATAACCCACGCCACTTTCAGAATTTCATACCTAAAATTCTCTCCAATCAAAAAACACGAACACACATCAAAGTTTGATAGAAAATTGGAAGCAATCAAATGCCCTCCTCGTCGTCGTTCTTCAACGTCAACGTAAATTCGTGCGTAAATTACGCATAGGCACGCCATACATCTCATCTTCTCGTCTATCACATCGTATTGTTGTTTGAAATTATTTTTTTATTAAAAGCATGAAATCAATGTGAATATTTTCGTATTATTTCATACACATGTGATAAAACTCATGAATCTATGTTCGAAATCATGTTATATTGTTGCACAAAGGGGCTGCCATCTTAGAACATCAATAAGGGTCGAGTTTTACACGGTTAAGGGTCCTAGACACACACCTAAATTGTAACGCCCCAGATTCGACGATTGTCATCACTGTACCAAGACGAGTCTTTCCAGCGTGCTTATGTCCTCACTCACACGCACCCTGGGAAACTTCCCAGGAGGTCACCTATCCCAAAATTTCTCCAAGTCAATCACGCTTAACTTTGGAGTTCTTATGTGATGAGATACCGAAAAGAAGATGCACCTTCGTGATATGAGTAGTACCAATCAAATCTTTTAAGCCATCTTCAACTGTACAGTCCATTACGTTGTACAGTCTCGAAATCCCTCTCATTCCGGTGTGGGATCGGTTCATTCATGTTCCCTCTACCTAGAAGCCTACCAGGAGCCGCTCATTGTCCGTGCAACCTCATGGCACCGGCGATCACCACCCGCCCTCTTCAGCCCCGGGCCTCACATGCCCACCAGCTTCCGCTTGGTTCGTCCCCGAACCACACCGTACTAAGAGAGGTCGGCTCTGATACCAGCTATAATGGCCCGAAAATTCATGTTTGAAAATTTGCAGAAAAATTAAAATTGTCTTTTTAAAATAATTAAGATGCCTCATTCACAAAATAAACTGATAAATCAAGTTTAATGTTCAAAATCGCAGCGGAAGAAATCATTACTCGCCAAAACAAGAAGTTAAAGTATCTAAAAACTGATAAAAATTGTTTGAGCATCAAAATGGCAAGTGCTTTAAATGAGATCCTCGGGTTCCACTACTGCCGACCCAAGCTAGCTCACTGGTCCCCGCCCTCGGCCCCGACATTATCAGTACCTACAACAATCAAGTCTAGTGAGCCTAAAGATTCAGCATGCATATATCGTAAATAACGAGTAAATAATATAGTAAAATTTCCATGGGATAAAATAACATGTCATGAGGCATATCGTAAAAATGTCGTGTCATGATTAATTATAATACGTGCATAACTGAACTGAGACATCGTAAATGAAAATGGTTGCTCCTTGGAGCCCTGTCATAAAATAACTTGTAAAAATTTTCTGGTGAGATTATGGTCTACGCAAGTGGCCCCTGAACTGACCGGTAACTGGCGACCGGGTTTAGTAATGTTTGTCTGATCAGACTAATGCCACAGTATACTGGGTGGTACATAACTGAACTGAACTGACCAGTAACTAGCGACCGGACCGGTAACTGGCGACCGGATTTACTAATGCTCCCATGACCGGTAACTAGCGACCGGGTGAAGTAATAATCCCATTATAGTAAAGTGGACACAAGCAATATCGCATAAATCTCAAAAATAAATATTTTCTATGCACGTAATATAATTAACCGACATAATTAAATATGAAAAAATTCGATCTTCTTGCATTAAAATCATGTACTTGCGATATTTAAAAATACCTATGTGGCTTGATTGAAGAGTGAAAGAAGATATAAACATGACTTGATTTGTTTTGACAGAAAACAAACGAAATAACGACGCGGCACGGCGGAGACGGAGTGCTCTTCACTTTCTTACTTTTTCTCTCTTAATTCCTTTAAACCAAGCATGCACCATAATTATTATAATAGCGTAAAAATCGTAAACGTGATGCATGAACATCTAAAAATATCATGATTTGTGCTCAGGGCGCTGCCATGACCCAAATCTTACCCCGGGTGCAAAACGACCATTTTGCCCCTGGAAACCCAAATATTGTCGTTTTGCCCCTGTAAACCCAAATATTATCGTTTCAACCCTGGACCTCTAAAATTGACCCGAAGCTTACCCAACCCCTTAAAATGTCCCAAAAAATTTTTTAAAAAATATTTCTAGACATAAATTCGAGCCCAATTAATAACTTAACCGAATTGTTTTAAAATTTGAGCCGGGGGCCCGATTTTAACCCGAATCGACTCGAAAACCACCCGAAAAATTCTCAACTTCTTATCCATTCTTAAAAACACTTCCAAGATCCTAAATTGAAATTTCCAACCCAAAACTCACGGCTAAAAAAAATCAGAACAAGAACAAATCTCTCGGCCCTTCTTGTTAAGCCACCTCATGCATTAACCTCCCAAAAACTCATCTCCTTCCGATCCACTATCAACCCACCACCTATCCAACCTTTAAGCCCCACTATTAGAAACCTAACGACCCCTTCTAACAGCTCCAACCGATACTTAAGGCTATAGCACCCGCCGCAAGTAGAAATCGGCTGAAAACTACTGTCTCCATCTCCATTCCCGCGGTGCTTCCAAAGATCGAGTCTCTCCTCAACTAAACACCCATGACTCCTTCCTAACCACTTACTAGACTCCACAAGGCCTGAATCGTGGCTAGGTTCGAACCCATGCACAGCAAAGTCCTCCAAAGTTCGTATTTAATCCTCAAAATTTTGAAAATTGCAATCTGACCCTTGCAGTTCTCCAAATTTACATTTTGGCCCTACAACTCTTCGAAAGTTTCATTTTTCTCCCCATAAAATTTTTGACTTAGCCTTATTAAATCTTAAAATTCTCGAAACTCAGAATTAAATCCCAATTTATACATTTTTATATTTCCAAAGTCGTTGCAATCCTCGAATAATTATTACTTATGAGTAATTACCAAAAATTAATTCAACTAGTAACCACGAATCATAAATGTTTTCTTAGAAAATCTACGAATCTCAAAAGCATTCAGAATTTTCAAAATTAACTTATAACCCATAAGGAGGACATCAACACTACTGACCTAAAAATTAATATAGTCAAATCATTTTCAACCTCTCCTAAAGCCCAATATTCGAATTCTTAGACATGTCCAATTTCAAACGTACCCAACATGCATAATTCCATAATTTATTTATTTTTTAATTTAAATAAACACTGAACAATAAAAATCTGAACGTAAAAACATTTCATGAAAACATGCTATTAAAATAATTCATGCTTTAAATAAAATGCGCAAATGTAAAACTTACAGACCGAAGACATGACTTCATGAGCTTCTCGTGGTCAGTAGTAGCACAACCCTTTACAGAACCATTGCTCTGATACCAGCTATAACGCCCCAGATGGGACGACTGTCCTCACTGTACCAAGACGAGTCTTTCCAGCGTGCTTATGTCCTCACTCACACGCACCTTGGGAAAATTCCCAGGAGGTCACCCATCCCAAAATTGCCCCAAGCCAAGCACGCTTAACTTTGGAGTTCTTATGTGATGAGATACCGAAAACAAGATGCACCTTCGTGATATGAGTAGTACCAATCAAATATTTTAAGCCCTCTTCAACTGTACAGTCCATTACATTGAACAGTCTCGAAATCCCTCTCATTCCGGTGTGGGATCGGTTCATTCATGTTCCCTCCACCTAGAAGCCTGCCGGGAGCCGCTCATTGTCCGTGCAACCTCATGGCACCGGCGATCACCCACCGCCTTCTTCGGCCCCGGGCCTCACATAAATGCTGCACATCAAGCAACAACAAGCTGGAACTAAAATCTTGTATAGGGTGATCATAGGGCTCGATTTTCATGTATTGGTGGTTGTCTTTGCCACGGCTTGTGGCCAGGGCTCAGACAAGGAATGGTTGAGTTGAAGTAAGAGCCCTAGCCATGCTAGGGCTTGTGTCGAGAGGGATGGGAAGAGTCCTAGCATGCTAGGACTTCCTCTCGAGATCTTCAGAAAAGTCGCATGTTCAGTGGCTGGTGCAAGGTAGATGGCTCGGTCTGGGGACTTCGGGCTTTGCTAGGGTGAGTCCTTAGGGTTCTAGGAAGGTGCACGGGAGGTTGGTCAAGGGCCTGGTTGGGTTGGATAGGTCCTAGGCGAGTAAACGTGGAGTCCGTGTCTTGGAGGGTGCTCGGCCGAGGGCATGTCCTGTTGTTATGCCTTCGGTTTCGAGCTAGGGATCTGGTGTGTGCTTTCCAAGGGTCCAAGAGGGTGTCCAAAAGGGTTGTTCAGGTTTTGGTCCAGCATGGTTCGAGGGTGGCTTGGGAAAATCGGACCATGGCTCGGGGATAAATTTTATGGGTCAAGTTAGGGTTTTCTTTGTAAAAATTAGTTGAAACATGGCTCACGGGGGTCGAGTCATTGTTCATGAGGGCCAAATAATTATTAAAAGTCTAAGTTTTAAATTTAAGAATTTTATTTTTAAGTTTGAAATTATTCAGGATTAAAACGCATTAAAAAATGAATAACTAAAAATTAATTAAAAGGACTAGTATTTAAGCTAAATAAAATTATGAGAAAATTAATTTAAGCTTAAATAATTATTTGAGATATGATAGAGTCAATGAAATTAAGAAAAAGTAAAAAACGTGAAATCTTACGTCTTGGGGTACAACGGTAATTTTACACTCAAAAATTAGTAAACGTCATGGCAGTGCCCAGAATGCTGTTTTATATGCTAATATGATTATTTCAAATGTTTATGAAATTTTTATACTTTAATTTATAGTTTTAAATGGTTATGGAATGTCATGATTATTTATGGAATTTGTGATGAAACGATAAAGTTAAAAGATATGTGAGAAAAGGATATCAAATGCATGATTTTTATAAAGTGATGAAAATGTAAAATATTGGAGGAGATAAAGTAATTGTGACTATTTAGGATATGAATGGGGATATCGTGAGGAAAATGGCCTAGAGGGAGCCCGTTTATGGGAGAAGGCCCAAAGGGATCCCGACGATCATATTTCATTCCATGAGGAGAGGCCAAAGCTCAGTTGACAGGTGAGAGTGTCGTTGATGTTCCCACCACCCAGTATTGTGGTTACATGTAGATGGATCCATCGAATTTTTGAGGATGAGGAAAGTCACAATTAACGATCTGAATTCAATAAAAAGGAAAAAGTATATGCTCATGATGAAAGGATATATGTTATGAAATGGGGAAAAAGGAAAAATGTTGAGGTTTATGTTATGCATGTCATGAAAATGTTATTTTTACGTAAAATTATTTTCACTGTGGCTTGTGGCTTTATAGGTATTATTTGTTATAAATATTATGGTGTGTTGAGTCTTTAGACTCATTAGATGTGATGGATGCGGGTGAGTTTGATGGAGGTCTTGATGGTTGACTTTGCTGGAGTGTCGGTGCACATAACCCGAGGACCAGTGCTTCTACTTTTCCGCACTTGTGATTTAAGTTTATGATTTACGTTAAAGATTTCTAAGACTATTTATTTATACTTTTTGAGTGTTTTTGAGAGGATGATACTTTTCAAGTTTATTGCTTTTTAGGTTTGGTAAATGTTTGACGATTTTACGATTTGACTATTATAATAGATGGTTGTTTTATTTTATAAAAAAATGGTGCAAAATTTTTTTATATATTTTGCAAGGGTTCGGCCGAAATCATGAGAGGTTTTTAAAAAAACATATATTCTAGTACTTTGTAAACAAAATGAATAGCAGACGTTTCAGTTGGGATCAGAGAAATGGTTCTGTAAAGGGTTATTTCACCATCAGTGGCACGAAACTCTGTCGTCAAGCCTCAATTTGTAAGTTTTTATACTTTATATGATTTATTATAATGTTACTTGCATGATTACATGAATAATATGTTGATGTCACATGTTTACTAGCTTTAGAGAATATATGTTTTATATGTTTAAAATTGCTAAAATGAAAAATGATATGTTGCATTATTAGAAAACTTAGATTTAAATGCATGTTGGTTACGTTAGAATTTGGAAAACATTCAGATATAATGCCTCCTAGACGCGCGACTCTTGATAGACAGACAGAGACCACCGAGAATCAGAATTTTAATGCATCCCCGCCTCCTAATGGGGATGCTGCTACTCGTGCCTTAGAGGGGATTGCTCGTTTCTTCGAGCAGCAGTTACAGCAGCAACATATACAGCAGTAGTTACAGCAGCAACCTAGGACACAACATGACGTGTATGATTAGTTCCGAAGGCTTGGGCCAAAGGAATTTTCTGGCACCACCGATCCTTTTTTTGTTGAATCTTGGATTCGTGCACTCGAGGTACACTTTCGATATCTGAATATGGTGGATGCTGACCGTTTGAGGTGTGCCACATACCTGTTTAGGGATGATGCTTCTTTTTGGTGGGAAGGAGCCGAGCATGGTGTTGACATTGCTACTCTTACTTGGGCTCGATTTAAGGAGATATTCTATGAGAATTATTTTAGTGCCGATGTTAGAGGGCGACTGAAGAGGGAGTTAATGAGCCTCCGTCAGGGAGACTCGACTGTGCTGAGTTTGTGAAGAAATATTATAGGGGTTGTCACTTTGTACCATTTATTCCGAGGGATGCTACAGAGAAGCTTAGACATTTCATGGATGGTCTACGACCCACCATAAGAAATAATGTTATGATGATGTGTCCTTTGGATTATGCCACTGCTACAACTTATGCATTTCAGTCTGAACAATATTTGAGGGACATTGAGTTTGAGATGCAGCGCAAGAGGCAACAATACCAAAATAATAATCAGCCAAACAAGAAGCCATATACGGGTCCTCCTAGACCTCAAGGGCCTCAAAAGCCCCAAGGTAAAGTCATGAAGCAAGGACAACAAAGGCCACAAAATCCTGGAGCACCAAAGCCTGCTGAGAGGCAACCATGCAAGGAGTGCAATCACTTACATCTTGGCAAATGTAAATGAGGTACATTCAAGTGTTTCTATTGCAAGGAGAATGGGCACAAGGCTGGTGATTGCCCGAAGAGAAAAGCACCTACTATGGGAAGAGCATATGTTATGCATGTTGAAGAAGCAGAGGAGGAGCCAGACACTACACTCATTACAGGTAACCTAGTCATTTAACATTTTTATATTGCTTTTATTGCATGAAATGTTAAATTGGTTATTTGAATTGAATTGGGAACACGATTGAACTAGTGGAAATTAGGTTGCATGCTCTACCTTATTTGGAAATTAAGATATGATTTTAGAAACCATAGAAATGGTATTTATTTTGAGCCTTATTTTATGTAAATGATGAAATAATTCCAAATAAAAAGTTTGATGGCCAAAATTTTAAAAAAAATCATAACCACGGGTTGGTTAAGGGCTTCGAACTTTTGAAGGGTCTAAGTGAAATTCTCGAAAATTTTGAGGACCAAATTGGAAATACCAAAAGTTAAAGGACCAAATTGAAATATACGAAAAAGATGACGGACCGAAAATGAGATTACAAAATTCTTAAGGATCACTAATGTAATTTTCGAAATTTAAAGGACAAAAATTTGAAATTTCGAAAATTTAAGGACCAATTTGCAAATATTGGAAAATATTGGGGACTCAAAGTGCAAATTTCGAAAAATTGAGGGGCTAAAATGCAATTTTTCAAGGAACGATTAAGTTCAACGCTTAATCTTCACATAACATTGGGAAATAAATGTTAAAAATTCCTTAGGCTTCAACACGAAAAGATTTAAAAGACGTTTTCATCGCAGGGAGGATTATCATTCAAGGTGTAGCGATCTATGCACTGCTAGATTCGGGAGCTACACATTCCTTCATATCTGAAACCTTCATCAAAATACTGAATATTAATCGTGAAGATGTGGGTTTGGGTTTCAAAGTTTCTATTCCTTCCGGTGATCAAATGCCCACGTCTAAAACTGTCAATAATATAGAGCTTCGTTTATTCAAAGATGTATCTCGTGCAGATCTTATTGTGCTTCCTATGCCTGAATTTGATATCATAATTGGGATGGATTGGCTATCAGCGAACGGAGCTTTGATTGATTTTGTCAGTGATTAGTGTCTATTTGACCGCCTAGTGGTAAATATTTTGTCTTCGAGGCGGCGAGAAACAAACAAATGTTGCACATCATCTCTTGTTTGTGTGCGAGGAAGCTTATTAAACGTGGATTCCAAACTTTCCTAGCATGTGTCACTACCGCATATGCTCCTATCAGTTAGAAATTAGAAGATGTTGATACTGTCAAAGATTTTCCTAGCGTCTTTCCCGAAGACGTTTCTATCATTCCACCCGATCGTGAAATGGAATTCTCTATTGACCTAATGCCGGGCACTATTCCTATATCTAAAACACCTTATCGTCTAGCACCCGCTGAAATGAAATAATTAAAAGATCAAATCCAATAATTGCTAGACAAGGGTTTCATTCATCCTTGTTATTCTCCTTGGGGCGCACCGGTATTATTTGTGAAAAAAAAATATGGAAGTATGCGACTTTGCATTGATTATCGAGAGCTTAATAGGGTCACTATCAAGAATAAGTATCAACTACCAAGAATTGAAGATTTATTTGATCGGTTACAAGGAGCGTCAATATTTTCCAAAATTGATCTTCGTTCTGGATACCATCAGCTGAAAGTAAAAGAATCTGATGTTCACAAAACAAAGTTTCGTACAAGATATGGGCACTATTAGTTTATGTTCATGCCATTCGGTCTGACTAATGCGCCAGCGATCTTCATGGATCTCATGAATCACGTATTTCAGCCGTATCTGGATCAGTTTATTATAGTCTTCATTGATGATATTTTGATCCATTCGAAGACTAAAGATGAGCATAGTCGTCATTTGAGGACAGCACTACAAGTTCTGCAAGATAGGAAATTATATGCAAAATTTAGCAAGTGTGGCTTGATCGAGTAGATTTCTTAGGCCACATTATTTCAAGTTATGGCGTTGAAGCTTATCCGAGTAAAATAGAGGTAGTGAAAGATTGGCTAGTACCGAAGAGTGTTACCGAGATTCGCAGTTTCTTGGGACTAGCTGGCTATTATCGCAAATTCATCAAGGGATTCTCATCTATTGCAGTACTTTGACATCCTTGACTAAGAAGAATACTGTAATGCCCGAGATTTTATATCGTGTTAAATTACGATTATGGATTTGTAATCGAGACGAGTACGAAAGGGCTAACCGAGACACGAAATGAGATCACGTGTGAAAATTGATTTGCGAGGACAGTAGCATCGGCGCACATGCGCGACTATATGCACGCACATGCGCGAGAGGTTCGCGCACTTGCGCGACTTGGATTCGCGCACATGCGCGAGGGTACCCGAGACTTGGCAATTTTGAGCATTTGCCTCGCGCATATGCGCCGAGTAAGAGAGCGCATATGCGCGAGTCTCCGTGAAGCTACGCGCCGAGACAGAATGTCTCGCGCATATGCGCGGAAGATGGTCGCGCATATGCGCGAGACATGCAGTAGGCACACCGAGCCACTTGGCTTATTGCATGTTACGTATGTATGTGTGTGTGTATATATATATATATATATATATATCTACTATTTTATTAAAGATGAGAGGCTTATAGTAACTGCCAAGTAAGACACCAAAATATTTATTTCCTCTTTTACCCTCATTGTATCTTATCTTCAGAATTCGAAATACGAGCCCACACTTTCAGCCCATTACCTCTAATCACGATCACCTCAAATCTACGAATTTTCACTCCCAACTTCTGTAGCGATAGAATATAACCGCAATCGGACGCACCATATCAATCGAGTTGCTCATCCGGTAGGGCTACAATCCAGGACATGTTTTATTTTGTATGTGATTCCTTCAGAGAAATAATATAAGGCGCAATCGAACTCACCATCGATCGAGTTGCTCATCCGCCAGGTAAATATTCCAGGTAAAAAACAGCTATACATTTTTGATTTTGTTTGTGATGGCTTATCTGTGTGTGATTTGTGATTTCTTGATTTACTACAAATCATTTATTTGCTCTTCCAGATAGTTACACTTTCTGGTAGTGAGTTTTCCCTTCACGTTTAAGCATTAATTTTTACTCAACCATCGCTTGTGCGTTTTGATTTGATTTCAGAGGCGCTTCGGGAGAGTACGGGATATGACCAATGCCAATAGAGGTATTTGTTTTCCGAATTTTGTGATCTCTTTGCTGGTATTTTTCCTCTACAATTTGCTTTCTGAAATCAGTGTGATCGTATTTTAATAGCGTTGTTCTGTTGTTCTTGTTTGCTTCGCTGTTCTGTTGTTTTTTTTTTTTTTTTGCGAAGGAAATTGGTACTGCCAACTCCCGTAGATGAGAATGTAACAAATAAAAGAGACTTATTAATAATGCCTTTGGAAGAAGAATAATCGTTAAATTTTCTTGAAATAGCATTTACAAAGTTAAAGGTCACATGCCAGGAAATGTGTTCTTCTCTAACTCCAAATTCATACTCTTAAAAAAATCGAAGAGGTTGTTTCAATTTAAGTTGCACTTGAGTGCCTCGAACACTCTCTCTACCCAAACTCAAGCTCTGTTATTTCAGGATTCTGTATTCTTTGAGTACTACAACCCGAGAAATTATTTTTACTTTTTTATACTATGAATTGAATTACTTATTTGCTCTTAACTTTATTGCAATTACATACTTTAATAAGAGATTGTAGAAAGTTTAAATAACTTATTTGCCAAGTAAAGTCGAGTTCAAACACAAAGAAGCACTACTTGATCAACTTCAAGCTCCAATAACTTTTTTCATTTTTCCTCAAATAGATATGTTACTTCAGCTCAACTTATAATCATTATTTTTTGAACATAATTGGTTGGATTGAAAAAAAAAATTTCTAAATGCATCATGTGCAACATTTGTTTTATTAGTTGTTCAATTTCAATCAACTATCGATTGTCTCGACCTACATTTATTAAAATATTCTCCTACATTGCAATACCCAGATAAGAAAATATACATTTTTAATTGTATTAGTTCTATCATACATTCAATATTTTATGTTTATTTTGTGTACAAGTCTACAGATCATGGAGTTTAACATATAATTCGTTTAATTCTCTGTCCTTTTAATGTTATTTTTTCAATTTTTTTAGGGCTTCAATTCGATGGATGTGACTCGGGGTGCTTTTGCGACTAAATTTCATAAAATTAAAAATATTATTTTACCATGTTTTCATGAATTTTCATTCTATTTTTATTTTATGGGTTTTTATGGCTTGAAGAATTTGGATGCGACATGTTTACAATAATCTTGATGACTTTCTTTCCTCTGAATTTGTTGGTGAATACCTTTCACAGCAGAATTTCTTTCCTCTGAATTTTTTCCTTTGGCTTCACGAATTCCAATTCAATCTTTCAAAAAAGGTAAGTTTCCTTCCTCTTGAACTCAATGGTTATAGGTTTTCAGTCCCTACGTAAGGATGGTTTATACATGTTTTTTTTCACTACGTTAATTTATTTCCTGAATCATTCATGAATTCCAATTCAATCTTTCAAAGAATATGAGATCTGCTCAAGATATTGAGTTCTAGCAAATTCTATTGCGCATAGGTGATGGATTGCAACATACTGTGAATCATGATTTCATTAAATTACCAGATTCAATGATCATACCATGAGAAGGTGAACAATCAATTCAGATGTTGATTGATGCTGTTTTCCCTAATATGATAAATCATGTTAACGATGAAAACTATATGGTCCATAGAGCCATCATCACACCAAAAAATTTTGATGTCGACAATATTAATCAAATGCTCATTCTCAAGTTTCCTGGAGAGGAAAAAGAATATACATCTTGGGATAGTGTAGAAGACGACAATCACAACCTTTTTCGAGAAGAATTTTTGAATTCCCTTAATACAAGTGGTTTGCCATCGCATAGAATCATATTGAAAGTAGGAAGTCCGATCATGATCTTGAGAAATGTTGTGCCCGAACTTGGTCTATGCAATGGAACAAGATTAATATGCCGCGGTCTTGGTAAAAATTTCATAGATGCCGAGATCATAACAGGTCCTCATAAGGGCACCAGATCCTTTCTACATAGATGCCCTTGAAAAGTGAAGATAACTCTGGATTACCATTTGAGCTGACACGTCGACAGTTTCCCATAAGGCTTAGTTTTGCTTTGACAATAAACAAATCACAAGGTCAAACAATCCAAAATATTGGCATTTTTTTGTGTAACCATGTGTTCAGCCACGGTCAGCTATATGTGGCAATTTCAAGAGGAGTCTCACAAAATTCTACAAAAATTTTGGTAAAAGACGGTAATTTACATCGTCGATCTAGTGTATTCACAAGAAACGTTGTTTTCAAAGACGTCTTGCTACCTAATAGAGAATGATAAAGTGTAAGTAAATCAACTCTCTTTATTGTAAATTTTAAAAAATGCATTACGAACAAATTGTTACATTAATCGTTAAATACATTCTATATGAGGCACCCTATATTCTGTACGTGGTTTTAACTTTGCCAATGTTTATCTATTTCTCATCCTCTATCTTATCACGCCTTTCGAATAACCATTTTTTGCATGGGTATTACACTATCTATATTTTTTGACACAAATTTGAACATTACTTTCTTAGTGCTTAATTGATAAACATATTATTTGTGTTTTTTTTTTTAAATTGATTTTTTTTGTTGTTTTCGAATTTTCATTGTGTTTTTTTCTCAAAAGCTAAAAGAAACATGTTGCAAACAAAGTATTGGTCTTTGATAATTTACATTACATTTAGTAGAGATTAGTGTTAGCATAGTTACTATCTAAAAATCTGAAATTTTTTTCCAACACATTTGCATCTTTACTGATCTCACATATTTTAATATTTGCTACATCTATACTATTTAAATCTGAATATTTGTACATGGTGAACACAAATGATGGAGGCAGGAGTCCGACCAATAGTATCCATAAATAGCCAACGCCATTGGATTTTAAATTCTTTGAAATAAATCATTAAACTTGACCTTAACATAGATTTGCAAAAATTAAAATTTTCATTATTCTATCTACTTAATTTGTTGATTTATATTTCAACAAAAGCAAAAAAAAAGTTTGTGTATTCCATAAATGATTTAATATAGCTTAACTACTGCTAGAATTGTATTCTTCAATTTTATCAAGTTATTTACTTACAATATTTTGCTTTTTTTTTTTTGGCAAATAGCAGGAGATTGCCAATTTCTACTTTATTTGCAATGTATTTAGCAAAATTTTTTCAGTAGTTTACATTTTGTTATTTCAATTCAATGTTTTTAAGAACGCCTGAATATATTGATCTACTTATATTGTATATCTACTATTTTAAAAAATCAAATGTGCTCATAAAAACAACTCCAGCGGACACCAAATTTTTTTCCCCTTTTTGCCCTTCTGCCTCACCTCAATAATATCTTTCTCTCTCAAAATCAGTCCACATCTTCAACAAAACCGTTGCACACACCTCTGAACGATTCTCTCATGTATGTATGGTTGGTTCACCTTCATAAACTTCACTTCCCTCTTTCAAATCTTCTCCCACGAAAATCAATTTATCTTGGAACGCTGAAAAAGAGTTTTATTTCCGTCGGGTATATTTGTAATTTTTACCAATCTTAGTTTCTTTTTATTCTTTTCATTTTCTTCACATTTTATTATATGCAGAGATTTCACAAATTGTGCAAGAAGCTCAAAAATCCGTTGGGTGGTTTCAAGAGGATAAGAAATCTCTCTCTGCCAGGAGGTTTCTTTTGTGTAAGTTCCTGTGACATTTTCGTTTCATTCTTCTTG
Organism: Primulina eburnea; assembly: GCF_022965805.1. Taxonomy (NCBI): domain Eukaryota; kingdom Viridiplantae; phylum Streptophyta; class Magnoliopsida; order Lamiales; family Gesneriaceae; genus Primulina; species Primulina eburnea. The sequence continues at coordinate 17,655,382 of NC_133117.1, forward strand.
CAATTTTGTCCATGAAATGATAAAGCATAATGGTTTGTATCATTATAGTCTGTCTTTTTATGTTGTTGAAAAACATTTTCGTGTTACATTCTAAACAACGTATAGGTCGAAAAAATCTTTGGTTTGTATAGCCAAAATGAATATAAATGTGAAGGTTATACTTATAACTCCCGCAGTGTCCAAATGCAGTAAATACACCGCACACCTTTTTCTCATTTTCCGGTCACGCAGTTGAGTGTATTTTCTTAGATAAAAATGAGAAGGCACTGCCTTCATTTATTTTTGATTTGCTGTTGGTTTGTTTGCCTTGCAAAAAACTCTCTATAAATCGGCTACCATTGTTGATGCAGTTAAATCAAGACATAAAGAGGAAATTGCTCCTATAAATATGAAGCTTAGCCATGGAATTTCACAGATTTTATGCGTTGTTTTACTGATGCTATTTTGCATCCCACACGATGTGACAGCCGGTGACATTGTCCAAGATAACGAACTGACTCCCAAAATTCCCGGATGCGCGAACTATTTTGTACTTGTAAATTTCTACTTTTCCTTCAATTTTTTGGTCTGGCCCAGCAGATGTTTTGGTGGTTTACGTACAGGGTTGCCATACTTTTTATATTCATTCATTAAAGATTGAATCTTGATATTTCATGTTATGGTTGTGTTTGACCTTCATTTGTTAATGAGAATTTTATTCTTTTGATTATGAAATGCTTAGATCTTTGTTAATTCTCTTTGGTGTATCCTGTTTATGTCAGTGAGCATTTTTTCTGGCAATACCGATAAAGAATTTCTCCTTACATTTTATTAGTAACAGAGACTCTGCTATGGTTTCCCTTTTCGGTTCATTAATTCATAAGTCTTTTTTAATTTTTGGTTTGTGTATCGATGCTTATTTTATTTCCGTGGCGCATGCGTGAGAGTGAGAGCTTGCATTGATGCTGCAATGTTCAACTTCAATGCCAATGAATCTTCATCATGTACATCTCAGGGAGAGTGATAGTTTCTTGGTGTATATCTAAGTGATTTGGTTAAGAACTGATTTGAAATTTCGTTAACTGATTAAATTGGTATCATATTCAACTACTTTTCTATTTCTCTCATGTGTGCACGTAAAGGTGGTCGTCGTGATAATATACAAATTAAAAAAAATATTTACATGTTACAGTTTTTTGGCACCTAAATTTTTAGATGTAAACTACATGGGCATTAGTTTTATGCGTCACATATGGTTTTTGGTCCTTTTATTGTTATTTTTTAAATTTTTTACTGGCTTCAAATTTTTAAATGTGATTCAGGGTAGTTTTACGAATAAATTTCAAAAAAATATTAGTGTGATTTTAGCATGATTTCATGAGTTCAACGTATAATTTGTGTAATTTTCTGTATTTCTATTTTTATTTTATAGGTTTTTTATGGCTTGAACCATTTGGATGTGACATGTATTGGTAATTTTGATGAAATTGATTTGCTAATGCATATTTTAAATTTACAATTTCTTCTTTAGACTAAACATGGTTTCAAGAGTTTAAATTATAATTACTATAATTTTCTGTCTTTATATTTTTATTTTTGAGGGTTTTTATGGCTTGAAGGCTTTGGATGTGACATGTTTTTAGTAATTTTTAGAACATTGCTTTGCTAATGCATGTTTTAAACAAAAATTTTTTTTTTTAGAATAAACTTAGTTTCATGAGTTTAGCGTATTATTCGTGTAATTTTTTGTCTTTTTATTTTAATTTTATGATTTTTATATGGGTTGCAAGCTTTGGATTTGATTCATATTTTTGGTAAGTTCTATGACATTTATTTTCTAATACATATTTTAAATGTACAATTTTTAATTTTAAATATATATTCATGATACAAAAAATTACGGTGTCATGGTATTATAATATCATAAATGTTTAATATACTAGGCTCTTATATTCATGACACACGCAACGCGTGTGCCTCGGTTGTTATATATATACATGCAAATATTTCCTCAGAAAAGGAAAAACGAAAGTGGAGGGGAAATTTCTCGTTGATTACAGAATTCGATTTACGATCAATCCGTCCGTTAGATTTTAAATCCGACTTCGGTACTGTGTTCATATCAATGCAGGCTACTACAGGACGTAAGTTTTATTACGTTTTGACATGTTTTGAAAATATGATGTTGTTAGAATTGAATACACGTCATATATGATGTTCTTGACATGTTAGACAACGTAGAATCAAAGTCAGATTAAGAAACAGATATAATAGAATTGTTATGAATTTTAGAGTTGAATTGACTGAGATATGATGTCATATTTGTACGGTGGTTGATTATAAGTTAATGGAATTAGTATAGACTGATATGGTATTACCAGTATCGCAAGATTGTACTTTTGTACTGTCAGAATTTGATAAAACAAAGGTGTCGTGATTTGAATAGAATATTGATACAGTATATTGATATTGTCATTTCCAGATTGAACAGTGACAGACTTTGAGTCAAAACTTCGATTGTATCAGAGCGACATCAAGAAAGGTATAAATAATTGTTGATTCGGGATTGCACAACTCGAGTTGGGTTTGACTTGAGTTTCCCTAAATCACATACTTTATTTTTTTGCATTGATATTTGCAGATTATCAGATTGATAAGTTAATCTATTGACTTAGAGCAGAGTCATAGTTTGAGTCTAGGGCAGATCGGCCTAGCTAGGGCAGAACCGCCGAGTATTTGTCAGAACCGCTGAGACTCTAGACTTACGGTGTATCGATGAGCTTAGATGTAGATCGGCGTCTATTGTAGACATTCGATAAAGCATACGAAAGTCTAAATTAGATCGGGATCCCTAGATTAGAAATGAGTCTTAGATTTAGGTACAGATTTGTATCGATTCATGTAGTCAGATTGGATGCATGTTGTTATGATTGTTATGCTGTTATATATGTTTTATATGATTGCATTAATACATTGTTTATACTGGGATATTTATATCTCAACGGAGTTATCCGGCTGTTGTCTTGTCTGTATGTGTGCATGGCAACAGGTGAGACAGGTTCAGGGTCACAGAGGTGAAGAAAGATCGAGATTAGAGTGGTGATTCCGGACTTGGATATAGATAGGTTTTATTACTTGATTGTAGTAGTTGAACCTAGTTTTGAACTAGATGCATATTATACAGGATTTTTATTACTATACTGGTTTGTATAATAGAATGATTCCATTATTTTTCGCATTTTAAAAAAAAATTTAGACCCTGTTTATTCTAATTGATTAAATTAGTCCCAATGACGATTAAGAAGATGATTAGCATCCGGGTCCCCACAACAGATGGTATCAGAGCGATATATCCTTTAGATTGAGATAGAAGAGGCTAGTGAGCAGGGTAGATTGAGGTTTTCTTTCCTGCTTTTGAATGCTAGCATTCTTACTGCTTTCATACATGTTACTTCTTTATCTGATTTGATTTAGTAATATGTTTTATTGAGACGGGATCAGCACTGATTCTAGATCAGCAGTAAGATGATTAGAGGAGGATTGAAGCAGAATTGTGATATTTGTTACTAATTTATTTGATTAGCAGATATGCCTCCAAGACGAGTACCAAAACAGGGAAGTACATCAAATCCTCCAATGGATGTCACCCTGACTCCAATGGAAACGTTACTGAAATGATTTTAATCATTTCATCAGCCAACCTTGAAAGGAACAGAGAACGCTGTGGAATGCGAGAGTTGGCTTAATGATATAGAGATGTTGCTCGAATCCTTGGAGTATACAGATGAGAGGAGAGTGAAATTGATTGGACACCAGTTACACGATGTTGCAAAAGACTGGTGGATTACGAGAAAGAGAGCCTGGGAGCATTGAGGTACGACTATTACCTGGAATATATTTAGAACTGAATTCTACCAACGTTTCTTTCCAGTGTCGTACCGAAAGGACAAAGGGGCGGATTTTGCCAATTTAAAGCAGGGACAGATGAACATAGAAGAATACGTGTCAAAGTTCTCCTCCTTACTGAAATTTGCTCCACATGTGGCTGACAGCGAGGAAGCTACTGCTGACCAGTTCATCAATGGCCTGAACCCCGACATTTTTACATTGGTGAACACAGGGGGACCGAATAATTTTACTGACGCCCTAAACAGAGCCAAGGGAGCAGAAACCGGTCTGATGAGACAGAAAAGGGCTTCATTTGTGTCTCCAGCACCGAGACCACAGCAACCACCTCCCAGATTTGAAAGTGGCAGCAGCAGTGGAGGGAAGAAAGAATTTTTGAAAGCCAGGGGAAAGCAATTCAAGAAATCTGGCAGCACTTCTTCAAGCTCCGGTGGTTCCAGACAGAGCCAGAGTTACACTGGAGTTTATTGCAAGACTTGCGGAGGAAGACATGCAACTAAGCAATGCCAGGGAGTGACTGGTAGTTGCAACATTTGTAAACAGCCGGGACACTTTGCTAAAGTGTGTCCACAGAGAGGTTCCCAAAGATCACAGGGAGCCGAGTCATCGGGATCAGCAGCACAGAATGAGAGACGATCAGCTGCTGTTCACACATTTCAGCCAGCGCCAGCTCAGTCACAGCAGAGGCCAGGAGGTAGCCAGACTTTTAGCCAGCCTCCTAGACAGTAGGCCAGGGTATTCTCTTTGACAGAGGAGCAGGCTCAGGAAGCACCAGATGACTTTGTGGCAGGTAATTGTTCTTTATGTGGTTACTCTGCTTACGTATTAATTGATATCGGTGCTTCACATACATTTATTTCTGAACGGTTTGCATTAAGTCATGCATTGCCTGTAGAGTCTTTAGCTACTGTAGTGTCTGTCTCTTCGCCTTTAGGGACAGGTTTGATATCAGTAAATTCTGTAAAACATTGTGTACTACAGTATGACGGGCATGAGATTGAATTAGATTGCATTGTACTTGGATTGTCCGATTTTGACTGTATTATCGGTATTGATATGCTGACCAAGTACAGAGCTACAATTGATTGTTTCCACAAGATAGTGAGATTCAGACCAGATATGGCTGAAGAGTGGAAATTTCACGGTAAAGGTTCTAGATCGAGAATTCCTTTATTATCCGTATTATCTATGACTCGATTGTTACAGAAAGGAGCAGATGGATTCCTGGTATATTCAGTAGATTTACTGAAGTCGAGTCTAGCATTGGCAGACCTGCCAGTGGTACGTGAGTTTGCTGACGTCTTCCCAGATGAGATCTCGGGATTACCTCCAGTTAGAGAGATAGACTTCAGCATTGAATTGATGCCGGGTACAGTGCCGATTTCCAGAGCACCGTACAGAATGGCACCAGTTGAATAGAAAGAATTAAAGAATCAGCTAGAAGACTTACTGGCCAAGTGGAAGCCGTGATTTCTTTGCCAAGACCGACGTCAATGCCCGAAATTCGCAGTTTCATGGGTTTAGCGGGATATTACCGTCGTTTCATTAAAGATTTCTCGAGTATAGCTAAACCAATTACTCAACTGACGCAGAAGAATGCTCCATTTGTTTGGTCTGAAGAATGCGAGACCAGTTTTCTGAAGTTAAAGAAGAGGTTGACCAGAGCCCAGGTGTTTCCTATTCCGTCAGGTATTGGTGATTTTGTGGTTTATTGCGACGCTTCTCACCGAGGGTTGGGATGTGTGCTGATGCAACGAGGGCATGTTTTTGCTTATGCCTCAAGACAGCTTAAACCACATGAGACCCGTTATCCAATTCATGATCTTGAATTGGCAGCCATTGTCTTTGTATTAAAGATATGGCGACATTACCTTTACGGGGAGAAGTTTGAGATATATTCTGATCATAAGAGTTTGAAATATCTGTTTTCACAATCCGAATTGAATATGAGGCAACGAAGATGGCTTGATTTGCTTAAAGATTTTGATTGTGAAATCAAATACTATCCAGGAAAGTTTAATGCAGCAGCTGATGCACTAAGTCGAAAGGTATGTTCCTTATCCTTGTCGACGATCGGTGTTTCAAATTTGATAGAAGACTGCTGTTTGTCTGGATTAGTATTTGAAACAGATTATAGACCGTTGAGACTCTATACGGTGCTAGTAGAACCAGAGCTGATTTTAAGAATTAAGGCAGCTCATAAAGTTGATCAGAATGTATAGAAATCAGTATCGATGGTTAGAACAAGACATCGATCGGAGTATCAGGTACGTGATAACGTCTTGTATGTGAATAATCGTCTGATTGTGCCGAATGTTTCAGATTTGAGACGACACATATTGTCAGAAGCGCACAACAGTCGATTCAGCATTCATCCTGGTGGCAGAAAGATGTAAAATGATTTAAAAAGACAGTTCTGGTGGAAACAGATGAAGACTGATATTGCCGAATTTGTTTACAAATGTCTGAATTGCCAGCAGGTGAAAGCAGAAAGAAAGAAACCAGGAGGATTATTACATATTTTGTCTATTCCTGAATGGAAATGGGATCACATTTCCATGGATTTTGTGAAGCAGCTACCGCGTTCCTCCAAAGGTTGTGATGCGATGTGGGTCGTGATTGATAGATTGACCAAATCCGCATGTTTTATTCTGTACAAGATGACGTACAGATTTGACCAGATGGCAGAGATCTATGTCAGAGAAGTGGTCAGATTTCATGGAATGCCGAAGTCAATTGTATCAAACCGTGATCCTCGATTAACTTCGCAATTCTGGCAGAGTTTGCAGCAGGCTCTCGGTACGAAGTTACATCTGAGTACCGCATATCATCCACAGACCGACGGACAGTCAGAGCGGACTATCCAGACACTGGAAGATATGCTGAGAGCAGTAGTGCTTGATTTTAGCACTAATTGGCAAGATGCATTGCCTCTTTGTGAGTTTTCGTACAACAACAGCTATCAGACAAGTATTGAGATGGCACCATTCGAAGCATTGTACGGAAAGAAAAGTCGATCCCCTATCTATTGGGATGATATCTCTGAAGTGCCTGAGATTGGACCTGACATGATCAGAGATATGACTGAAAAAGTGAAGCTAATTCGAAAGAAGATGAAGGCAGCGCAAAAGAGACATGCCAAATATGCCAATATTAGACGTAGACAGTTGGTATTTGAGGTAGGAGACCGAGTATTTCTAAAAATTTCACCTTTCAGGGGAGTTGTCAGATTTGGGAAGAAAGGGAAACTGTCTCCACGATACATTGGGCCATATGAAATTCTTGAGAAAATAGGAGATCGTGCCTATCGACTTGCCTTACCGCCTTCATTATCCAGGATACATGATGTCTTTCATGTATCATTATTAAGGAAATACCTTCCTGATGCTTCACATGCTATCCAACCAGACGAGGCCGAACTGGATGAGACGTTGAGCTATGTTGAAAAACCGATTCAGATAATTGATCGTAAGGAAAAATAGCTTAGAACGAAGACTATTCCACTTGTGAAAGTTCAGTGGACTCGTCATGGCACTGAAAAAGCAACCTGGGAAACTGAATCAGATATGAGACAAGAGTTCCCAGAGTTATTTCGATAATGTAAATTTCTTATACAGTTTTGTATATATACTCCTTATTGATACGATTAATTGACTGTGATTTCGAGGACGAAATCGTATCTTAGGGGGGAGAAATATAATGCCCGAGATTTTATATCGTGTTAAATTACGATTATGGATTTTTAATCGAGACGAGTATGAAAGGGCTAAACGAGACACGAAATGAGATTGCGTGTGAAAATTGATGTGCGAGGATAGTAGCATCGGCACACATGTGCGACTATATGCGCGCACATGCGCTAGAGGTCTAGAGAGGTTCGCGCACATGCGCGAGGGTACCCGAGACTTGGAAATTTTGAGCATTTGCCTCGCGCATATGCGCCGAGTAAGAGCGCGCATATGCGCGAGTCTCCGTGATGCTACGCGCTGAGACAGAATGTCTCACGCATATGCGCGGAAGATGGTCGCACATATGAGCAAGACATGCGGTAGGCACACCGAGCCACTTGGATTATTGCATGTTACGTATGTATGTATATATATATATATATATATATATATATATATATATATATTTATATATATATATATATATACATGCATATCTTTCCTCAAAAAAGCAAAAACGAAAGTGGAGGGGAAATTGCTCGTTGATTTCAGAATTCGATTTACGATCAATCCGTCCGTTAGATTTTAAATCCGACTTCGGTACTGTGTTCATATCAACGCAGGCTACTACAGGACGTAAGTTTTATTAAGTTTTGACATGTTTTGAAAATATGATGTTGTTAGAATTGAATACACGTCATATATGATGTTCTTGACATGTTAGACAGCGTAGAATCAAAGTCAGATTAAGAAACAGATATAATAGAATTGTTATGAATTTTAGAGTTGAATTGACTGAGATATGATGTCATATTTGTACGGTGGTTGATTATAAGTTAATGGAATTAGTATAGACTGATATGGTATTACCAGTATCGCAAGATTGTACTTTTGTACTGTCAGAATTTGATAAAACAAAGGTGTCGTGATTTGAATAGAATATTGATACAGTATATTGATATTGTCATTTCCAGATTGAACAGTGACAGACTTTGAGTCAAAACTTCGATTGTATCAGAGCGACATCAAGAAAGGTATAAATAATTGTTGATTCGGGATTGCACAACTCGAGTTGGGTTTGACTTGAGTTTCCCTAAATCACATACTTTATTTTTTTGCATTGATATTTGCAGATTATCAGATTGATAAGTTAATCTATTGACTTAGAGCAGAGTCATAGTTTGAGTCTAGGGCAGATCGGCCTAGCTAGGGCAGAACCGCCGAGTCTTTGTCAGAACCGCTGAGACTCTAGAATTACGATGTATCGATGAGCTTAGCTAGATGTAGATCGACGTCTATTTTAGACATTCAATACAGCATACCAAAGTCTAAATTAGATCGGGATCCCTAGATTAGAAATGAGTCTTAGATTTAGGTACAGATTTGTATCGATTCATGTATTCAGATTGGATGCATGTTGTTATGATTGTTATGCTGTTATATATGTTTTATTTGATTGCATTAATACATTGTTTATACTGGGATATTTATATCTCACCGGAGTTATCCGGCTATTGTCTTGTCTGTATGTGTGCATGGCAACAGGTGGGACAGGTTCATGGTCACAGAGGTGAAGAAAGATCGAGATTAGAGTGGTGATTCCGGACTTGGATATAGATAGGTTTTATTACTTAATTGTAGTAGTTGGACCTTGTTTTTAACTAGATGCATGTTATACATGATTTGTCTTATTATACTGGTTTTTATAATAGAATGCTTCCATTACCTTCCGCATTTTAAAAAAAAAAAAATTTAGACCCTGTTTATTCTAATTGATTAAATTAGTCCCAGTGACGATTAAGAAGATGATTAGCGTCCGGATCCCCACAAATACAAAGTTTATTTGGGGAGTCGAGTGTAAAGAAAGTTTTGATAAGTTAAAGCCAGCATTGATTTCAGTGCAAGTGTTATCTATGCCATCGGGGCAAAGAGAATATGTTTTGTATACCAACGCTTCTAAACTTTGTTTGTGAACAGTTTTGATGCAAAATGACCGAGTTATAGATTATGCGTCGAGACAATTGAAAATTCACGAGAAAAACTACCGTACTCATGATCTTGAGCTTGCAGCAGTAGTTTTTGCATTGAAAATTTAGAGACATTACTTATATGGGGAGAAGTGAAAAATATTCACAGATCATAAAAGTTTGAAATACTTCTTCACTCAAAAAGAATTGAATATGAGACAGCGTAGAAGACTTGAGTTATTGAAGGACTATGACTGTGACATTAGCTACCATCCGGGGAAAGCTAATGTTGTGGCAGACGCGTTGAGTCGAAAAGCAGCCGTTATCACTCAATTATCTCTTCAAAGACCGTTGCAGTCTGAGATACAGTGGTTTGAGCTTACAGTCTATGCTAGGGGCGAGGCCCCTAATCTTGCCACAATATCATTATATTCGAATTTGAGAGATAGAATTCATGATGAACAGTCTACAAATGATAAATTGCAGAAATGGAGAGCTAGAGATGAAGCCAAGGGCCGGAAGTTATATTCTGAGGTGGATGGTATAGTTCATTATCAAGATCATTTATGGGTTCCTAGTGACGATTCTTTGAGAGATCTCATTATGAAGGAAGCCCATGACACACCATATTCGATTCATCCGGGAGAACGAAAATGTACAAATATTTGTAGTCGTTATATTGATGGCCAGGCATGAAGAGACAGATTATGAGATTTGTATCTGAATGTTTGACTTGTCAGCAAGTTAAAGCAGAGCATCAAAAACTAGCGGGAAAGCTTAAGCAACTCTCTATTCCTGAGTGGAAATGGGAAAATATTACCACGGACTTTGTTGTGGGATTGCCAAATACCATTAAGGAATTCAATGCTATATGGGTGATAGTGGATCGTCTTACAAAATCAGCACATTTTCTACCTATCAAGACGACCTTCACCATGATTCAGTATGCATAGTTATATATAAGGGAGATAGTTCATCTGCATGGGATTCATGTATCTATTGTTTATGACAGAGATCCGAGATTTACGTCATCTTGTAGGAAGATTCTACATGCAGTGATGGGGACTAAGTTATTGTTCAGTACAGTATTTCATCCTCAAACCGATGGTCAATCCGGAAGAGTTATACAAATTTTACAAGATCTACTGCGAGCTTGTGTGATCGATTTCCAAGGCAGTTGGGAACCGAGATTACTTCTAGTGGAGTTCACGTACGATAATAGTTTCCAATCATCTATCGAGATGGCTCCGTTGGAGGCATTTTATGGAAGGAAATGTAGATCTCCTATTCATTGGGACGAGGTTGGTGAAAGAAGAGATATTGGTCTGGATGTGATTGAAGAGACTTTCGAGCTTGTAGTCAAAATTCGTAAGAGAATGAAGACTACACTAAGCCGACAAAAGAGTTATGCTGATAAGAGATGAAGAGACTTAGAGTTTGCACTGGGAGATCATGTATTTGTGAAAATAGCACCTATGAAAGGTGTTATGTATTTTGGCAAGAAGGGCAAGCTTAGTACAAGATTTATTGGCTCGTTTTAGATTTTGGAGAGGATTGGGACACTAGCTTATAGGGTGGCTTTGCCACCGATGCATTCTGGAGTTCACAATGTGTTCCATATTTCGATGCTGCGGAAGTACGTGTCAAATCCATCACATGTGCTAAATTATTAACCTCCACAATTAACTCCAAATATGACATATGAAGAAAGACCTGTCCCAATCTTGGGTAGGCGAGAAAGAAGACTGCAAAACAAAGTCATTCCAATGGTCAAGGTCAAGTCGCTGAATCACTTGGAAGAAGAAGCTACTTGGGAAACCGAGAAGGACTTGAGGAGTCGCTATCCAGAGCTATTCGGTAAGTTCTAATTTCGAGAACGAAATTTTATTTAAGGGGAAAAGGAATTGTAAGGTCCAAAATTAAGACAACGTAATCCAACTGCATGCAAATCTAGGAAATATGAAAAATTAGTAATTAAATGATTTTAATTGCTAAACTGATTATGTGATACATTTATGTAATGTTTTAGTATTTTTTCTACTTACATGCATTAAAATGTATTTTTAAGGGTTATTCGAGTTGTGATCGAGAACGGAGACCGAGGGATGAAAACTATAAAATGTTTTTATTAATAAATAATTATAATTATTTATAATATGGTTGTTGCTTTTTCATATTTTTTAAAATAAAGGGTTTGAGGTGATTTTATATACCGAGACGTAAATTTTATCGACATTGTTTTTTAACAAAAATGCGAACGTTTTGGCAACCCGGGTAATAAATTCACAAACTTTATTAAAAAAATTATTTTTTTTATACAATTCTAGTTTAGCACTAATGGGCCTAATTAACCTACCTAATGGGCCTAGGCTTAATTAGTAACTTAGTTAAGTATAAAATACTAAAAAAAACCCCACCCCAAACCATTATAACCCACGCCACTTTCAGAATTTCACATCTACAATTCTCTCCAATCAAAATACACGACATACACACATCAAAGTTTGATAGAAATTCGAAGCATTCAAAGGAAATTCAAGCCTAGGCCCTCCTCATCGTCGTTCTTCATCATCAACGTAAATTCGAGCATAAATTACGCAAAGGCACGTCATACATCTCCTTTTCTCATCTATCACATCGCATTATTGTTTGAAATTACGTTTGTATGAAAATCATGAAATCCTTGTGAATATTTTCGTATTATTTCATACACTTGTGATAAACTCATGAATCTATGTCCCAAATCATGTTATATTGTTGCAAAAAGGGGCTGCCATCTTATGACATTAATAAGGGTCGAGTTTTACACGGTTAAGTGTCCTAGAAACACAGCCTAAACATTGCACATCAAGGAACAACAAGCTGGAACTAAAATCTAGTATAGGGTGATCATGGGGCTAGGGCTCGGCCAGGGACTTTTGAGTCAAGGGAAGAGCCCTCGCCACGCTAGGGCTCGAGTCGAGAGGGCTAGGAGGAGTCCTAGCATGCTCGGACTCCCACCTGAGAGCTTCAAAAAATTCACGCAGATTCAGCGGCTGGAGCAGGGTATATGGCTCAGTCTAGGGACTTCAGACTTGGCTAGGGTGAGTCCTTAGAGTCCTAGGAAGGTGCACGGGAGGCTGGTCTAGGGTCTGGTTGGGTTGGCTAGGTCCTAGGAGAGTAAACGTGGAGTCCATGTCTTGGAGGGTGCTCGGCCGAGTGCATGTCCTGCTATTATGCCTTCGGTTTCGAGCTAGGGCACTAGTCTGTGCGTTCCAAGGGTCCAGAAGGGTGTCCAAAGGGGTTGGTCAGGTTTTGGTCCAACATGGTTCGAGGGTGGCTTGGGAAAATCGTACCATGGCTCGGGGCTAACTTTTATGGGTCAAGTTAGGGTTTTTTTTGTAAAAATTAGCTGAAACATGGCTCAGGGGTCGAGTCATGGTTCACGAGAGCCAAATAATTATTCAAAGTCTAAGTTTTAAATTTAGGAATTTTATTTTAAAGTTTGACATTATTAGGGATTAAAACGCATTAAAAAAACAAATAATTAAAGATTAATAAAAAGGTCTAGTATTTAAGCTAAATAAAATTATGGAAATTAATTTAAGCTTAAATAATTATTTGGAACTTGTTAGAGTCCACGAAATTAAGAAAAAGTAAAAAACGTGAAATCTTACGTCTAGCGGTAAAACGGTAATTTTACACCGAAAATTAGTAAACGTCGTGGCAGTGCCCTGAATGCTGTTTTATATGCTAATATAATTATTTCAAATGTTTATGAATTTTTATACTTTAATTTATGGTTTTAAATGGTTATGGAATGTCATGATTATTTATTGAATTTATGATGAAAACGATAAAGTGAAAAGATATGTTGAATGTTTATTTTTAAAAGAAAATTATATTAAATGCATGATTTTTATAAAGTGATGAAAATGTGAAATATTGGAGGAGGTGAAGTAATTGTAATTATTGAGGATATGAATAGGGATATCGTGAGGGAAAAGACCCCAGAGGGGCCCGACGATCGTATTTCCATTCAATGAAGATAGGCCAAGGCTCAGTTGACGGGTGAAAGTGTCGGTGATGACCCCGTCGCCCAGTACTGTGGTTACAGGTAGATGGATCCATCGACTTTTTGAGGATGAGGAAATTCACAATTAACGATCTGAATTCAAAAAAAAGGAAAAGGTATATGATAATGATGAAAGGATATATGTTATGAAATGAGGAAAAAGTAAAAAATGTTGATGTTTATGTTATGCATGTCATAAAAATGTTATTTTTACGTAAAATTATTTTCACTGTTGCTTGTGATTTTATACGTATTATTTGTTATAAAGATATGGCGTGTTGAGTCTTTAGACTCACTAGGTGTGATGGATGCAGGTGAGTTTGATGGAGATCTTGATGGTTGACTTTGCTAGACTGTCGATGCACATAACCGAGGACCAGCGCTTCTACTTTTCCGCACTTGTGATTTATGTTTATGATTTACGTTAAAGATTTTAAAGAATATTTATTTATGCTTTCTGAGTGGTTTTTGAGAGGATGATACTTTTCAAGTTTATTGCTTTTTAGGTTTGGTAAATATTTGAAGATTTTACCATTTGACTATTTCCTTTGAATTTCAAATACTAGTTGGTTGTTTTATTTTAAAAAAATTGTGCAAAACTAATTTATATATTTTGTAAGGGTTCGGCCGAAATCATGAGGGGTTTTTTTTCAAAAAAAAAAAATCTAGTACTTTGTAAGCAAAACAAATAGCAGACGTTTTATGACTTGATCAAGCAAACAGCGGAGCTAGTAGTCGAAATTCAAGATAGAATGAAGACCGAAAAAAGCTGACAGAAAAATATTGCCGACAAGAGTTGAAAAGACCTAAAGTTTGGAGTAGGCGACCACGTATTTGTGAAAATAGCACTTATGAAGGGTGTTATGCGATTAGGCAAGAAAGGCAAACTTAGCCCAAGATTCATATGCCCGTGTGAGATTTTGGAGGGGATTGGAGCACTAGCCTATAGAGTGGCAGTGCCACCTATGCTATCTGGAATACACAATGTGTTTCATATCTCGATGCTGCGAAAGTAAATGTCAAACTCATCACATTTACTAAATCATGAACCTCTACAATTGGCTCCAAATATGACTTATGAAGAAAGACATGTCCAAATCTTGGGTGGGCGAGAAAGAAGGCTCTGAAAGAAAGTCATTCCAATGGTCAAGGTCAAGTGGCTGAATCACTCGGAGGAAGAAGTTACTCGGGAAACCGGGAGGGACTTGAGGAGTCGCTATCCGTAGCTATTCGGTAAGTTCTAATTTTGAGGACGAAATTTTATTTAAGGGATGGAGGAATTGCAAAATACAAAAATAAGACGACGTAATCCAACTGCATGTAAATCTAGTGTAAATGAGAAATATCTAATTAAATTATTTTAATTGCTTAAGTTGATTATGTTAGTTATGTATACATGATTTTAAATTAGTTTTTCTACTTGAATTCATTAAATTGTATTTTTAAATGTTACTCGAGATGCGATCGAGGAACGAAGACCGATTGCTGAAAAATGGAAAATATTTTTATTAAATAACTTTTTTAATTATTTAAAATAAGGTTGATGTTTTTTGTTATTTTTGAAAATAAGGAGTTTTGAGGTGATTTTATACGCCGAGATGTAATTTTTATCTGTATTCGATTTTCAACAAAAATACGAACTTTTTGACAACTCGGCTAAATAATTTCACGAACTTTCTCAAACGAAATAACTTTTAAATGCACTGGTGGGTTTATTGGGCCTAGTATAGCTTTCTAATAGGCCCAACTAGCACACTCATTATTTATCTAATAATAAATCCCAACACCCTACCCTATTCAATTATAAAAGCACGCCTCCCTTACCCTCAACACCACAAGACTCCTAGCACCATCAAAACACACACACACGATTATTTTCAAGAGGCAAAGCTTTGGTTTTGTGGAGGAAAATTCAACCTAGAGTTCTCTTCGTCGTTTTTCGCATCGTCAACGTTGTTTTGTGCATTATATACGCAAAGGCACGCCATAATTCTTCCTTCTCTCATCTATAACACCCTAATATGTATTTAATTTTTATTTGCATGAAAAACAAGTTTCCCTTTTATTTCGTTTTATGCATATACATGTGTTTTAAAGTATGATTTTTGTATCAAAACATGATATATGTTTACATGCAGGGGCTACCATGATTAAGGATCAAGATGGGTTGTTTTTACACAAGTCTAAGAGTCCTAAGAGGCACGTGATAGGCTACACATGAATCGAACCAAGCTGGATCCGAAATAATGTGTTTTATTGTTAAGATTCGGTTTTGAGGGAACCATGGTGCATGGTTTGGCTTTGGCGCGACCAGGGCTGGGTTGGGACATGGTTGGGGTCAGGATAGGAGTCCTAGCCAGGCTAGGACTCGAGCACATCGGCTGGAAAGGAGTCCTAGCAAGCTACCACTCTTCCCGAGCCATTACGCAGGTTGTGCAGCTGTGCGCAAGGGGACAGGGCTCGGCCAGGGTGGTCAGGGATGGGCTAGGCTAGGTTTCTAGGATCCTGAGAGGGCTCACAAGGGGCTGGATCAGGGGCTGGCTAGCTGTTTAGAGTCCTAGCAGGTAAGTGGAAAAGTCCTAATAATTCTACTTCTCGCGTGGGTCGGGTCCTTTGCACCAGGGGATGCAGAGAGCTAGGGTTTTTCCTAGTGGGTCCAGCAGGGTTCCTAGAGGGTCTGGTCAGGGGCTGGGTCATGGTGGCTCAGGCGTGGCTCGTGGAAAACGTAGGATGGCTCATGGGTTTTTGCTTAGGGTTCAAGAATGAGGTTTAAATTTGTTAATGTTTGGATCGTTGTTCAACGGGGGCGAATCATGGTTCACGAGGGTAAATTAAATATAAAAAAGTCTATGTTTTAAATTTGAGAATTTTATATTAAAGTTTGAATTTAATTCGTGATTAAAACGTATTACGAATTTATAATTAAAGAATAAATAAAAAGCCATGGATTTAAGCTAAATAAAAATATAAGAAAATTTACATAAGCTTAAATAATTATTTGGGATGGTTTGGAGTCAACGGAAATAAGAAAAAGTCAAAATCGTGAAATTTACGTCTAGGGGTAAAGCAATCATTTTACACCTGAAAAATAGTAAACGTCATGTCAGTGTCCTGAATGATGTAAAATATGTTAATATGATTATTTTAAATGTTTATGGAATTTTTTTGAGGAAATGTTAATGCTGAAAGATATGTTACATGCTTGGTTTAAAAGAAAAACGATTTATGCATGGTTAATTTTTATAAAGTGATGAGAATATGAAATTTTGAAGGAAGTGAAGTAATTGTGACTAATATGATGATGCAATGATGATACATAATACGTAAGGCCAAGGTTCAGTTGACTGGTGAGAGTGTCGTCGATGTCCCCGCCGCCCAGTACAGTGCTTACATGCAGATGGATGCATCGACCCCCAATACGAAAGTCACAATTGACTATCTGAATTCAACGAAAGTAAAACATATACGTATATGATGAATATGAATATGTTTATGATGATATGAAAAATTTTTATGTTTATGTTTATGCATGATTATGAAATGTTATTTTAAGCATAATTATTTTTACTGTTGCATGTGATTGTATACGTATTATTTGTTATCAAGATTATGGTTTGCTGTGTTATAATGATAATATCATCAGTTGTGTTCTTAACAGTGCAAGTGTGTTTGTTAAACTCAATAAAATAATTATGATAACATAATCGATTGATGCTAATCATGTTATTTTTCAAATCGTGAACAATTAGAACATCATCGATAGTAATGTTACCATGGATAAGCTTACTGTTACCCATGGTTTTATCTTGTGAGGCGTATCCAAATTGATTTTGGGACCTTAATTGTGGGGACCCGGGCTCTAATTCTTTTTCTTGGGATTTAATGGATCATTAATATAAAAAGTGGGTCAAATTTTCGCTTTTTAACATTCAATCAAATGTTACTAACTAGGCATAAAACATGTCTCTATTTTATTACATTAGCATAATATACAAACATAAAATACAAGTCTTGTTCTTACAACTAGTGTCCATTACCATCTATAAACAAACGGTAGTACAAGTCTAGCCAAAAGAACCACTAGTCCTCTGCTGCGCCCGAGATCACCACGATATGTCCATCGCTCATCTCTGTCGTAACCCAGATCCTGCCCCACCTGTTGTTATGCACACATACAGACATAACAACAGCCGGAAAACCGGTGAGAACAAATCCCAGTATAAACATGTAACATGCATATAAACAATCTAAACATGAAACATGCTGATATGAATGTCATTCATATAAAATCATGCAATGTGAATCTAATCATGTCTAGACTCGACTCGACTAGAACTCTAGGGATCCCGTTGTGAATAAGACGTCACTGGCTGTCACCTACCCTACCAATCGTGGTGCTGTACGTCTTATTCCTAGACTTCGGCCTGATCTGTTTCCGCGTCTACAATAGGGGCGGTGATCTTCCCCTAAGCTGTGATATCGCCGAACGTCTAGAGTCTGCCTGATCTCCAGACTGTCCTATCTTAATGCATGAATACAAAATCTGTAAACAAGCATAATCATTCTAATGCAATGTCCCATGATCTGTAAACACCGCATAGCACGATTTGCATACAAGCTCTATAAACAAATCTAGATACAATTCATAATCATATCAAGATATAAACAATAAAATAAGTATGTGATTTTGGTTGGGAAACTCAAATGTGATCTTATTTGAGTCGTGATTCCCCAAACAAAACATGTACTATACCTTTCGTCGCACAGTTGCTGTCACGGTTGACAATACGAATCTGAAATGGAAATGTATAATAAATACACGATCAATTACTAACTCTAGTCAATACCTACACTATCAATAATCAATCTCGGTATAGAATTTGACGGCATAACGACGTAAATTCTCAATACCGGTCAATCCAATTCTTAACAGATATCAACATTACCATCCTCAACTCATAATCGAATCATATGCACAAAACCATACTCAAAATCGATACATTTTATTCCTTAACATGCTGAAATTCATAGGAATTGCATACGATATCATTTCTTCGTTCCGGTTTCAAATCTACAATCCTTGTAATCATAAGAACATATTTCGTAACTTAAATCATAATTCTCCCAACACATATGAATCAAAACATGCTGGAATTTAACAAAACATATACCCTTTGGATGCCCTTGATACAAGGAGTTCAAAACCGAAATCGAAACTAAATTCGGATGGCTAAATCGTGAGATATCTAACTTTGAAGCTTGAAAACCTTTAGAAGTTCTCGGTTCTGCCCGCTGGGAAATGAAGAAGAAGATGACTCATGCAATTATATATATACTAGGCCACATGTCACGTTGAGAATGAGAGTGGATTTCTCGGAGGTATCACCGCTGGTGCGGTAATGTAAGGAGCGCGGGTGCGCTGAGCTCTCGGCAGGACTTTTTATTTTTCACAAATGATGACCGCGGGTGCGGTCATGTAAATACCGCGGGTGCGGTGTCTGTTCGCACAATTTCACCACTTTTCTGTCCACGCACCGCGGGTGCGGTGTGACTTCGAATTACAATGGCATAATTCTACATTTTAAGCCAAACTTCTTCATGTAGTGACCCGTTCCAGAATCACCTACTAATCAAGAACTAAGCATGCGATTAACTTAATTAATAATAATCAGAGATAATTGCGGAAAAGGTCAACAAACGATAGTTATACAACCCAATCGAAAATCCATAACAACTCACAAATATTCGGTACAACCATAACGAAATAGAATAGTACTGAAAACTAAACCAAACAGATACTCACTGTCCTCCTCCTGCTCTTCCCGAGCCATCCAACCTGAGCCCTGCCCCGTGGGAATGGGGTGTCCAAGATAAACAAAACCGAGGACGTGAGCGATAAGAACGCCCAGTACAAAAGCATGAGTATACAAGCCTATATGAAATGCACATGCTATGATATGATACCAGGGTAGTCAAGAAACAGGAGTAACAAAGGATCTCAAAATGCTCAGTCTAGAGGCGCCAAGTGGATAGTGCCGCGCGGTACTCCTCTGGGTCACTGCATCCACTACAAGAACAGACGTGGACCTAAAATGTCCCGGATCACCGAAGCCCTCCCGACCCGTCGGCCACTGTGTACTCTCGGTGTCCATGCGTCCACAAGATAGGGCTGAGCGGCCCCACAAGATATAGCTTATCTCGAAAGAGATACAGCTCAACAGTAAAGGCTATCTCGAAGGAGATACGGCTCAACATGAAATGCAACATGCAGTAATAAACGTGACATAATAGCATGCATCATATGACATATATCAATGCACCACATAATCATGCAACACATATAAGAATGTATACTCAACCAGGATATCTCGGATAGTACTTTCGTACCTCTATCACAGCAAGCCTAGCCTTACGCAACACCGCTAATCAGGTCTAGAACAAGCCTACGCATCAAAAGCATACCCAATGAACAATACTACCATGCTCGACTAGCAAAACCAATACTACCAAAGGTTTAGGGTTTACCTTCGTCCGTCGACAGCCCTTTGATGTCGATTGCCTCGTAACTCAGGCGTCGCTACACTACCAATCCTGGCAGCTCTTGGCTATCGCTCGACCAACAACTAACCCTAGAAACCTTCCAAACCTCTCAACTATGAGACACAACTTCAAGAACTTGCCATCCAAAATGAGGAATTCCGAGCACTATTTATAGGCTATGTTCGGATCCACCGAACCCACTTCGGAACGTCCGAACTCCTACGTGTCCATCAGCTCTTGACACCTCACGATCGGATCCACCGAACCTACACTTCGGAACGTCCGAACTCCCACGTGTCCATCAGCTCTTGACACCTCACGATCGGATCCACCGAACCTACACTTCGGAACGTCCGAACTCCCACGTGTCCATCGGCTCTTGACACCTCATGATCGGATCCACCGAACTCACTTCGGATCGTCCGAACTCGTCGGTGCTACCGAACCATCTTCGGTCCGTCCGATCATGACCACGGTCAAAATTACACATTAAACCTTCTTAATCACCATTAATCCGTTAATTACCCAATTTGGAATTCGGGCTACTACATTCTCCCCCCCTTAAAAGATTTCGTCCTCGAAATCAGGCTTAGAGGATGAACAAAACGAAATAACAACATCGTTATTACATCTCAATTGTTGTTGAACACAACTGATCTAGAAAATCCTGAAAGACTCGATTCATCAGATCCATGAACACTGCTGGCGCATTCGTCAATCCAAATGGCATAACTAGAAACTCGTAATGCCCATATCGAGTACGAAATGCAGTCTTGGAAATATCATCATCCCTAACTCTCATCTGATGATAACCCGATCGCAAGTCAATCTTGGAGTAAACAGAGGTACCCTGAAGCTGAACGAACAAGTCATCAATACGAGGTAATGGATACTTGTTTTTGATCGTCACACGATTCAGCTGGCGATAATCAATGCACAATCGCATAGATCCATCTTTCTTCTTGACAAACAAGACTGGGGCTACCCAAGGCGAAACACTCGGGCGAATATAACCTTTATCAAGAAGATCCTGTAATTGCTGCTTCAATTCTCTCATCTCTGACGGAGCAAGACGATAGGGGCACGAGAAATCGGTACAGTCCCTGGCATTAACTCAATGCCAAATTCCACCTCTCTAACCGGAGGAAAACCAGGAATCTCATCTGGAAAAACATCAGGAAATTCACAAACCACTGGAATATCATCTATACCAACACTACCTGTGGAGGAATCAATCGCATAGATGAGGTAGCCTTCCCCGCCCGCCTCTAAAGCACGACAGGCTTTCAGAGCAGATACCACTGGCATCGGAGGTCGCGCTCCCTCACCAGAGAAAAACCAACTAGAGCTCTCAGTCGTATGAAACTGAACAAGCTTCTGGTAACAATCCACGGTAGCTTGGTAGGTAGTCAATAGGTCTATACCTAGAATACAATCAAAATCTTCCATCTCCAGGATCATAAGATTCGCAATCAATTCGTTACCCTCAAAATCTAAGGGACAACCCATCACTAGACGCTTTGCTAACACCGAATGACCCATCGGGGTAGAAACAGAAAGAATGACGTCTAGAGAAACATACGGTAACTTATGACGCTTAACAAATCGTGCAGAAATGAATGAATGTGATGCTCCGGTATCAATAAGAACAAAAGCAGGAATACCACATAAACGAAAAGTACCTGCTATGACTCTCTCTCTGTCTCATCTGCAGCCTGATCCTGGTTCAGCGCAAAAACCTGACCTTGGGCACGAGGTCGAAGATTTGAACTACCCACTGCCTGACCCTGCCTCCTCTGCTGAACAGTCGTCTGAGATCCGGAACCAGATCCTACTCCACCTCGCAACTGAGGACAATTCTTCTTGAGATGACCCATCTCTCCACACTGAAAACAAGCTCCCGCGGCTGATCGGCATTGCTCCGATGGATGGTTCTTCCCACAATGCACACAAGAAACCTTATTCTTATCAAAGCGGAAAACACCGCTAGACCGTGATCCAGATCCAGAAGAAGAACCAGATTTCTTGAAAGACTGAGATCGAGGGCTCAAAGTACTCGGAGGTCTAGTAGAAAGAATAGCCCTACCACGCTGGAGACTGATCTCTGCCTGGCGACACCGGTTCACTAATCCATCATACGAAGTAGGATTATCACAGACAGTGACTCGATCAAAAATCTCCTGGTTAAGACCCTGGAGGAAATGGTCATACTTGGCCTCAGAACTGCCACTGATATGAGGGGCAAAGGGTAACAACTCGAAGAACTTCTGCTGATATTCATCAACAGACATACTCCCCTGCTTAAGATTCAGGAGCTCAATCGTCTTTGCCTGGCGAAGGGCTGGAGGAAAATACAGCTGCATGAAAGCCGCACGGAAATCGGCCCAAGTCACCCTACCCTGAGACTGGACTATCGGCGCAGAAGTCGATCGCCACCACTTGCGCGCACGGCCCTCGAGAAGAAAACTAAGGGTCTCCATCTTCTGCTCCTCGGTGCACTGGAATGCACGGAAACAACTCTCCATGCGCTCTAACCAATCCTCAGCATCATCGGGAGTCTCACCGCCGACTAAAGGCTTAGGCCCCATCTGAATGAAACGGTGCAAATCAAAACTCCTAGGACCATCCCGACGATGACGATGTTCACGATGACGCCTACGATCGTCCTGGTCACCCCAACGACCTACACTTCCCTGACTACTCTCATCACCAAAGTGGTCAGCCATCGCTACAAGATAGAATGGGGAAAATGATAAAATGGTCAACGAAAATCCCAAAACAGAATCTATATCCCAAAATCGTAAGCATGCTCTGATACCATAAATGTAGTGACCCGTTCCAGAATCACCTACTAATCAAGAACTAAGCATGCGATTAACTTAATTAATAATAATCAGAGATAATTGCGGAAAAGGTCAACAAACGATAGTTATACAACCCAATCGAAAATCCATAACAACTCACAAATATTCGGTACAACCATAACGAAATAGAATAGTACTGAAAACTAAACCAACCAGATACTCACTGTCCTCCTCCTGCTCTTCCCGAGCCATCCAACCTGAGCCCTGCCCCGTGGGAATGGGGTGTCCAAGATAAACAAAACCGAGGACGTGAGCGATAAGAACGCCCAGTACAAAAGCATGAGTATACAAGCCTATATGAAATGCACATGCTATGATATGATACCAGGGTAGTCAAGAAACAGGAGTAACAAAGGATCTCAAAATGCTCAGTCTAGAGGCGCCAAGTGGATAGTGCCGCGCGGTACTCCTCTGGGTCACTGCATCCACTACAAGAACAGACGTGGACCTAAAATGTCCCGGATCACCGAAGCCCTCCCGACCCGTCGGCCACTGTGTACTCTCGGTGTCCATGCGTCCACAAGATAGGGCTGAGCGGCCCCACAAGATATAGCTTATCTCGAAAGAGATACAGCTCAACAGTAAAGGCTATCTCGAAGGAGATACGGCTCAACATGAAATGCAACATGCAGTAATAAACGTGACATAATAGCATGCATCATATGACATATATCAATGCACCACATAATCATGCAACACATATAAGAATGTATACTCAACCAGGATATCTCGGATAGTACTTTCGTACCTCTATCACAGCAAGCCTAGCCTTACGCAACACCGCTAATCAGGTCTAGAACAAGCCTACGCATCAAAAGCATACCCAATGAACAATAATACCATGCTCGACTAGCAAAACCAATACTACCAAAGGTTTAGGGTTTACCTTCGTCCGCCGACAGCCCTTTGATGTCGATTGCCTCGTAACTCAGGCGTCGCTACACTACCAATCCTGGCAGCTCTTGGCTATCGCTCGACCAACAACTAACCCTAGAAACCTTCCAAACCTCTCAACTATGAGACACAACTTCAAGAACTTGCCATCCAAAATGAGGAATTCCGAGCACTATTTATAGGCTATGTTCGGATCCACCGAACCCACTTCGAAACGTCCGAACTCCTACGTGTCCATCAGCTCTTGACACCTCACGATCGGATCCACCGAACCTACACTTCGGAACGTCCGAACTCCCACGTGTCCATCAGCTCTTGACACCTCACGATCGGATCCACCGAACCTACACTTCGGAACGTCCGAACTCCCACGTGTCCATCGGCTCTTGACACCTCATGATCGGATCCACCGAACTCACTTCGGATCGTCCGAACTCGTCGGTGCTACCGAACCATCTTCGGTCCGTCCGATCATGACCACGGTCAAAATTACACATTAAACCTTCTTAATCACCATTAATCCGTTAATTACCCAATTTGGAATTCGGGCTACTACACTTCATCTCCTATTTCTTATCTCTATGCACATTGCTCATAGCATATCTATCAATTCAGAATGATCACTCAGTGTTCTGGGCATTACATTTCTCCCCCTCTAAGACGTAAGTTCGTCCTCGAACTTGAAATAAATCATTTAAAGTATTTAAGACAGTATTAAAATCAAAAACTGACTAAATACTTACATCATATAAATAACTCGGGGTGTTTCTGTCTCATGCCTGCCTCTGTCTCCCAAGTCGCTTCCTCGATGCCATGACGACTCCACTGAACTTTCACAAGTGGAATATTCTTCGTTCTGAGTTGCTTTCCTTTCCGATCAAGGATCTGTATCGGTTTTTCCACGTAGCTCAAAGTCTGATCAAGTTCAGCTTCGTCAGGTTGAATGACATGAGAAACATCTGGCATATATCTTCGCAACATTCATACATGAAACACGTCATGTATTCCAGATAGAGAAGGAGGAAGTGCAAGTCGATAAGCTCGATCGCCAATCTTCTCAAGAATCTCGTAAGGACCAATGTATCGAGGAGATAGTTTCTCGCGTTTACCAAATCGAACAACGCCTCTGAAAGGAGAAATCTTTAAGAATACTCTATCTCCTGCCTCTAATACTAACGGTCTACGTCTGATATTGGCATACTTTGCTTGTCGATCTTGTGCTGTCTTCATCCTCTTCTGAATGAGTTTCACCTTCTCTGTCATATCACAAATCATATCTGGCCCAAGTTCTGGTACTTCTGAGATATCATCCCAATATAGCGGAGATTTGCACTTCTTGCCATACAAAGCTTCAAACGGTGCCATCTCGATACTCGTCTGATAGCTATTATTGTAGGAGAATTCACAAAGAGGTAGGGAATCTTGCCAACCAATGCCAAAATCTAGCACGACGGCCCTCAACATATCCTCTAATGTCTGGATAGTCCGTTCTGACTGTCCGTCTGTCTGAGGATGGTAAGCAGTACTCAGGTGTAATGTCGTACCTAAGGCCTGCTGTAAACTGTGCCAGAAGTGTGAAGTGAATCGTGGATCACGATCTGATACAATAGACTTCGGCACTCCATGCAATCTGACTACCTCTCGAATATAAATCTCCGCCATCTGATCCTGTCTATACGTCATTCTATATGGGATGAAACATGCAGACTTGGTCAGTCTGTCAATAATGACCCAAATCGCATCGCAGCCTCTGGATGATCGAGGTAACTTCGTCATGAAATCCATGGAAATGTGGTCCCATTTCCATTCTGGAATAGATAAACTCTGAAGTAGACCTCCGGGTTTCTTCCTCTCGGCCTTCACCTGTTGGCAATTTAAGCATTTAGACACATACTCGGCAATGTCTGACTTCATTTGCTTCCACCAGAACTGTGTCTTCAAGTCATTATACATCTTCCTGCCACCAGGATGAATGCTGAACCGACTACAATGTGCCTCAGACATAATCTGATGCTTCAAATCTGAAATATCTGGCACAACAAGACGGTTATTGACATATAGCACATAATCATGTACCTGATATTCTGACATGTGCCCTGCTTGAACCATTTGAATTGATTTCTGCACACTTTGATATGTTCTTTGTGCTTCTTTGATTCTCATTATCAAATTGGGCTCAACTTGGATCGTAAAAAGTCGTAGTGTCTTACTATCTGTATCAAATTCTAATCCAGATGTACAGCAATTTTCAACTAATTTGTTAACACCTATCGTCGATAAGGACAAAGAACATACCTTACGACTCAAGGCATCTGCTGCTGCATTTGACTTTCCTGGATAATATTTGATCTCACAATCAAAATCTTTCAGTAGATCAAGCCATCTACGCTGCCTCATGTTCAGTTCTGATTGAGAAAATAGGTACTTTAGGCTCTTGTGATCGGAAAAGATCTCAAATTTCTCGCCGTAGAGATAATGACGCCAAATCTTTAAGGCAAATACGATAGCCGCCAATTCCAGATCATGAATGGGGTATCGAACTTCATGTGGCTTTAATTGTCTCGAGGCGTATGCGATCACATGGCCTCGCTGCATAAGAACACATCTCAAACCTCTGTGAGAAGCATCACAATAGACAACGAAATCACCCGTACCTGAAGGTATCGTCAACACTGGAGCACTAGTTAGCCTTTTCTTCAGTTCTAGGAAGCTAGACTCGCACTCCTCTGACCAAACAAATGGTGCATTCTTTTGTGTCAATTGAGTTATTGGCTTTGCAATACTGGAGAAATCTTTGATAAATCTTCTGTAGTATCCGGCTAAGCCCATGAAACTGCGTATTTCTGGTACAGAAGTCGGTCTCGACCAACTGATCACAGCTTCCACTTTACTCGGATCAACAGAAATACCATCTCCAGAAATGTTATGCCCCAAGAATACAACTCGATTCAGCCAAAACTCACACTTTGACAATTTAGCATACAGTCGCTCATTTCTCAACGTCTGCAAAACAATTCAGAGATGCTCTGCATGCTCATTTCTGTTCTTCGAATACACCAAAATATCATCGATGAAAATAATAACAAATTCATCCAAATATTTCTGAAACACTTGGTTCATCAAGCCCATAAATACCGCAGGAGCATTTGTTAAACCAAAAGGCATGACAATAAATTCGTAATGTCCATACCTGGTTCGAAATGCTGTCTTCGGTATATCTGCATCTCGAACTCTGAGCTGATGATACCCAGAACGCAAATCAATCTTCGAATACACGGAAGATCCCTGCAACTGATCAAATAAATCATCAATTCTAGGCAAAGGATATTTGTTCTTGATCGTTGCCTTATTCAACTGCCTGTAATCGATACACAACCGCATCGATCCATCTTTCTTCCGCACAAACAACACCGGAGCGCCCCAAGGAGATATACTAGGTCTGATATACCCCTTGGCTAGAAGATCTTCTAACTGTGCTTTCAGTTCTTTGAGTTCGATGGGTGCCATCCTATATGGAGCTCTCGAAATAGGGACGGTACCTGGTGTAAGATCAATACTGAAATCTACCTCTCGAACCGGAGGTAATCCTGGGATCTCGTCTGGAAAAATATCTGGAAATTCCTGCACTACTGGCAGATCTGCCAATGCCGGACTCGACTTCTGCATATCTACAGCATAAATAAAGAAACCATCCGCTCCTTTCTGTAACAATCTGTTCATAGTAAGAGCCGAAATCAAGGGAATCCGAGATCTGGAACCCTTCCCGTAGAATTTCCACTCGTCTGTCATCTCGGGTCTGAATCTGACAATCTTGTGGAAACAATCCACGGTGGCTCTGTACTTCGTTAGCATGTCAATACCGACTATACAATCAAAATCAGCTAGACCTAATACTATACAATCTAGGTCAATCTCATGCCCTTCAAACTGTAGAATGCAATGTCTAACCGTAGTTACAGATATCAATCCACTTCCCAACGGAGAATTAATAGATACAACATCTAGCAAGGACTCAACAGGAAATGAATGCAATAATGCAAATCGCTCTGAAATGAATGTATGCGATGCACCTGTATCTATCAAGATATAAGCAGGATAACCATAAAGGAGACAATTACCTGCTATAACATCATCTGGTACATCTTGTGCTTGCTCTTCGGTCAATGCAAACACTTGGGCCTGTTGCCTCGGAGGTTGACTCACCGTCTGACTACCTCGGCCTCTGGGTGGGTTCGGTGCTGGTGGAGGCTGAAAAGAGTGAACCGATGATGCCTGCCGCTCAAACTGAGGTACTGAACCGGATGCTCTTCCACTCTGGCCTGGCTGTACACTCCTCTGGGGACAGACTTTGGCAAAATGCCCAGGTTGCCTACGAATGTTACATCGGCCTGTAACTCCTTGGCACTGTTCAGTCGCATGCCTACCTCCACAAGAATTACAGTAGACGCCTGAAGTCTTTGAACTTTGATCAAAACTCGTCTGTCTTGATCCGCTGGAGTTGGACGAACTGCTCCCAGGTCTTTTAAACTGTTTACCCTTGGCTTTCAATTGATCTTTTCTGCCGCTGCTGCTACCGCCGCTATCAAATCTTGGAGGAGGAACTTGGGATGGAGGTAGTGACGGTCTAGGACTCGGTGCAACATACGGAGCACTCCGTTGCCTCAACAATCCTGCTTCAGCTCCTTTGGCACGATTCAATGCATCCGAGAAATTATCGGGTCTCCCAGTATTGACCAACGTAAAGATATCTGGATTCAGGCCATTTATAAACTGATCTGCCATGGCCTCATCATTCCCTGAAACATGAGGTGCAAAACGAATCAAAGAGGAAAATTTAGCAACGTACTCTTCAATGTTCAATTGCCCTTGCCTCAGGTTTGCGAATTCAGCGCCTTTATCTTTACGGTAGGATACAGGGAAGAATCGCTGATAAAACTCGGTCTTGAATACCTTCCAAGTAATCTCGGTACGCTAGAGACTCAAATAACATCTCGATATCCTCCAACCAGCTTTCGCATTCAATTGCATTTTCTGTACCCTTTAAGGTCGGCGGTCGGAATGACTGGAATCGCTTCAGCAACGTCTCCATAGGGGTCACCGTAACATCCATAGGATCTCCGGATGTGCTCCCCTGTTCTGGCGCTAATGGTCGTAGAGGCACTGCTGCTCTTCGAGGAGGCATGTATCTGATATTCAAACCATTTAGTATACAAGATATACAACTGTCTCAATCCTCCTCTAGTCAGTTACCTCTGATCTAGAATCGGTTCTGATTCAGTTTATTACACACTGAAATCAATCAGATAACAAATAACATGTAATAAAGAAGGCAATAAACATGCTAGCACATCATTAGCAAGGAAGAAGACTCGATCTACCCAGCTCATTCTATCCTATCTCAGTCTACAGAACCTACTGCTCTGATACCACCTGTTGTGGGGACCCGGGCTCTAATTCTTTTTCTTGGGATTTAATGGATCATTAATATAAAAAGTGGGTCAAATTTTCGCTTTTTAACATTCAATCAAATGTTACTAACTAGGCATAAAACATGTCTCTATTTTATTACATTAGCATAATATACAAACATAAAATACAAGTCTTGTTCTTACAACTAGTGTCCATTACCATCTATAAACAAACGGTAGTACAAGTCTAGCCAAAAGAACCACTAGTCCTCTGCTGCGCCCGAGATCACCACGCTATGTCCATCGCTCATCTCTGTCATAACCCAGATCCTGCCCCACCTGTTGTTATGCACACATACAGACATAACAACAGCCGGAAAACCGGTGAGAACAAATCCCAGTATAAACATGTAACATGCATATAAACAATCTAAACATGAAACATGCTGATATGAATGTCATTCATATAAAATCATGCAATGTGAATCTAATCATGTCTAGACTCGACTCGACTAGAACTCTAGGGATCCCGTTGTGAATAAGACGTCACTGGCTGTCACCTACCCTACCAATCGTGGTGCTGTACGTCTTATTCCTAGACTTCGGCCTGATCTGTATCCGCGTCTACAATAGGGGCGGTGATCTTCCCCTAAGCTGTGATATCGCCGAACGTCTAGAGTCTGCCTGATCTCCAGACTGTCCTATCTTAATGCATGAATACAAAATCTGTAAACAAGCATAATCATTCTAATGCAATGTCCCATGATCTGTAAACACTGCATAGCACGATTTGCATACAAGCTCTATAAACAAATCTAGATACAATTCATAATCATATCAAGATATAAACAATAAAATAAGTATGTGATTTTGGTTGGGAAACTCAAATGATCTTATTTGAGTCGTGATTCCCCAAACAAAACATGTACTATACCTTTCGTCGCACAGTTGCTGTCACGGTTGACAATACGAATCTGAAATGGAAATGTATAATAAATACACGATCAATTACTAACTCTAGTCAATACCTACACTATCAATAATCAATCTCGGTATAGACTTTGACGGCATAACGACGTAAATTCTCAATACCGGTCAATCCAATTCTTAACAGATATCAACATTACCATCCTCAACTCATAATCGAATCATATGCACAAAACCATACTCAAAATCGATACATCTTATTCCTAAACATGCTGAAATTCATAGGAATTCCATACGATATCATTTCTTCGTTCCGGTTTCAAATCTACAATCCTTGTAATCATAAGAACATATTTCGTAACTTAAATCATAATTCTCCCAACACATATGAATCAAAACATGCTGGAATTTAACAAAACATATACCCTTTGGAAGCCCTTGATACAAGGAGTTCAAAACCGAAATCGAAACTAAATTCGGATGGCTAAATCGTGAGATATCTAACTTTGAAGCTTGAAAACCTTTAGAAGTTCTCGGTTCTGCCCGCTGGGAAATGAAGAAGAAGATGACTCATGCAATTATATATATACTAGGCCACATGTCACGTTGAGAATGAGAGTGGATTTCTCGGAGGTATCACCGCGGGTGCGGTAATGTAAGGAGCGCGGGTGCGCTGAGCTCTCGGCAGGACTTTTTATTTTTCACAAGTGATGACCGCGGGTGCGATCATGTAAATACCGCGGGTGCGGTGTCTGTTCGCACAATTTCACCACTTTTCTGTCCACGCACCGCGGGTGCGGTGTCTACAAGCACCGCGGGTGCAGTGTGACTTCGAATTACAATGGCATAATTCTATATTTTAAGCCAAACTTCTTCATCTCCTATTTCTTATCTCTATGCACATTGCTCATAGCATATCTATCAATTCAGAATGATCACTCAGTGTTCTGGGCATTACATTAATACTTGACCAGTTGTGATATTAAATCTACGTCCTCAGTCATGTGTCTCGAACATTCACTGTCCAAGTACCAGACCGAATCTTTGGTCATCTTATCTGCAAACACAAATAATGAATAAATTTGGTATCCAAATCTAATGGGTCCTGAATTTATCAGTCTTTTAGGAACCCAGACTTGGATAAGTCTAATTGACTTTCTAGTTGTCGTGTTCAAAATTTTTCTACCTATATTTTGTGTGTGAGGTGTGTTGTGTACATTTGATACAATATGTGTATTAGCTATGTTGGTCTTGTTGTTAGTAGTGAATGTAATAGAAATTCATAGAGTTTTTCTTGTAATAACTGGACTGTTTGGGTGACCAGCTGCTCGAATCAGTTGAACTCTTTGAACTTTATCCAATACCACGTCTGTTTGCCTTGTTCGTCTTTTTTATCGGTTGTTCAACTAGCTTACATAGCTCAGGTTGTTCATGTGCCACAAATAATTTAACAAAGTGAATGTATTTCCCTTTGCACGTATTCAGTTATTGCTTAGTGCTGCTTGATGAAGGTTCGTCCTGACTGTTAATGTGGGGACCCGGATGCTAATTCATTTCTTAATCGTCTGTGGGAATAATTAAATCAATTATAATAAACAGGGTCTAAATTTATATATATATATATATATATATATATATATATATATATATATATATACAAGTGTCGAATGTGGAACGTAATGGAATTCATTCGAATATATATATCGAAAACAAAGTACAAGTCTTGTACCATATACAGTCATTTAAAACTAAGGTTTAACGACTACATATCAAGTGTTCAAACCCTGTCTAGAATACAAGTCCGTAGTCTCCACTCTATTCACGATTTCTCTTCATCTCCTCGACCCTGATCTTGTCCTACCTGTTGCCATGCACACATACAAACACGAAAACAGCCGGATAACTCCGGTGAGAAATACATCCCAGTATAAATCAACGCTACAAGTAATCATATAATTAACATAAAGCATGAAACATTATTAGTAATATGTATCAGAATCTGAAAACATAATTCAATATAAATCTAATAATAAACTCATGACTCTATATCTCAGACTAGACTCATTCCTAGTCTAGAGATCCCGGTTTCCAGAAGTTGGCATACTATATCGAATCTCAATAATAGAAGTAAATCCACTTCTAATCAAACATTGATATAAACCAAACATCCAGTGTGTTGACGTATCCGTCAAATACTTTGGCACCTACTCCAATCACTATTCTGTGACAATGTGCAATGGGTCAGTGACGATTCCATCAGCAACGAGACCAATCGTCTAATACATGCTTTCTATAAATCAATAGAACAAGCAAAACAATCCAAATAAATGCACATAATAACAATAAGTATGTGGTTTAGAGAAACTCAATTATTTTACACTCGAGTCATTCTCCTGGTTTGACATTGACTTATACCTTTCTTTTTGTAAATCTGATTCTGTCGAAGTCTCGGATTCAATGCATGTCAGTACTCAATGTGGCAATGACAATATAGAGGGTATCGTGTCAATATATATTTCAGATCAATAATGGATATAATCAATGTAATGCCCAAGATTCTTCTTTGATACGTTTGAATTGATATATAGTATGAATAAGGAATGGAAGAACAGACGGGGAGAAATGACGTTGCAAAACTTGAATACATTGATACAGAAGCATCGCCCCCGCGCCACATTTCCTACCGCACCCGCGGTATGTGGCCAGTAGGGTACGTTTTTTGCTACAGAAGATACCGCACCCGCGGTGAAAACAGGACAGCACCCGCAGTCGTCGATTTTGAAAAATTGGAAGGGGATGCCATGAGCTGACCGCACCCGCGGTCAAGAAGGAGCGCACCCGCGGTGCTCTGTGCGAGAAATCCACCATTGATTCTTATGTTGACACGTGTTACTAAGTATATGTGTAAGCTTCTCTTTAGCACTTCCATCAGTCAAGGACCGAGAGTTTCTCCATAACACAATTCTTCAAAGCTTCTTCATATCTTGAAATCTTGATTGTGCACAAACCGATTACCCGATTTTCAATCCGAGCTAAGATTCTTGATTCCCTTATCACAAGCTTCAAGAAGATGTAAGTTGATTCGGTTTCTGCTTGGGTGATACTTGTGTGTTGGGGAAATCATGATTTGAGTTATATTATGTGTTCTTGATATTAGGAGGATTATATAATTGAAAACGGATCGAAGATATAATACCATATATGATTGTTCTCAATTTCCAACATATATATATTCTGAGTTTCTGCAGATTTTGAGATGCTAATGAGTATATTCTTTTGGTTATGAGCTGAGGATTATGACTCGTTGATATATATTGATATTTGAGTTATCGGTATATCGAGAATCCGTCGTTATGCCGTCGAAATGACTTGAAATGAAATATTGATTCCTATGTGTATTGTTGTGTACTAGAGATTGATATAATGCACATTGACTATTCCATTTCAGATTTGTATCGGCAACTTTGACATCGAGACTTCGACATCGACAAAGATTGAACGACAAGAGAGGTATAATTCTTGTTGATGCGGGATTGCACAACTCGAGTCAGATTTGACTTGAGTTTCCCAAAATCACATACTAGATTTCTATGCCTAGTTATGTTGTGCTTTATATTGATTTATATACAAGCATTTAAGATAGGAGAGTCATTGGCAGACTTGCCAAATTTCTACATGTTCGGTGGTATCGACGCATAGGAGCAGAATTGACTATGATTGTAGACATTCGATATAGACAGGACCGAAGTCTAGGAATAAGACATACCGTCTCCACAATTGGGAGGGTGGGTGACAAACTGTGACGTCTTATTCACACGGGATCCCTAGAGTTAGAGTCGAGTCGAGTCAAGATATGAGTTGATTTCAGTTGAATACTTATATTGATTTTGTTTCATAGATTGTGGAACATATGGTTATTGTTTTTATTCATGATAGTATGATTCATGATTATGTTGTGTATATGCATGTATACATGTGTTATACTGGGATTTGTTCTCATCGGAATTTCCGGATGTTGTTGTGTCTGTATGTGTGCATAACGACAGGTGGGACATGATCTGGGTCGTGACAGAGATGAGAGATCGAGATAGCGTGGAGATCACGGGCGTAGAAGAAGATTACTAGTGGTTTCTTACTAGACATGTACTATATGTGGTTTGTGGTTGGTATTGTACACTGGTTTGTATATATGAAATGAAACAAGACATGGATTTATGTTGTTGAAATAAAATAGATAAAGACCTTGTGCATGTTTATATACATTTGTTTATGATATTGTTAAAAGAAATGTTTTTTTATGACCCACATTTTCGAACAAAGATCCAATTAATCCCAAAGAGAATTGAGTTAGAGCCCGGGTCCCCACAACAGGTGGTAAAACAAAGCGATAGATCCTTTAGACTGAGATTGAATAGAATGAGCGGGGTAGATGAGTCTTCTTCCTTACTTTTGATGTGCTAGCATGATTTATTGCTTTCCCTATTACATGTTGTTTTGTTATCTGAGTTGATTTCAGCATGTATTTGGAAAGACTGAATCAGAACCGATTCTGGATCAGAGGTATATGATCAGAGGAGGGCTGAGAGAGATTGTATAGATTGTGTACTAATCCGTTTGATAATCAGATATGTCTCCTCGACGAGTACCGCAACCAGCAGCAGGTCGGGCACCAGAACTTGGTAGTACATCCAATGATCCGATGGATGTGACCGCTACTCCAATGGAGACTTTGCTGAAAAGATTCAAGTCATTTCGACCGCCGACACTGAAAGGCATAGAAAATTCAGTTGAATGTGAAAGTTGGCTCGATGACATCGAAATGTTATTTGAGTCTCTTGACTATACCGACGAGCGACGCGTTAAACTTATTGGGCATCAACCGCAAGATGTTGCAAAGAACTGGTGGCTTACCACGAAGAGAGCACTGGAGCATCGTGGCACAGAGATCACTTGGAAAGTCTTTAAAGCCGAGTTCTATCAGCGATTATTTCCTGTGTCATACTTAAAAGACAAGGGTGCCGAGTTTGCCAATCTGATGCAGGGACAACTGAACATAGAAGAATATGTTGCTATGTTTTCTACATTGCTCCGATTTGCACCCCACATTGCAGGAAATGACGAGGCCGTTGCGGATTAGTGTATCAATGGCTTGAATCCAGATATCTTTACTTTGGTGAATACTGGTAGGCCGAACAACTTTTCAGAAGCCTTGAACCGTGCCAAAGGGGCAGAAGCCGGATTTCTTAGGCAACGAAGCATTGCCTATGTCGCTCCAACTCAGAGCCCGCCACAACCGTCATTTCAACCCCCTCCCAGATTCGAAAGTGGTGGTAGTAGCAGTGGCAAGAAAGACCAGCTAAAAGTGAAAGGCAAACAGTTCAAGAGATCATGGAGCAGTTCGTCGAGCTCCAGCGGATCACGACAGAGAGGTCCGGGTCAGAGTACAGAGTATACAGGTGTGTATTGCAATTCTTGTGGAGGCAGACATGCCACCGAGCAATGTCAGGGTGTGATGGGGCGATGCAACATCTGCAGACAGCAGAGACATTTCGCTAGAGTATGTCCACAGAAAGGAGTACAGCAAGCTCAAAGTGTGGGAGCATCTGGTTCAGTAGCTCAGCCTGAGAGGCAAGATTCATCTGTTCATTCCTTTCAGCCCACTCCTACACAGACACAACCCAGAGCCAGAGGTAGCCAGACTGTGAGCCAACCTCCCAGACAGCAGGCTCGAGTATTTGCACTGACAGAAGAGCAGGCCCAAGATGCACCAGATGATGTGATTGCAGGTAACTGTTTTCTTTGCGGTTATCCTGCCTATGTACTGATTGATACAAGGGCATCTCATACTTTTATATCTGAACGCTTTGCAATGATGCATTCATTGCCTGTCGAGTCATTATCTGTTGTAGTGTCTATTTCTTCTCCATTGGGAAGTGGTCTTATATCTGTGACTTCACTTGACATTGTATACTACAGTTTGAGGGTCACGAGATTGACTTAGATTGCATTGTGCTTGGGTTAGATTATTTTGACTGTATTGTCGGTATCGATATGTTAACCAAGTACAGAGCCACTGTAGATTGTTTCCAGAAGATTGTCAGATTCAAACCAGAAATGGCTTATGAGTGAAAATTCTACGGTAAGGGTTCCAGATCTCGGATTCCCTTTGTATCTGTTTTGACGATGACTAGATTATTGCAGAAAGGAGCAGAGGGGTTCCTTGTATATTCAGTAGATCTACTGAAATCGAGCCCAGCATTGGCAGATCTGCCAGTGGTTTGCGAGTTTGCTGATGTATTCCCCGACGAGATTCCAGGGTTACCTCCAGCCCGAGAGGTTGATTTCTGCATTGATCTCATACCAGGTACAGTTCCGATATCTCGAGCTCCCTATAGAATGGCGCCTATTGAATTGAAAGAATTGAAAGAGCAGCTCGAAGATTTGTTGGCCAAGGGTTACATCAGACATAGTGTATCTCCTTGGGGTGCTCCAGTGTTATTTGTGCGAAAGAAAGATGGTTCGATGAGATTATGTATTGATTACCGGCAACTGAACAAGGCAACAGTAAAGAACAAGTATCCCTTGCCTCGTATCGACGATTTATTTGATCAGTTGCAGGGTTCGTCAGTTTATTCAAAGATTGATTTGAGATCCGGATATCACCAGCTGAGAGTGCGAGATGTTGATATACCGAAGACAGCATTCCGAACCAGGTATGGACATTACGAATTTATTGTCATGCCTTTTGGTTTAACGAATGCTCCAGCGGTGTTTATGGGACTTATGAACCGTGTTTTTCAAAAGTATCTGGATGAGTTTGTTATTGTCTTTATTGATGATATTTTGGTATATTCCAAGAGTATGATTGATCATGCCGAACATTTAAGAATTGTGTTGCAGACGTTAAGAAATGAGAAACTTTATGCTAAATTTTCCAAGTGTGAGTTTTGGCTGAGACAGGTTGTCTTTTTGGGGCGTATCATATCTGGAGACGGTATATCTGTTGATCCGAGTAAAGTCGAGGCCGTGATCAGTTGGCCTAGACCGACATCAGTGCCAGAGATACGCAATTTCATGGGTTTAGCAGGGTACTATCGACGATTTATTAAATATTTATCCAGTATTGCAAAGTCAATTATCCAATTAACATAGAAGAATGCACCATTTGTGTGGTCCGAAACCTGTGAGTCTAGCTTCTTGGAGTTGAAGAAACGACTGACCAGTGCTCCAGTGTTGACGATACCTTCAGGTACTGGTGATTTCGTTGTATATTGTGATGCATCTCACAGGGGATTAGGATGTGTTCTTATGCAGCGAGGACATGCGATCGCATATGCCTCGAGACATTGAAGCCACACGAGATTCGTTACCCAATTCATGATTTTTGTGTGGGGACCCGGGCTCTAACTCAATTCTTTTGGGATTTAATTGGATCTTTGCTAGAAAATGTGGGTCAAAAATTTGCTTTTAACATTAATTCAAATGTATAACTAAAGCATATCATGTCTTTATATTAAATAAAGAACATAACGTACATACATGTCTGTTTTGTACAATCATACACTAGTGTTTAAAAGTTTCAGTACAAGTCTAGTACAAACAACTAGTAAGCTGCAACGCCCGAAATCTCCACGCTATCAACAATCTCTCATCTTCCTCGTGACCCAGATCCTGCCCCACCTGTTGCCATGCACACATACAGACACGACAACAGCCGGATAACTCCGGTGAGAACATATCCCAGTATAAAACATGGATGCATGCAATGTAACTAAATCAAGTACAAAAGCATAACATATATCAAGTAACATGAATGAAAATCTAAAACATGGAAAGGTATACAAATCTGTATTCAACATTTAAATCTTAACTCGACTCATTTCTAATCTAGGGATCCCGGTGTGAATAAGACGGTCTGTCACCTACCCAACCACTCGGGGCGACGGTACGTCTTATTCCTAGACTTCGGTCAACTCTGTATCGAGGATCTACACATAGAACAAATCTGTTCCTATGCGTCGATACACCGAAACGTCTAGTTTTGGCCAATCTGCCAATATCTCCTATCTCAGGACTCGAATATAAATCAATAAACAAGACATTACATAATCAATGTAACAACAATCTAGTATGTGATTTAGGGAAACTCGTATCAAATCTGAATCGAGTTGTGCAATCCCATGACCACATGAATTATACCTTTCGTCGCACAATGTCTGTCGAGATCTGGAAGTCGGAATGTCGAGTCTGGCAATAACAACTCTGAAAGACAATGTAGACATGCAATATCAATTCTCAATTCAATTCAGCACATATACAATTCAATATTCGGTTTTGATACAATTCGACGGCATAACAGCGTAATCTCGCGATACCGATAACTAAATAATATCATACTCAATCACAAGCAACTCATATTATCATCAAAACATCAACATATATTCTGAAATCTGTAAGTATCCTAACTCATATATGCTGGAAATTTCGAAACAACGTGATACGGTATCTGAAAATCGATCTGATAGCAAATATACAATGCTCATAGTCTCAAGAACACATATCTTCAATAAAATCATAACTTCTCCAACACATATATTTCGAGACATGCTGGAAATGAACAATACTTACGTCCTTAGCTAGCTCTTGTTGCAAGGATCACAAATCCGGGCTCGAAATTAAAATCGGATGGCTAACTCATTCAAAATCACAAGTTCTAGATTGAAAGAAATGGAAGCTCTCCCTTGCATGCTCTCGGTTCTAAGGTTCTTCTGAAGAAAGATGGCGAGTCATGTTACAAGTATATATATACACCATGCCAAGTGTCGACATAAAAATCGAAGGTGGCATTTCGCATGCAACACCGCGGGTGCGGTGGCTCAAGAGCGCGGGTGCGCTGTGCTCACGGATAGTTCATCTAAAAGTGCAGCACCTAGACCGCGGGTTCGGTCGCTGCATGACCGCGGGTGCGGTCTCACCACCGCGGGTGCGGTCTTGCTCGCACCGCGGGTGCGGTCTTGCTTCGCACAAATCCACTAATTTCCTCTCAATGCACCGCGGGTGCTGTACCTCCTAGCACCGCGGGTGCGGTGTGGCTTCGGCCATGCTCGCTCCAAAATTCCATAATTCATGCAATCGTTTCTCCTTTCATCTTATGAAATGCATTCTTACCTTTACAAGTCTAACATCAATGCCAATTGATAATTCTCGAGCCTTACATCTTGAATTGGCGGCTATCGTATTTGCACTAAAGATTTTGCGACACTATCTCTATGGTGAAAAGTTTGAAATCTACTCTGATCACAAAAGCCTGAAATATCTGTTTTCTCAGTCAGAGTTGAACATGAGAAAGTGTAGATGGCTCGATTTATTGAAGGATTTTGATTGCGAGATCAAGTACTATCCGAGAAAGTCTAATGCAGCAGCGGACGCCTTGAGTCGAAAGGTATGTTCCCTATCCTTATCGACGATAGGTGTTTCGAATATGATTGAAGATTGCTGTTTGTCTGGATTAGCATTTGATATAGATAGTAGACCACTGCGACTTGCTACGATTCAAGTTGAGCCAGATTTGATTTTAAGAATTAAAGAAGCACAAAGAAATGATCAGAACATTTAGAAGTCGATTGAGATGATTAGAACCGAACATCAATCAG
Source organism: Primulina eburnea (assembly GCF_022965805.1). NCBI lineage: Eukaryota > Viridiplantae > Streptophyta > Magnoliopsida > Lamiales > Gesneriaceae > Primulina > Primulina eburnea. Next base: position 17,695,242 of record NC_133117.1, read on the forward strand.
AGTTTCAGGTACATGATCATGTTCTGTATGTGAATAACCGTCTTGTAGTGCCAGATGTTTCAGATTTGAAACAACAGATATTGTCAGAAGCGCACTGTAGTAGGTTCAGTATTCATCCTGGTGGCAGGAAGATGTACAACGATCTGAAGACACAATTCTGGTGGAAACAGATGAAGTCAGATATTGCAGAGTTTGTGTCTGAGTACTTGAATTGCCAACAGGTGAAGGCCGAGAGAAAGAAGCCCGGAGGTTTACTTCAGAGTTTATCTGTTCCTGAATGGAAGTGGGATCACATTTCCATGGATTTCGTTACGAGGTTACCACGATCATCCCGGGGTTGTGATGCGATTTGGGTGGTCATTGACAGATTAACCAAATCTGCATGCTTTATTCCGTACAGAATGACGTACCGACATGATCAGATGGCAGAGTTATATATCAGAGAGGTAGTCAGATTGCATGGTGTGCCGAAGTCGATCGTATCAGATCGTGATCCACGATTCACTTCACACTTTTGGTATAGTCTGCAGCAGGCTCTAGGTACGACTGCATATCATCCCCAGACAAACGAACAGTCAGAACGGACTATCCAGACCTTAGAAGATATGCTTAGAGCTGTAGTGCTAGACTTTGGTACTAGTTGGCAAGATTCACTACCTCTGTGTGAATTCTCGTACAACAACAGCTATCAGACAAGCATCGAGATGGCACCGTTTGAAGCTTTATACGGAAAGAAGTGCAGATCTCCGTTGTATTGGGATGATATATCTGAGGTACCAGAACTTGGGCCTGATATGATTCGTGAAATGACTAAGAAGGTGAAGATAATTAAGAAGAGAATGAAGACGGCACTAGATATACAAGCCATGTATGGGAACATCAGACGTAGACCGTTAGTATTTGAACAGGGAGACAGAATATTTTTGAAGATTTCTCCTTTCAGATGCGTTGTCAGATTTGGCAAACGTGGAAAGTTATCTCCTAGATACATCGGTCCGTACGAAATTCTTGAGAAGATTGGCGATCGAGCATATCGACTTGCTCTTCCTCCTTCTTTATCTTAGATACATGACGTTTTTCATGTATCGATGCTACGTAGACATATGCCTGATGCTTCTCATGTCATTCAGCCTGACGAAGCCGAACTAGATCATAATTTGAGTTATTTTGAGCAACTATTACAGATTCTGGATTGAAAAGAAAAACAGCTCAGAACGAAGACTATTCCGCTTGTGAATGTCCAGTGAAGTCGTCATGGAACTGAAGATATCCCGAGTTATTCTCATGACGTAAGTATTTATTCAGCTTTAGATTATATTGCTGCTTTTACACGCTTTGATTGATTGATTTCATGTTCGAGGACGAACTTATATCTAAGAGGGGGAGAAATGTAATGCCCGAGATTCTTGTTTGATATGTTTGAATTGATATATAGTATGAATAAGGAATGCAAGAACAGACTGGGAGAACCGACGTTCAAAACTTGAATACATTGATAAAGAAGCACCGCCCCCACGCCACATTTCCTACCACACCCGCGGTATGTGGCAAGTAGGGTACGTATTTGGCTACAGAAGATACCGTACCCGCGGTGAAAACAGGACAGCACCCGCGGTCGTCGATTTTGAAAAATTGGAAGGGGATGCCATGAGCTGACCGCACCCGTGGTCAAGAAGGAGCGCACCCGCGGTGCTCTGTGCGAGAAATCCACCTTTGATTCTTATGTTGACACATGTCTTACTAAGTATATGTGTAAGCTTCTCTTTAGCACTTCCATCAGTCAAGGACCGAGAGTTTCTCCATAACACAATTCTTCAAAGCTTCTTCATAGCTTGGAATCTTGATTGTGCACAAACCAGGTACCCGATTTTCAATCCGAGCTAAGATTCTTGATTCCCATAACACAAGATTCAAGAGGATGTAAGTTGATTACGTTTCTGCTTGGGTGATACTTTTGTGTTGGGGAAATCATGATTTGAGTTATATTATGTGTTCTTGATATTAGGAGGATTATATAATTGAAAACGGATCGAAGAAATAATACCCTATATGATTGTTCTCAATTTCCAGCATATATATATTCTGAGTTTTTGCAGATTTTGAGATGCTAATGAGTATATTATGTTGGTTATGAGCTGAGGATTATGACTCGTTGATATATATTGATATTTGAGTTATCGGTATATCGAGAATCCGCCGTTATGCCGTCGAAATGACTTGAAATGAAATGTTGATTCCTATGTGTATTATTGTGTACTAGAGATTGATAGAATGTACATTGACTATTCCATTTCAGATTTGTATCGACAACTTTGACATCGAGACTTCGACATCGACAAAGATTGAACGACAAGAGAGGTATAATTCATGTTGATGCGGGATTGCACAACTCGAGTTAGATTTGACTTGAGTTTCCAAAAATCACATACTAGATTTCTATACCTTGTTATGTTGTGCTTTATATTGATTTATATACAAGCATTTAAGATAGGAGAGTCATTGGCAGACTTGCCAAATTTCTAGATGTTCGGTGGTATCGACGCATAGGAGCAGAATTGACTCCGATTGTAGACATTCGATACAGACAGGACCGAAGTCTAGGAATAAGACGTACCGTCACCCCGATTGGAGGGTAGGTGGCAGACTGTGACGTCTTATTCACACCGAGATCCGTAGAGTTAGAGTCGAGTCGAGTCAAGATATAAGTTGATTTCAGTTGAATACTTATATTGATTTTGTTTCATAGATTGTGGAACATATGGTTATTGCTTTTATTCATGATAGTATGCTTCATGATTATGTTGTGTATATGCATGTATACATGTGTTATACTGGGATTTGTTCTCATCGGAATTTCCGGATGTTGTTGTGTCTGTATGTGTGCATAACGACAGGTGGGACAGGATCTGGGTCGCTACAGAGATGAGAGATCGAGATAGCGTGGAGATCACGGGCGTAGAAGAAGATTACTAGTGGTTTCTTACTAGACATGTAATATATGTGGTTTGTAGTTTGTATTGAACACTAGTTTGTATATATAAATGAAACAAGACATGGATTTATGTTGTTGAAATAAAATAGATAAAGACCTTGTGCATGTTTATATACATTTGTTTATGATATTGTTAAAAGATATTTTTTTTATGACCCACATTTTCGAACAAAGATCCAATTAATCCCAAAGAGAACTGAGTTAGAGCCCGGGTCCCCACAATCAGAATTAATTCAAATTATGTTTCAACGGTATAACGGCACAATCTCAATATACCCAGCAAAACAATATCAATCAGCTATAAATCCTCAATATCTCATAATCAATAACGATACACATCTGATATCACAACTCAATCAAATCCATTATGAAAATCATAACAATTTCATACGATAACTGTTCTTCCATCCGGTTCCAATTATATGATGTTTACCATATCAGAAACACCATATATAAATCATATCCGATTCTGGTAATACCATAATTTCAAATCATATCAAAACTATAGAAAACTTACGTACAGTTGTAGCATGCGTCGATAGGAACACAGTACTGCACTCGAATTCAAAATCTAACGGGCGGATTTTCCAACTACATGGAGAAGGCTAGGTGGCTCTTTCTATGTTCAGCACGTCTCGCGCATATGCGCGACCTCAATCGGCGCATATGCACGAGACCTACGGGTCTCGGCCCTCAGCTTCTCGACAGCTCGCGCATATGCGCACGCTTCTTCCGCCCATATGCGCGAGGTTCTCCGGAATTGTTCTTTGCTTCTCGCACAGCTCGCGCATATGCGCGCACACCCACCGCCCATATGCGAGAGGTCCTCTGCCCATTTCGCACATATGCGTGCATCAGTGTCGCGCATACTGTTCCTCACACACATTTCATGTATTTTCTCGTCTTTCCCGGTCCAATATTTTCCGTCCATAATCACAGCAAGTTATAATTCAATAATCGCAAATTATCAAATAAAATCCCGGGTATTACATTTCTCTCCCCCTAAGATACGATTTCGTCCCCGAAATCACAGGTCATCAAATCATATCAACAAGAAGGTATAACAGAAGCTAAATAGAAAACTCACATCAGTGAAATAACTCTAGGAATCTCTGTCTCATGTCTGAATCAATCTCCCAAGTAGCTTCTTCAATGCCACGATGACTCCACTGCACTTTCACAAGCGGAATTATCTTTGTTCTAAACTGTTTTTTCTTTCGGTCGAGAATCTGAATCGGCCTTTCAAAATAGCTCAATTTCTCGTCAAGTTCGGCCTCGGCTGGCTGAATAACATGTGAAGCATCAGGCAGGTATTTCCGCAATAATTATACATGAAAGACATCATGTATCCCAGATAGATAAGGCGGCAAGGCGAGTCGATAGGCACAATCTCCTATCTTTTCGAGAATCTCATATGGCCCAATGTAACGTGGAGACAACTTTCCTTTCTTGTCAAATCTGACAACTCCCCTGAAAGATGAAATCTTCAAAAACACTCGGTCTCCTGCCTCAAATACCAACGGTCGTCGTATGATGTTGTCATATTTGTCCTGCATGTCTTGAACTGCCTTCATTTTCTTCTGAATCAGCTTCACTTTTTGTAATGCCCAAGAATTATAGAATTGATAAACCAAGATTGTTAATCTTCGTTAATGTAAGACTCGAAAGATATGAGAATGCATGACATGCAATGAGGGAAGAAAGATTTGAGAAACCAGGTGTTGCATGATCAGAAAGCTAGAATTTAGAAGTTTGCACGACCGCACCCGCGGTGCTAGCACGACCGCACCCGCGGTGCATGTGCAGAAAATGAAGTACAAATCCCGTAGACACACCGCACCCGCGGTATTAGACGGAGCGCACCCGCGCTGATGACACCGCACCCGCGGTCTTGCAAGAAGCGCACCCGCGGTATGAGCTGCCGAGAGAATGGCTAGGATCACCGCTTGAGCGCACCCGCGCTCCTTACACTCACCGCACCCGCGGTCATGCGTGTTGCATGAAAAATGATGCCACGTTTCATGAAATGCATGCAGTATATATATAGAGGAATGACACGTTTTCCCTCAGAATTTCAGAAAAGGAGGTCGACATTTTGATAGAAAATCCTTACGCCTTTTTGATTGGCGATTGTGGAAGGACCGTTCATCAGAATTCGAATTTGAACGTAGTACCGTACTCCTCTCGACTCGAGCTACACAAGGACGTAAGTTTTACTACGTTTTGAGATGTTTTGGAAATATGATGTTGTTAGAACTGTATATGGTTCAGATATGGTGTGTTTGCTACCGTAGGTATTGTATAATCGAAGTCAGATTTACGAATAGACTGTCTATACAATTGTTATGATTTTCTGAAGATATTGATTTAGATTGAACACTAGATTGGTATTGTTCTTGATTCAAGAATGGAGAAATCATTATTCTCATATGTTCTGAATAGATTATTCGGTATATTTGTGGAATCAGACTGAGGAAATTATACCATATGTCTGTGTTATGAATTAGATATGATATCAGTGATGTTGTGATTTACGGAGTTACAAGACTGTGTTAGTATGCCGTTGAAACATCAGTTAATTTAGATTGATCAGATTATATACTGAGTTGAGTATTGATCAGAACAGATCGTGAATTGAGTTACACATTGATACAGTGTATTTGATATTGTCATCTCAGACTTGATATGGACAGATTGGACTTCGAGACTTCGTCTTCGTCAGACCAGGACGACAAAGGTATAATTCATGTGATATCTGGGAAGATATAACTCAAATCAGATCTCATTTGAGTTTCCCAATAAAATCACATACTTGATTATTGTTTATCTTTTGATATAATTGTGATTTGTTTATAGACTTTATATTCAAATCCTTTGAAATGAACATGCTTTGTTTACAGATTGTTATACATTGCATTTGAGGTAGGAAAGTTTGACAGATAGTCAGACTTCTAGACGTTCGGTGTATCGTTACATAGGAGCAGACACCCTCCTATTGTAGATTATTCGATACAGATATGACCGAAGTCTAGGAATAAGACGTACGTCACCCCGATTGGGAGGGTAGGTGACAGACAGTGACGTCTTATTCACCCCGGGATCCCTAGAGATATAGTTGAGTCGAGTCTAGACATGAGTTGACTAGAACTGCATGTGGTTATGAATGTGGTTTCATAGACTATGAAATCCATGTTTATTGCTTTCAGTCATGACAGCATGTTTATATGATTTGATTTAAATTTCATGTGTATCTGAATTGGGTTGCATGCTTATTTTGATTTGTTTTCATCGATTATGAAATCTATTACTTTTGAATATGTTCATGATAGCATGTTTTATGATTTAGATTGTTTCTATACATGCTTACCATGTTTTATACTGGGATTTGTTCTCACCGGAGTTATCCGGCTGTTGTCGTGTCTGTATGTGTGCATGGCAACAGGTGGGGCAGGATCTGGGTCTCGAGCTAGATGAGAGGTTGAGGATAGCGTGGAGATCTCGGGCGTTGAAGATTTCTAGTGTTTGCTTATTAGACTTGTACTACTGATATTTGTAGTTGGTATTTAAACACTAGCGTATGATTGTACTAGACAGACTTGTATGTACATTATGTTGTTTAATTAATATAGAGACATGTTATGCTTTAATTATACATTTGAGTTCATGTTAAAAGCAAAATTTTGACCCACATTTTCGAGCAAAGATCCAATAAATCCCAAAATAATTGAGTTAGAGCCCGGGTCCCCACACTTTTTCTGTCATATCTCTGATCATATCAGGTCCAATCTCAGGAACCTCAAAGATATCATGCCAATAAAGAGAGGATCTGCATTTCTTACCGTACAACGCCTCAAAAGGAGCCATCTCAATACTCGTCGGATAGCTGTTGTTGTATGAAAACTCACAAAGCGGCAATGCAACTTGCCAGTTAGTACTACAGCTCTCAGCATATCTTCCAGTGTCTGGATGGTCCGCTCTGACTGTCCGTTGGTCTGTGGATGATACGCGGTACTCAAATGTAATTTCGTACCTAGAGCCTGCTGCAAACTCTGTCAGAAGTGCGAAGTAAACCGAGGATCATGGTCTGATACAATCAACTTCGGCACTCCATGCAATTTGACCACTTATTTGACATAAATATCGGCCATATGGTCATGCCTGTATGTCATCTTATATGGAATAAAACATGCGGATTTGGTTAATCTGTCAATTAAAACCCAAATCGCATCACAACCTCTGGAGGAACGCGGTAACTGCGTCACAAAATCCATGGAAATGTGATCTCATTTCCATTCAAGAATAGATAAACTGTGCAGTAGACCTCCTGGTTTCTTCCTCCCGGCTTTCACCTGTTGGAAATTCAGACATTTGGATACAAATGTAGCAATATCAGCCTTCATTTGTTTCCACCAGTATTGTGTCTTGAAATCATTGTACATCTTCCTGCCACAAGGATGAATGCTAAAACGACTGCTGTGCGGCTTCTGCCAGTATCCGTTGTCTCAAATCTGAAACATTCGGCACAACAATACGGTTATTCACATACAAAACACTATCATGAAACTGATATTCCAATTTATGTCCAGCTCTGACCAAAGCAATCGAATTTTGTACATTCTGATCAACTTTCTGTGCTTCTTTGATTCTCCATATCAGTTCTAGTTCGACCCGAATAGAACATAATCTCAGAGGCTGACAATCTGTTTCAAATGCTAAGCCCGACAAACAGCAATCTTTAATCAAATTTGAAACATCAATCGTCGATAAGGATAAAGAACATACCTTTCGACTCATTGCATCAGCTGCTGCATTGGACTTTCCAGGATAGTATTTGATTTCGCAATCGAAATCCTTCAATGAATCAAGCCATCTCCGTTGCCTCATATTCAACTCGGACTGTGAAAACAGATACTTCAGACTCTTATGATCAGAATAAATTTCAAACTTCTCACCGTAAAGGTAGTGTTGCCATATTTTCAAAGCAAATACAATGGCAGCCAATTCAAGATCATGAATCAGGTAGCGAGTCTTGTAGAACCCGAAAATCAGATTACGTATAAGCCATGCATAATTGTTACTATTTAAATTAAAAATGAATTTTTAATTAAACATATGAAGTGTTTAAGTCATTTTTAATAATTTTAAATAATGATTATTTATTTTAAAAATAGATGTTTAGTTTTATATTTTCAGGATAAATACGCGAGGCCGGACCGGAGTTAGAGATTAGAAGATAAGATTAATAATAAGAAAAATATTCCTAAATTTAAATGAAGTCAAGGAAGAATTTAATTTAAAGAAAGAAAATATCTAGGATTTATTAAATTAATTAGAGCTAAGTTGTTAAATAAATTCTTTTAGGTTCAATATTTAATTAAAGCTTAAATTAAAATATGTGAACAAATGTGGATGAATTAATCTAGGTATAATATATTCAAGAAATTAAACATAGCATTTAAATACTTAAATTTGAGGTCAAGCATGTCATGCAAGATGCTAAGCAAGATTCTAAACTAAATTAATTTGTTAATGCATTAAAATATAGATAATGGATGTTTAAAATCTTAAACAATTAAAATGCAAAGTTTAAATAAAAATATACCATGAAAATGAGTAACAATTTCGGTCAAGACTTCTTAAAGGTGTAGTAAACCTCATTCAAATCACCTCATTGGTTTTTAAATAAACACAATTCCCCACCTTTAATTCACTAGTTATTAGTACATTCAAATACTATAATTCACATAAATTCTTCCTCAAACCATTACCTTAGCAGATTATTGTGTACATGCAGTAGGAATAATAAGAAACAAACCAACGGCAGCAAGGGAATGAAAACAATTCAAAACCCGTTCAAATCCTTCACTTGTAACTCTCAACTAAATGCACTTCAATACCCGTTTAACACCTCCTATAGAACTCCTCTTCATTGTCTAGAAAACCCACACTCTCCACCTTCAAAATATATCAGAAATAGCAGCTAAAGTAATCGTGAAATGCAGCAGTAACACAAGAAAGAAGAAAACCAACTCCGACTCCGCCGCTCGTCTTCGTCGTATTGATTTGTTTTTGTGTCAAAACAAATTTCAGGCATGTATATATGGTTTCTTTGCCCTTCAATCAAGTCCTATAGATATGTTTAAACCATTATATAAGCAGGATTCAAGCAAGAACACGAAAATGACAGCAACTATTCTTTTAAAAATTCTGTACAGGCCTCTAGGCCATGCAGATTTTTTTGATTCACGGTTGCTGAGTTTTGATGATTTCAGGATGATATTCGGTTCCAGGCACCCAAGGCTGCTTCTAGACATAATTTAGAATGTGTTAGAGTGTTTTTGGTTCAATTGTTTCGGTCCACACACTCAAGAACAAAGAAATGACAACAAGTTCTTCTTAGGTGCAGAAATGAACCACGGTTGCTGTCATTGAGTTTTTTATGTTAGGTGTTCGAACCTTGGCAGTCTTAAGGACTGTAGCCATGGTTAGAACCCTTCCTTATCATGTCTAGAATGTGACCCAATCAGTTTTTCTAAGCTTGATTCACAGATCTTTCAAATTTTTACATAAACAAGACAGGAGCTCTTCGGTTTTAAAATTTTGATTTTCTATATGAGTATGGTTTCGGTTTTTGAGTGTTGAATGGATTGTGGTTGGCTTGTACCCAATAACCACGGTTCATACAACACTCCATCATCTTTAGATCGAGCCATGCTCAATCAAATGGCAACTGGAACGAAACTAGACAATAAAACCATTCAATACATCCCATTGCACAGAATTTGGGTTCTCGGCTAGTATGTTTCAATGTCCTATGTGTTAGCTTGGTTTGTTGTTGGCTTTTAGCCCTTAGCCATGGTCCAAACCATACCTCAGGATGTTGGTAAGAGTCTCTGGTTGGTGGTTCAAGCCCCAATGGTCATGAGATTCATAAATTGATCAAAACAAGCAAACTGCTACTGCTGCATTTTTACAGCAGCTATGGGTTGCGGTTCAGAAGGTGGTTTGAGTTTTTGGTTGGCTTTTAGCCTATGGCCTTGAACTGGACAGTATCTCAATGAGTTAGGAAAGTCATGTTTTTAGCCGTTTGTGATTTGTCCGAGTTTAGAGGTCGTACGAGAATTTACGGTGCAATGTGCCAAAATGACCCTCGAAAGAGTGTTTTATGTTTTTGGATTCCATTCACCAATTTTCGTGTACAGCTATCATCATGCATATTTTTCAGTATGTTTGGGGTATTTTTAATCATGGTTAAACGTCGGTTTAATGTTGGTTCGGGTTGGTAAGATGTCATGATTAAAAATCAAGTTGTTGATCCGAATCGTCTCGTTTTTTGTTCTATTGTTAAGTTTTAGTCAAGATAAAAATATTTGCATGTGCCACATATTAGAATTAGGTTGCAGCAAGCCTGGGAGCGATCCAACTCATCCGGTAAAAAAATAAGATTATAATTATATTACGTGCATAAAAATATAAAATGTTTATTTTTGAGATATATGCGATATGTCTTGTGGCCACCTTATGTTTATGAGTTTGGAAGTCGGTAGGCGCAACCGAGGACCTCTACACCCGGTGACTTACGACCGGTTTACGATTATGTATGGGTACGGATATCCAGTCCAAGGGCTGTGGTGATCTCTACCGCCCAGTATACTGTGGTTTAGTCTGATCAGGCGCTCACGTTATGTTATGGGCCACTTGCTTAGAAACATTCTCTACCAAAAAGTTATGATATGATATGTTATGATATGACAAAGCTCTATTGAGCAAAGCTTTTACGTATGATTTTCAGATATGCACGTAGTTATAACTATTCATGATACGATTTTCATCATGCACTTTACGATACCATATTTTTACGTTGCATGCGATTTTATGATATATTTACTTGTTATTCACAATATATATACATGTTGAGTCTTTAGACTCACTAGACTTGATTGTTGTAGGTATTGATGAGGGCGAGACCGCGGGCGGAGACCAGTGAGCTATTTTGGGGCAGCAGTAGTAAACCCAAGGACCTCACGTTTTTAGTTTATGCACCTTTTATCGTTCAAAATAAATTGTATTATGTTGGATTATTTTAAGTTGTTGTTGGAAACACAATTTTGACTTCCGCTGTTATTTTTAAAGTAAAAAATTCTTTACATGTTTATTTTATAAATAAGGCAAGAGAATTATTTATTTAGAAAATTTTTAATAATTCCGCTAGAATATGAATACGAAATATGGGCATTTACAGTTGGTATCAGAGCCTATGATCTTGTAAAGAGTTGTGCTACTACTGATCTCGAGAAGCTCATGAAGCACGTCTTCGGTCTGTAAGTTTTACGATTACGCATTTCGTTTAATGCATGAAATATTTTTACATCATGATTGCATGAAATATTTTGTGTCAAGACTACGATTATGTAGTATTTATTTAAATTTAAAGAAAATAGTGGAATTATGTATGTTGGTTACGTATGGGTTATAATTATGGAACAGCATGCCTCCTAGACGCATTATTGATCGCACGGGAGGTGATGAGCATCGTCATAAGGACGAGGGGAGAGATTTACCACCACCCCCTCCACCAGACATGAATGCCCAGATGCTAGCTAGGATGACTCAGTTCTTCGCACAGTTTGCGGGTAACAATGCAGTGGGAGCCAGACAGATGGGGCCGGAGGCTATCTATGAGCGGTTCAAGAAGATTCGACCAAAGGAATTCTTAGAGACGTCAGATCCTATGGCAGTCGAGAGCTGGATTAAGTCCCTTGAGGTTATTTTCGAGTTCACGGGGCTCGAAGATGGAGATAGGGTTCGTTGTGCGACTTATCTGTTGGGAGGAGACACTCGCCTGTGGTGGGAAGGAGCATCTGTAGCTTTGGATTTGGCTACTTTGAGTTGGACGCGTTTCACAGAGGTATTCTATTTTAAATATTTTACTGAAGAGGTGCGTTCCAGGTTGACCACGGAGTTCATGACCCTGAGGCAGGGAGACTTGACTGTTACAGAGTTCATCCATAGGTTCGAGAGGAGATGTCATTTTGTACCCCTAATTGCTAATGATGCTGGAGCCAAATTGAGGCATTTTCTGAATGGTCTGCGGCTGATCTTGCGCTGTGATGTTAGGGTGGCTGGCCCTACTACCTATGATGTTGCTGTTTCTAGAGCTCTAGCGGCAGAGCAAGACCAGAATGATATTGAGCGCGATCGCCAGGGTAAACGACCACTTCAGGCACCACACCGTCCTCCTCAGGAGCAGCATCAGAATAAGAGACCTTTTCAAGATCCACCCAGGATCAGAAGGCAGCAGCAGCAACAGCAGGGATGAGCAGTCCCGAGGATAGTGGAGTATCCAGTCTGTGCCAAGTGCTCACGTTGTCATGCTGGGACTTGTATGTATGGTTCAGGAAAGTGTTACAAATTTGGTATTACTGACCACATATTGAAGAATTGCCCTCAGAAGAATCTGCCTACCCAAGGCAGAGTTTTTTTCTCTCCATGTTGCGGAGACTAACCCGGAGACGATGCTCATGACAGGTATCCTAAACTTTAAGTTGTATTTGAAGTTTAATGTTTTGGGTTAAGATTTTGAACTTAGAATTTATGATAGGATGACATGTTCTAATCAGTGTTATTTACGGGAATTTAGGTTAAAATATATTTGACCTTTGCATGTATATAAGAATAGTTCTTGTAAAACTATTGGGTTTAGCACGATATTCCAATCTTTCAGGGAGAATATTTATAGCCGGTTCAACTACGAAAGCCTTGATAGATTCAGGGGCTACTCATTCGTTCATTTCAGAAACCTTTGTGAATTCTCTCAAGATCAAGACAATTGGGCTAGACATAGCGTATTTAGTAGCATTGCCTTCTGGAGAGGAGATGACAGCTACTAATGTGATATGGGATATAGATCTCGAACTTCATGGTAATCTTGTGTATGCGGATCTTATCGTTTTGCCGATGCCAGAATTTGATATCATTCTGGGGATGGACTGGCTATTGAGGAACCGAGTTTTGATTGACTTCCAGCAGAGATCTGTTCTAGTCCGACCGCCTGGGATGGAGCAATTTTTATTCAAGCCAGATAGGTATTTTAATTTACCGTGTATAATACCTTATGTCCAGGCTAGGAAACTCATGCATCGAGGGTGCCGAGCCTTTTTTGCTACTCTTGCATCTGTTCCCGAGATGCCCAAACAGTCGGCATCCAATGTTCCTATTGTCCGGGACTTTCTAGACGTTTTTCCTGATGACGTCTCTGGTTTACCACCTGTGCGAGAGGTGGAATTTTCCATTGATCTTATGCCAGGTACCACACCGATATCGAAAGCACCATACCGATTGGCACCGACAGAGATGGCAGAACTCAAGAAACATATTCAGGAACTTCTTGACAAGGAGTTCATTCGCCTGAGCTTTTCGCCATGGGGCACGCCAGTCTTATTTGTGAAGAAGAAGGATGGTTCGATGAGGCTCTGTATTGATTATCGGGAGTTAAACAGAGTTACAGTGAAGAAAAAATACCCACTTCCGAGGATTGAAGATTTATTTGATCAGTTGCAGGGAGCTTCAGTCTTCTACAAGATAGATCTGCGTTCCGGGTATCATCAGTTGCGGGTGAAAGACGCCGATGTTCTCAAGACTGCTTTTAGGACTCGTTATGGTCACTTCGAGTTTCTTGTGATGCCGTTCGGTTTGACGAATGCGCCAGCGATCTTCATGGATCTCATGAATCGCGTATTCCAGCCGTATCTTGATCAGTTCGTGATAGTATTCATAGACGATATTCTCGTCTACTCAAAGAATCAAGAAGATCACAGCAGACATCTGAAAACAGTATTGCAGACCTTACAAAAGCACAAGCTATTCGCGAATTTAAGCAAGCGCGAGTTCTGGTTAGAGAAAGTGGCGTTCTTAGGCCACGTCGTTTCTAGCAGTGGTATTGAGGTAGACCCGGCGAAAGTTGCAGTAGTCAGAGATTGGGTTGTGCCGCAAAATGCGTCAGAGATCCATAGTTTCCTTGGACTAGCAGGACACTATCGGGAGTTTATTCAGGGATTCTCCTCCATTGCAGTTCCACTCACGTCATTGACAAAGAAGAATGCTAAGTACGTGTGGAGCGAGGAGTGTCAGAAGAGCTTAGATTCGTTGAAGCAAGCTCTTATTTCAGCACCTGTATCGGCTATGCAGTCAGGACCTGGAGATTTTGTTCTATATACCGATGCTTCGAAACTCGATTTAGGCGCAGTATTGATGCAGCATGGGAAGGTGATAGCATATGCTTCTCGTCAGTTGAAGATTCATGAGAAGAATTATCCTACCCATGATCTAGAGTTGACAGCCGTAGTATTTTGATTGAATATTTGGAGGCATTATTTGTACGGAGAGAAGTTCCAGATCTTTACCGACCACAAAAGTCTCAAATACTTCTTTACACAGAAAGAGTTGAATATGCGGCAGAGGCGTTGGTTGGATCTAGTGAAGGACTATGACTGTGATATTAGCTATCATCCTGGCAAAGCTAATGTAGTTGCGGATGCGTTGAGCAGGAAAGTCGCAGGGATGGCTCATTTGATGGTTTCGAGACCTCTTCAGTTTGAGATGCGGAGGTTTGATCTAGAGACATACTCAAGGTAGAGTTCCTCGTCTATCTACTTTGACAATTTAGTCTTCTCTTCTAGACCGTATCCGCAGTAAACAGTTAGCAGACGAGCAGTTAGCTAAGTGGAAGCAGAGAGATGAAGCCAAGGGCAGTATCTTGTACACAGTTAGAGACGGTATTGTGAGATATCGAGACAGAATATGGGTTCCTAGCAGCGATTCTATTCGAGCAGATATTTTAGCTGAGGCCCATATGTCGCCGTACTCTATTCATCCAGGGAGTATGAAGATGTACAAAGACCTGCAGTTATTATATTGGTGACCAGGAATGAAGAGGGATATCAGACGTTTTGTATCCGAGTGTCTGATGTGTCAGCTAGTGAAAGCGGAACATCAGAGACCTGCAGATATGCTCAAGCCCCTTCCTATTCCCGAGTGGAAGTGGGAGAATGTTACCATGGACTTCGTGTCAGCTTGCCGAAGTCAGTTAGAGGGTCAAATGCTATAGGGGTGATTGTCGATCGTCTTACGAAATCAGCTCCTTTCTTGCCTATTAAGACGACTTTCTCCATGATCCAGTATGCAGAGTTATATATCCGGGAGATTGTCAGACTTCATGGTATTCCTGTTTCTATAGTGTCTGACCGAGATCCTAGATTCACTTCATCATTTTGGAAGAGTCTACATTCAGCTATGGGTACCAAGTTGTTGTTTAGCACGGCTTTTCACCCACAGAACGATGGTCAGTCCGAGATTGTTATCCGGATTTTGGAGGATCTTCTTCGTGCATGTGTCCCCGATTTCTCCGAGAGTTGGGAATCAAAGCTACCATTGGTGGAGTTTACCTATAACAACAGTTTTCAGTCGTCTATAGGTATGGCTCCATATGAAGCACTGTAAGTAGGGGAGAGATCAGAATTGGGTCCGGAGATTGTGCAGCAGGCTGTTGATGTAGTAGTCAAGATCCGTGATAGGATGAGGACTGCTCAGAGTAGACAGAAGAGTTATGCGGATCAGAGGAGGAGAGATTTAGAGTTTGCTGTTGGTGACCAAGTTTTCGTGAAGATTGTACCGATGAAAGGTGTCATGCGAATCTGGAAGAAAGGAAAGCTCAGTCCGACATTCATTGGGCCATTTGAGATCCTCGACAGAGTTGGGACATTAGCTTATCGTGTTGCTCATCCGCCGAATCTGGCCGGAGTACACAACATGTTTCACGTCTCCATGTTGAGGAAGTATATGGCGAATCATCGCATGTTTTGAACTTTGAACCGTTGCAGCTCACTCAGAACTTGTCTTATGAGGAAAGACCAGTGCAAATCCTAGACAGACAAGAGAAAAGGCTTCGGAACAAACTGGTCAAGCTAGTGAAAGTCAAGTGGCTAAATCATTCGGAGGAGGAAGCCATGTGGGAATCTGAGCCGGAGATGAAGAGTCGATATCTCGAGTTATTCGGTAAGATTTAATTTCGGGGACGAAATTCCTTTAAGGGGGGTAGAGTTGTAGAACCCGAAAATCAGATTACATATAAGCCATGCGTAATTGTTACTATTTAAAATAAATATGAATTTTTAATTAAATATATGAAGTGTTTAAGTCATTTTTAATAATTTTAAATAATGATTATTTATTTTAAAAATAGATGTTTAGTTTTATATTTTCAGGATAAATACGCGAGGCCGGACCGGAGTTGGAGATTAGAAGATAAGATTAATAATAAGAAAAATATTCCTTAATTTAAATGAAGTCAAGGAATAATTTAATTTAAAGAAAAAGAATATTCCAGGATTTATTAAATTAATTAGCGCTAAGTTGTTAAATAAATTCTTTTAGCTTCAATATTTAATTAAAGCTTAAATTAAAATATGTGAACAAATGTGGATGAATTAATCTAGGTATAATATATTCAAGAAATTAAACATAGCATTTAAATACTTAAATTTGAGGTCAAGCATGCCATGCAAGATGCTAAGCAAGATTCTAAACTAAATTAATTTGTTAATGCATTAAAATATAGATAATGGAGGTTTAAAATCTTAAACAATTAAAATACAAAGTTTAAATAAAAATATACCATGCAAATGAGTAACAATTTCAGTCAAGACATCTTAAAGGTGTAGTAAACCTCATTCAAATCATCTCATTGGTCTTTAAATAAATACAATTCCCCACCTTTAATTCACTAGTTATTAGTACATTCAAATACTATAATTCACATAAATTTTTCCTCAAACCATTACCTTAGCAGATTATCGTGTACATGCAGTAGGAATAATAAGAAACAAACCAACGGCAGCAAGGGAATGAAAACAATTCAAAACCCGTTCAAATCCTTCACTTGTAACTCTCAACTAAATGCACTTCAATACCCATTTAACACCTCTTATAGCACTCTTTTTCATTGTCTAGCAAACCCACACTATCCACCTTCGAAATATATCAGAAATAGCAGCTAAAGTAATCGTGCACAGCAGCAGTAACACAAGAAAGAAGAAAACCAACTCCGACTCCGCCGCTCGTCTTCGGTGTATTGATTTGTTTTTGTGTCAAAACAAATTTCAGACATGTATATATTGTTTCTTTGCTCTTCAATCAAGTCCTATAGATATGTTTAAACCATTATATAAGAAGTATTCAAGCAAGAACATGAAAATGACACCAAGTATTCTTTTAAAAATTCTGTACAGGCCTCTAGGCCATGCTGATTTTTTTGATTCATGGTTGCTGAGTTTTGATGATTTCAGGATGTTGTTCGGTTCCAGGCACCCAAGCCTGCTTCTAGGCATAATTTAGAATGTGTTAGAGTGTTTTTTGTTCATTGTTTCGGTCCATACACTCAAGAACAAAGAAATGACAACAAGTTCTTCTTAGGTGCAGAAATGAACCACGGTTGCTGTCATTGAGTTGTTTAAGTGGGTGTTCGAACCTTGGCTGTCTTAGGGACTGTAGCCATGGTTAGAACCCTTCCTTATCATGTCTAGAATGTGACCCAATCAGTTTTTCTAAGCTTGATTCACAGATTTTTCAGATTTTTACATAAACAAGACAGGAGCTCTTCAGTTTTAAAATTTTGATTTTCTGTATGAGTATGGTTTCGGTTTTTGAGTGTTGAATGGATTGAGGTTGGCTTGTAGCCCATAACCATGGTTCATTCAACACTCCATCATGTTTAGATCGAGCCATGGTCAATCAAATGGCCATTGGAACGACAATAGACAATAAAACCATTCAATACATCCCATTGCACAGAATTTGGGTTCTCGGCTAGTATGTTTCAATGTCCTATGTGTTAGCTTGGTTTTTTCTTGGCTTTTAGCCATTAGCCATGGTCCAAACCATACCTCAGGATGTTGGTAAGAGTCTCTGGTTGGTGGTTCAAGCCCCAATGGTCATGAGATTCATAAATTGATCAAAACAAGCAAACTGCTACTGCTGCATTTTTACAGCATCTATGGGTTGCGGTTCAGGAGGTGGTTTGAGTTCTTGGTTGGCTTTTATCCTATTGCCTTGGACTGGACAGTACCTCAATGGGTTAGGAAAGTCATGTTTTTGGCCGTTCTTGATTTAGACGAGTTTAGAGGTCGTACGAGAATTTACTGTGCAATGTGCCAAAATGACTCTCGAAAGAGTGTTTAATGTTTTTGGATTTCATTCACCAATTTTCGTGTACAGCTATCATCATGCATATTTTTCAGTATGTTTGGGTTATTTTTAATCATGTTTAAACGTCGGTTTAATGTTGGTTCGGGTTGGTACGATGCCATGATTAAAAATCAAGTTGTTGGTCCGAATCGTCTCGTTTTTTGTTCTATTGTTAAGTTTTAGTCAAGATAAAAATATTTGCATGTGCCACATATTAGAATTAGGTTACAGCAAGCCTGAGAGCGATCCAACTCATCCGGTAAAAAAATAAGATTTTAATTATATTACGTACATGAAAATATAAAATTTTTATTTTTGAGATATATGCGATATGTCTTGTGGCCACCTTATGTTTATGGGTTTGGAAGTCAGTAGGCGTAACCGAGGACCTCTTCACCTCGTGACTTACGATCGGTTTACGATTATGTATGGGTACGGATATCCAGTCCAAGGGCTGTGGTGATCTCTACCGCCCAGTATATTGTGGTTTAGTATGATCAGTCGCTCAAGTTATGTTATGGTCCACTTGCTTAGAAACATTATCTCTACCAGAAAATTATGATATGATATGACAGAGCTCTATTGAGCAAAGCTTTTGAATATGATTTTCAGATATGCACGTAGTTATAATTATTCATGATACGATTTTCACCATGCGCTTTACGATAACATATTTTTACGTTGCATGCAGTTTTATGATATATTTACTTGTTATTCACGATATGTATACACGTTGAGTCTTTAGACTCACTAGACTTGATTGTTGTAGGTATTGATGAGGGCGAGACTGCGGGCGGAGACCAGTGAGCTATTTTGGGGCAGTAGTAGTAAACCCGAGGACCTCACGTTTTAGTTTATCTTTTATCGTTCAAACTAAATTTTATTATGTTGGATTATTTTAAGTTGTTGTTGGAAACACAATGTTGACTTCCGCTGTTATTTTTAAAGTAAAAAATTATTTACATGTTTATTTTATAAATGAGGCAAGAGAATTATTTATTTAGAAAATTTTTAATAATTCCGCTAGAATATGAATACGAAATACGTGCCTTTACAAGTCTCATGTGTCTTCAACTGTCTCGAGGCATAAGCAATAACATGTCCTCGCTGCATCAGAACACAAATCAATCCTCGGTGAGATGCATCACAATAAACCACAAAATCACTAGTACCTGATGGAATATTCAGTATCGGTGCACTGGTCAGTCTTTTCTTTAATTCAAGAAAACTGGTCTCACATTCTTCAGACCAAACAAATGGAGCATTCTTTTAAGTCAACTGAGTAATCGGTTTGACATTACTCGAGAAATCTTTAATAAATCGACGATAATATCCTGCCAAACCCATACAACTGCATATCTCTGGCACAGATGTCGGTCTCGGCCAACTGATCACAGCCTCAACTTTACTGGGATCAACAGAAATACCATCTCCGGATATAATGTGACCCAAGAATACAACCTGTCTCAACCAAAACTCGCATTTCGACAGTTTAGCATATAATTTCTCAGCCCTCAGAATTTTCAATATAGTTCTCAAATGCTCAGCATGCTGAATCATATTCTTCAAATAAATAAAAATATCATCAATGAATATGATAACGAAATCATCAAGATATCTCTGGAATATACGTTCATCAGACCCATAAATACAGCTGGAGCATTAGTCAACCCAAACGGCATGACAATAAATTCATAATGTTCATACCTGGTTCTAAATGCTGTCTTCGAGATATCAGAATCTCTGACTCTCAGCTGATGATATCTAGATCTCAGATCGATCTTGGAATATACTGAAGAACCCTGCAACTGATCAAACAAATCATCAATGCGAGGCAAGGGATATTTATTCTTTACCGTTGCTTTGTTCAGTTGTCGGTAGTCAATGCAAAGTCTCATTGAACCGTCTTTCTTTCGCACAAACAATACTGGAGCACCCCAAGGAGATACGCTCGGTCTGATATACCCATTGGCCAGTAAATCCTCCAACTGTTCTTTCAACTCTTTCAATTCAATCGGTGCCATTCTGTATGGTGCTCTAGAAATCGGAACTGTACCTGGCATCAATTCAATGTTGAAGTCTATCTCTCGAATCAGAGGTAAACCAGGAATCTCATCTGGAAAGACATCAGCAAACTCACACACCACTGGCAAATCAGGAAATGATGGACTCGATTTCAGTAAGTCAACTGAATATACAAGGAATCCCTCCGCTCCTTTCTGTAACAATCGAGTCATAGATAATACGGATATCAATGGAATTTTAGACCTAGAACCCTTACCGTAGAATTTCCACTCATCAGCCATATCCGGTCTGAATCTCACAATCTTGTGGAAACAATCAACAGTAGCTCTGTACTTGATCAACATATCGATACCGATAATACAGTCAAAATCAGACAACATAAGCACAATACAGTCTAACTCAATCTCGTAGCATACAATGTTTCACAGACTTCACTGATATCAAACATGTCCCCAAAGGAGAAGAGACATACACTACAACAGATAATGACTCAACAGGAAATGAATGCATCAATGCAAATCGCTCAGATATAAATGTATACGATGCACCAATATCTATCAATACATATGCGGAATAACCAGAAATAAAATAGTTACCTACAACTACATCATCTGGTGCATCTTGAGCCTGCTCTTCAGTCAAGGCGAACACTCTGGCCTACTGTCTAGGAGGTTGGCTAACTGTCTGGCTTCATCCTGGCCTTGACTGTGACTGGGCTGGTGCTGGCTGGAAAGAGTGAACTGCAGATGGTGATCGTCTGAGCTACTGATCCAGAAGATTCGGCACCCTGTGATCTCTGAGAATCTCTCTGGGGACAAACTCTAGCAAAATGTCCCTGCTGTCTACAAATACGGCAGCTGCCAAACACTCCTCGGCATTGCTCTGTGGCATGTTTTCCTCCACAAGTGTTGTAATAGGCTCCTGTATAACTCTGGCTCTAACCGATCTGTTTCGAGCCACTAGAACTGGATGAACTGCTTCCAAATCTCTTAAACTGCTTCCCTCTGGCTTTCAGGATATCTTTCTTTCCACTACTACTACCACTCTTGAATCGGGGAGGTGGTTGTTGTGGTCTCGATGCTGGAGGCACAAATGAAGCTCCATTCTGTATCATCAGACCAGCTTCGGCTCCCTTGGCTCTTTTCAAGGCATTAGTAAAAATTTTCGGTCGCCCCGTATTCACAAGTGTAAATATTTCAGGATTCAGGCCATTAATGAACTGATCAGCAACATCTTCGTCATTCTCGGCCACATGTGGAGCAAAGCACAGTAATGTAAAGAACTTGGCCACATACTCTTCAATATTCCACTGTCCCTATCTCAACTTTGCAAACTCTGCTCCTTTGTACTTTCTATACGATACTGGAAAGAATCTCTGATAAAATTCGGTTCTAAATACTTTCCAAGTAATTACTGTACCTCGATGCTCCAACGCCCTCTTTGCGGTGAGCCACCAATTCTTCGCGACGTCATGCAATTGGTGCCCGATCACTTTCACTCTTCGCTCATTAGTGTAATCCAAGGACTCAAACAGCATCTCAATGTCATCTAGCCAACTCTCACAATCCATTGAAGTCTCAGTACCCTTCAGAGTCGGTGTATGGAACGACTGAAATCTCTTCAGCAATGTTTCCATCGGTGTTGCTCTCACATCCATTGGAGGATTTGAAGTGCTGCCCTGTTCTGGTACTCTTCGAGGAGGCATATCTGATTACCAAAAGGGTTAGCAACCAAATACAACAAATCTGTTTCAGTCCTCCTCCGATCATCTTACTGTTGATCAAGAATCGGTTCTGATTCATTCTCAATAACACATGTTTCCAAATCAAATCAGATAAACATGCATTATAAAGCAGTAGAACATGCTAGCAATCAAAGACAAGGAAAGAAAACTCATTCTACCTCGCTCACTAGCTCCTATCTCAGTCTAATGGATCTATCGCTCTAATACCACCTGTTATGGGGACCCGGATGCTAATTCATTTCTTAATCGTCTGTGGGAATAATTAAATCAATTATAATAAACATGGTCTAAATTTTTTTATATGTATATATACAAGTGTAAAATACGGAACGTAATAGAATTCATTCGAATATATATATCGAAAACAAAGTAGAAGTATTGTACCATATACAGTCATTTAAAAATAAGGTTTAACGACTACATATCAAGTGTTCAAACCCTATCTAAAATACAAGTCCGTAGTCTCCACTCTATTCACAATACACCGAACTCTATTCACGATACACCGAACGTCTAGAGGTATGTTCAAACCCATATCAAGTACGTCTTATTCCTAGACTTCGGTCATATCTGTATCGAATAATCTACAATCGGAGGGTGTCTGCTCCTATGTAACGATACACCGAACGTCTAGAGGTATGACTGTCTGTCAAGACTCTCCTATATGAGATGCAATGCATATAAATCTATAAACAAAGCATAATCATATCAAAACATAAACATTAATCTAGTATGTGATTTTATTGGGAAACTCAAATGAGATCTGATTTGAGTTATATCTTCCCGAATATCACATGAATTATACCTTTGTCTTCCCTGTCTGACGAAGACGATGACCTGTATTCAAATCTGTCCATCTTAATCTGAAATGACAATATTGAACACACTGAATCAGTGAACAACTCAATACACAATCTGTTCTGATCAATACTCAATTCAGTATACAATCTGATCAATGTCTCAACAAGATACAATCTGAGTCATATCAATAATATCACAATTTAATCGAAATCATATCTGAATCTGATCAATCTAAATCAACTAATGTTTCGACGGCATAATAATACAATCTGAATAACCCCCGTCAATCTGAACACCACAAATATAATACTGGAACTCATAATCTGTGTCAACATAATTCATACTCTGAATACTAACACAATTCTGATATAGAATCTCAGTCAATATCTTTCAAAAATCATAACAATTACAGAAACAATCTGTTCTTTAATCTGACTTCAATTCTATAATGTCTACGGTAGTAGAAACACCATATCTGAATCATATTCAATTCTGACAATATCATAATTTCAAATCATATCTAAAAGTAATAAAACTTACGTCCAGTTGTAGCCTGTGTTGATAGGAACACAGTACTGAAGTCGGATTTAGAATCCAACGGGCAGATTCTTCGCAAATTGAATTCTAAGATCAAGAAATAAAACCTCCCTCAATCTCTCGATTTTCTGCTGAAGGAAATGAGTAAAGAATCGTGTGTGTGTGTGTGTATATATATATATATATATATATATATATATATATATATATATATATATATATATATATATATATACATCCGTAGCATGCAAGAAGGCAATTGGCTCACCTTACGCATTCCACGTCTCGCGCATATGCGCGACATCACCCGCGCATATGCGCGAGACCTACTGGTCTCGGCAACCAACACTCGCGCATATGCGCGCCACTCTTCTGCGCATGTGCGCCACACCTTCTGCCATGCTCGCGCATATGCGCGCCACTCCGTCGCGCATGTGCGCCAATTCTTCTGGATTTCTACTTTGGCTACTGGACACCTCGCGCATATGCGCGTCCACTCGCCGCGCATATGCGCCAAGTGTTCTGCCTCCTCCGCGCATGTGCGCCTATACATATCGCGCATGTGCGCGAGGACAGAACTTGGCACCATTTGTCAATTCTTTTCTTAACTTTCCCGGGTCTGATTCGTTCTGTCTATAATCGTCTCGATTAATCTATAAATCATTTCAGATTAATCTCAGATTACGGTAATAAAATCTCGGGCATTACACTATATCTCAGACTAGACTCATTCCTAGTGTAGGGATCCCGGTTTCCAGACGTTGGCATACTATATCGAATCTCAGTAATAGAAGTAAATCCACTTCTAATCAAACATCGATATAAACCAAACATCCAGTGTCTTGACCTATCCGTCAAAGACTTTGACACCTCCGCGAATCACTATTCTGTGACAATGTGCAATGGGTCAGTGACGATTCCATCACCAACTGGCCTTCTGTCACGAGACCAATCATCTAATACATGCTTTCTATAAATCAATAGAACAAGCAAATCAATCCAAATCAATGCACACAATAACAATAAGTATGTGGTTTAGGGAAACTCAATTATTTCACACTCGAGTCATTCTCCCGGTTTGACATTGGCTTATACCTTTGTTTTTGTAAATATGATTCTGTCGAAGTCTCGGATTCAATGTCTGTCAGTACTCAATCTGGAAATGACAATATCGAGGGTATCGTATCAATATATAATTCAGATCAATACTGGATATAATCAGAATTAATTCAAATTCTGTTTCAACGGTATAACGGCACAATCTCAATATACCCAGCAAAACAATATCAATCAGCTATCAATCCTCAACATCTCATAATCAATAACGATACACATCTGAATCACAACTCAAGCAAATCCATTCTGAAAATCACAACAATTTCATACGATAACCGTTCTTCCATCTGGTTCCAATTATATGATGTTTACCATATCAGAAACACCATCTATTCATCATATCCGATTCTGGTAATACCATAATTTCAAATCATATCATAACTATAGAAAATTACGTCCAGTTGTAGCCTGTGTCGATAGGAACACAGTACTGCAATCGGATTCAAAATCTAACGGGCGGATTTACCAAAATCTATATATATATATATATATATATATATATATATATATATGTCATTTATACTTCAGCAATTGAGGAAGGGAAAACACGAGAGCTTCCGAGAAAATCTTCAAGCTTGATTCCAAAAAATTGATATATATATATATATATATATATATATATATATATATATATATATATATATATTTATATATATCATGCATGGAGAAGGCTAGGTGGCTCTTTCTATGTTAAACACGTCTCGCGCGTATGCGCGACCTCAATCGGCGCATATGCGCGAGACCTACTGGTCTCGGCCCTCAAGGTCGCGCATGTGCGCGAGACCTACTGGTCTCGGCCCTCAGCTTCTCGGCAGCTCGCACATATGCGCGCCCTTCTTCCGCGCATATGCGCGAGGTTCTCTGGAATTGTTCTTTGCTTCTCGCACAGCTCCCGCATATGCGCGCACACCCACCGCGCATATGCGAGAGGTCCTCTGCGCACTTCGCGCATATGCGTGCATCAGTGTCGCGCATATGCGCGAGGGGTACTGTTCCTCGCACACATTTCATGTATTTTCTCGTCTTTCCCGGTCCAATCCTTTCCGTCCATAATTACGGCAAATTATAAATCAATAATTGCAAATTATCAAATAAAATCCCGAGCATTACAGTTAAAGCCGAAACTAGTTTCTCCAACTGATCTATGTAAACCTTGCATCTCTGTCAGTGTAACTGACGACTTGTTCCAGATCTGGACCAGATCAGTTAGTCTCGAGTTTTTATAATTAATTGTTGAATCACAGACTGGTTCTCATATTTTTCCGATGTCAGCTCTGTTAGAGTAGGTGCACGTCGAGCCAAGTGTTGGCCGACTGTTCACAATGAAACTCTTTGTATAAACGATCTTTATTTTAATAATATTTCAATTTATTAATTTGGCGCATCTTTATCTTTATACCCATGCTTGTTGCATAGATAAAGTCCTTGAATATACAAATAGTAGAAAGAATATGAGATGCTCATATGATGAGTATCATGAAACTCATATTTGGAATACTGTATATTCTAAACCGTTCCTAGTCGATTCAGCCGCCACTAAGAAGGATAAAGGCCGCTCGAGTTAGAGACTAGTATCTGCGATGTGAGTACCATGTTTCATTGGTAGGGGACATTGTGATGTCCGAGCATGCAGATAGGTGCTCCTGGTAGAGTGCACTGAACAACCCTCTATAAAGGACTTTCCAAGTGGTTCTCACTTATCGAGTGGAAAAGTCCTAGTTTATGGTTGTACACCATTAGTCCTTATGACCCGGGACAACATTGAGACTCTATATGCTAGCGTTTCACTTTGACTTGTTTACCGACTCTTATGGGGTCATCAGGTGGCAAGGTTGGGTGTTACGGCGAAACATATAGGAGTCGATGCATTGTAGCCGGGGATTCACCGCTTACCTACGGGTATGGATATCCTATGTGTTTTTCATGTATGTGTGGGTTGAAATCTCTGATCAGAGTATGGTGGTAATTATGAAAGGGGTTTCATAGATTACACCATCGATGCAACCACAACATGACACATAGTATCGATTCATTGACAACTCTCGATAGACCAATAGTTGTCGAATCGGTCGGGATATATGAGTTGAAGGGACCGTACTGTACGCTAACCATAATTGAATGGTTCTTGCAGGCACTATCATGTGATACCTAGGGAATCACGTAAGCGATGCTGCTAGGCGTTTAACGTGATTGGTTGGGTACTATCAGACTTGAGTTCTGACGTTCTTACTATCAAGGAGTTGATAAGTAAGAATGGAGCAATTGGGGTATGCTCGAATAAGGACATGCTTAGTCCGAATCACATAGAGATGTGAACCCACGGCTAGTTGTATCAATGAACCATTGAGGGCCACACAAGTACTTGCTTTGTAAATCCCGAAGAGAAGTAAAATAGTTCAATGTGTTGAACGGCTTATAAATGTGTTTATAAGCGTAAAGAAAATAGAAGTATGACTTCTAAGAGAGAAATATAAATTTTAATTTATGGAAGTGTTCCTAAGATTAAAATTTGGCCAAGTAAATAATATAGTTGAAAATTGTGATTTTCATAAACATTATTGTGGACTAAATTAAATTAATTCAAGTGTTGAATTAATTAAACACTAGTGGACCTAGTAGAGTCTAAATAATTAAATTAATTCAAGTGTTGAATTAATTAAATAATATTGAGTCTTGTAGAGCTCAATTTAAATAATTATTTAACTAGTGGGACTTGAGTAAAATCAAGTAATATTTAATTAATCTCAAATGTGTTTGAGATAATAAAAATTTAGTCTATGGTTTTTTAATGTGTTAAAAACCATATAATATATAAGTGAGACATGTAGGGATTGCATGCTTGGGAGGTGAAGAGCCTTGATTACTTTTTATTAAAATATTCAAAAGGCATGCAACTTTTGAGAGACAACTTTTCACAATACCTAGGCTATTCTCCCACTCTCCCTAACACATCACTTGGCCGAAAATTAGGAGGTTTTTTCTCTCAATTTTTCCTCATCTTTTGTTCTTCATTTTTGGAGAATAAAAATCTTCTCTTTGAAAATCCTTAAGTTTTTCTAGTGCAAAACTTGAGGGGATTTGCCTTGCTAGTGGTGGGCTTGATTTAGGAGCAAGAAGGGAAGCTTGTAGATTTATCTTGCCAAGAAGAGCTAAAGTATTCATACTTTAGTTGGAGCCATTTCATCAACTCTAAGGAGTTGATAGGTAAATCACTTGAACACCCTATGTATGTATTATGGTGTTTGAATGTAAATATTGCACAAATAAGGGGTGGCCGAAATTTTGCTCTAAAAATTTAAAATTTTTGCTTCCGTTGCGTTTCCGGCCACCGTAACCGGTCCGCTTTCAAGTGGTATCCGAGCTAAGGTTACGTTTTTTTTGTGTGATATTTGCATAATATTGTGTTGAGATCGATTTCTAACCGCTTGAGAATTTTTGTGCATAGAATATGCAAGGACCGAAATTTTGAAACAACAAAAAAAAAAATAATTTTTCGGGGCTGCCCGAGGGCTGCCCGAGGGGCTGCCCGAAAATTTCGGGCAGCCGAGGGGCAGCCCCAGTTTTTAAATAAAAAAAAAAAAAAATTTTTTGTAGCCGGAATCCGGCGACGGAGCTCCGGCGACGGCGATGACGACTAGGGTTTCCAAAAGTGTTTTGGTGAATCTTAGTGTCATGGGCCTTGAGATGTTGGGTCATTGGATGGACAACATAATTTGTGAAATTTAAATGGGCCAAAATATTTTGGTGAAAAATGTTTTTTGGGCCCTTAAGTTTAAATTTACAATTGTTGCACATATTTTCTCATAAAATAAATAATTGAAGTAGGATTTTAATTATTTATAGTAAATTGTGATTTACAAGAAATTCGATTATAAATAAATTAATTTGAAAGTAGACAAAGGTGTTTGTATACTTTGTTGATTTAATTTATAATTGTGGCGGTTAGTGATTGGATCAAGATATATAATATTGGATCAATTAATTATAGTGATAATTGATTGATGGTGTATGATATGTGATATTATGCATGAAGGATGATCAAAAGCCCAAGCCCAATTTGCTAGGTGTATGCTAGGATATTTGTGTTGTATGATTGTAATAATTATCAATTTAAAGTGGGCTTGGTTTATGGCCCGTTCCCACCCCCCATGAGATGTATCCCTATGTGCCATGGATATTTAAATGTAAATATTAGAATAGTGGAAGATCAAGATTGGAAGATGGTGGCCTTGGTGATTATGAAGATCGAAGACATGTAATATTGGATGCTAATGTAATAATTTAGTTGCATTGCATCCCTGCATTTACCCTAGGATTGGACCTAGGCCCGTGTTTGGCTCACACGGGCCATTAGTTTTGGGGCGATTGATCATCCTTGTACTGTTTTCTATTTATAATATATGCATGATATGTTATAAATAATGAGTATGTGCGTTATTATTATTATAATAACAAAGTTGCATGAATCCGGCAAACATACGATCAAACATGGCGAGCTTTTAAAATAAAATTAATGATGAGACCTTTCAAAATTAAAACCCCTCATTTTGAATAAGATTCAAAATTAATATCAAGTCCGAAAAGGGGAATTATAAATTTGTTTATAATTTCCTTGTCTTCCATCGACAATGGATGCATGATGAACGCTACCCGTACTCGGGGCTCGGCTCATATTATTGGGGGAGCCTTGAGTGCCGGAAAGCTGTTACATCCATTGACATTGCGATGTGAACTACGTGGAACTCCCATGATTTCGGCTCATATTATTGAGGGAACTCATGGCGATCGTCCATTAAGGTTCAATATCGATGGGTTAGGCTTGACACGTAAAGATGAACGACGTCATATTATTGGGTCCTAATCAAACGTGAGACAAAAGTATACGTAGAGGGTTGCATGGCGATGCAATTGGAAACTACCTTTTAGGAATTGTGATGGCCGATATTATTCGGGATCACAATTCGCTAATTGGACCTTACGTACCTTCTGAGGAAAGTGTTTCCCGTTTTCACTAGAGGGTAGTGAAAATGTCAAAACAGTGGGAGCGATTATTTATAAAGTAAAAGTCCAAACTTTATATCTTATTAAATATTTTAAAATAGTCATTAACATTTATCTGTTTTACTTTTCAGTACAATCTTTGACATGTCATCAATTCGCAACCCGTTTTCCGTCATTCTCGAAAAACACATTCTAACCGGACCAAACTATATCACTTGGCTAAGAAATTTAAAGATTGTCCTAAACTCGGAGAAGATCGCGTATACACTGACTGAGGCGCCCCCTGCTGAGGCTCCTATAGGCTGCACTCCTGAGGAATTGCAGACCTACAAGGAATGGTGTGACCATGACTTGAAGGCGAAGTGTTATATGCAGGCTTCAATGAACGATGAGCTGCAAAGGCGATTCGAGGATGCAAAGAATGCTGCTGACATTCATATGCACCTCAAGGAGCTCTTCGGAGAGCAGACTCGGCCTTTGAGGCATGCCACAGTAAAGGAGCTCATCACTTTACGCATGCGAGATGGGACTTCGGTCCATGAGCATGGCCTAAAGTTGATTGGGCTCGTGGACAAGCTCGTAGGCATGGATTTGGTGTTGCCTTCGGAGTTGACCACTGATGTGTTGCTGCTGTCGCTGCCTAGCTCTTTCGATCCTTTCGTTGTGAACTTCAATATGAACAAGCTCGAGCCCAGCCTTGAAGAGTTGGTGAACATGCTTGTGACCTTTGAGTCCACAATCAAAAAGGAGAAGCAGGTTCTTTATGTGGGCTCTTCATCTGGCACGAAGACCGGTCCACATGGGAAGGGAAAGAAGCGTTCTTTCCAGCGTACCAAGAAGAGCGTGCCCTTGAAGAGGCAGAGTCCGAGTCCCGTTGTGGCAGCCGCGCCAGTGAAGGCTGAAAAGACTGTTGACATCTGTCACCACTGCAAGAAGCCTGGACATTGGAGGCGTAACTGCAGGGAATATCTTGCGCAGAAGGGTTCTGGCAAAGGTATGTTCTTTATTGAAGTAAATATCTCGATTAACTCTACTTCTTGGGTATTGGATACCGGCTGTGGCTCACATCTCTGTAATGACTTGCAGGCGATGGGAAGAAGTAGGAGGCTCCGAGAGGGTGAGACCTTCTTAAGGATGGGCAATGGAGCAAGAGTTGCTGCCAAAGCCGTAGGAGATATTTGTTTAATTTTGAACAATGATTTTAAGTTTGTATTAAGAGATGTTTTGTTCGTACCAGACTTGATTAAAAACATTATTTCCATTCCTATGCTTGATATTGATGGATATTCTTGTTTATTTGGCAAAGGTGTTTGCAATATTTACAAGAATGAATGTTTAGTTGGTACCGGTGAACTTGAAAACAATCTCTACACCTTAAAATTAAAAGATATTCCACTTAACAATGTCCAAACGATAACAACAACAAATAAGCGCAAACAAGATACTCTTAATTCGGCACAATTATGGCATGCTCGATTAGGTCATATATCCCTAAGAAGGATGAACAAGTTAGTGGGAGTTGGCATGTTTGATATGTCCGATATTAATGCTCTCACGACTTGTGAATCCTGTCTAAAAGGAAAGATGACCAAAATTCCCTTTAAGGGCCATGCGGAGCGAGCCAAAGGGTTATTGGATTTGATCCATACCGATGTGTGCGGTCCGCTTAGCATCACCACTAAGCATGGACATGCCTACTTCATCACCTTTACCGATGACCATTCGAGGTATGGGTATGTGTATTTGATGAAATACAAGTCTGAAGCCTTTGAAAGGTTCAAAGAATTCAGAAGTGAAGTAGAGAAGCAATTGGGACGAAGCATCAAGACACTTCGATCGGATCGAGGTGGTGAGTACTTGAGTGCCGAGTTCCAAGAGTATCTTAGAGAGAATGGGATTCTCTCGCAGTGGACTCCGCCCGCTACACCACAGTTAAATGGTGTTTCGGAGCGTCGTAACCGGACTTTGATGGACATGGTTCGGTCTATGATGGGGTTCACGGAGTTGCCGCCATCCTTTTGGGGATATGCGCTTGAAACAGCGGCAATGTTGTTGAACAATGTCCATACAAAGGCAGTTGACAAGACTCCATATGAGATATGGATGGGTAAGCCTCCCAAGTATTCTTATCTTAGAATATGGGGGTGTCCTGCTTATGTGAAGCAGACAGTGGGAGATAAATTGGATAGTCGATCCATTTTATGCTACTTTGTGGGATATCCAAGGAATTCAATTGGATATTACTTCTATCATCCTCAAGAAGCAAAGGTGTTTGTTTCTAGGAACGCAACCTTTTTGGAAAAGGAATTTCTATTGGATAGAAAAGGCGAGATGATAGAACTCGAAGAGGTTCGAGAGACACCCACAGTTGTAGAACCCACACCCGAGAAGCCAAGTGAGGAGATACAAGCTCCTAGAAGAACCGAGAGAGTCTCGAGACCACCTGTGAGGTATGGTCTGCTTCTTGAAGAGGGCCATGATGAGCCTAACCTTGGATGTGATCCAAGGACTTTCAAGGAAGCGTTATCGGATGCCGATTCATCCAAGTGGCTTGAAGCAATGGAATCTGAGATGAATTCCATGCATTCGAACCAAGTGTGGAATCTCGTGGATCCACCTGAGGGAATTGTTCCCATAGGGTGTAAATGGATTTACAAGAGGAAACTTGGGGCGGATGGGAAGGTATTGACCTTCAAGGCGCGATTGGTAGCAAAAGGGTATACTCAAAGGCAAGGTGTTGACTATGAGGAAACTTTTTCTCCAGTTGCGATGTTCAAGTCCATTAGGATATTGCTAGCCATAGCTGCATGGTATGACTATGAGATATGGCAGATGGATGTTAAGACAGCCTTCCTTAATGGGGATATTAAGGAAGAAATTTACATGTCTCAACCTGAGGGTTTCACATCTATCGGAAGTGAGCATATGGTATGCAAACTTCAAAGATCTATTTATGGTCTTAAGCGTCGAGGAGTTGGAACCTCAGATTCGATAGTACAATCAAAGAGTTTGGTTTTACTAAGAATCCTGAGGAACCCTGTGTATAAGAAGGTCAGTGGGAGTGCTGTGACATTCCTAGTTCTTTATGTTGATGACATTCTACTCATTGGGAATGATGTAGGAATGTTGCAATCAACTAAGATATGGTTAGCAAGTAAGTTCTCAATGCAGGACTTGGGTGAAGCATCTTTTGTATTGGGAATACAGATCTATAGAGATAGATCAAAAAGATTGCTTGGTCTCACCCAGTCCACATACATTGATACCATCGTGAAGCGGTTCTCGATGGATGAGTCCAAGAGAGGACATCTACCAATGTGTCATGGCGTGTCCCTATCCAAGTCTATGTCTCCCAAGACTGATGCAGAGATAGCGGCGATGACACGAATTCCGTATGCTTCAGCCATTGGTAGTATCATGTATGGGATGATATCTACACGTCCTGACGTGGCATTTGCACTAAGTGTAGTGAGTAGATATCAATCCAACCCCGGTCTTCCACACTGGAAAGCTGTGAAAGACATCCTCAAGTATTTGAGAAGGACCAATAAGTTGTTCTTGGTCTATGGGGGTGGAGAACTGAAATTGGAAGGCTATACCGACTCTAGCTTCCAAAGCGATGTTGATGACTCGAAGTCAACCTCCGGATTCATATTCATGCTCAATGGTGGTGCTGTCTCTTGGAAGAGTTCCAAGCAAGACAGTACTGCGGATTCCACCACTGAGGCAGAATACATTGCTGCATCGGCTGCAGCAAAGGAGGCTGTTTGGATTAGGAATTTCGTCCAAGAGTTGGGCGTCATTCCAAATGGAGTTGCTCCTATCCCGGTGATGTGCGACAACACGGGAGCCATAGCTCAGGCGAAGGAGCCAAGGTCTCATCAGAAGTCCAAACACGTATTGAGAAAGTACCACATCCTAAGAGAGATCGTGGAAAGAGGAGATGTCGTGATTGACAAAGTCGGCTCCGCAGATAATGTTGCTGATCCACTAACTAAGCCTTTACCAGGACCATCGTTCGAGAAGCATCGCGAATCAATGGGTCTAAAGCATATAGGTAGTTGGCTCTAGTGCAAGTGGGAGATTGTTAAAGTAGGTGCACGTCGAGCCAAGTGTTGGCCGACTGTTCACAATGAAACTCTTTGTATAAACGATCTTTATTTTAATAATATTTCAATTTATTAATTTGGCGCATCTTTATCTTTATACCCATGCTTGTTGCATAGATAAAGTCCTTGAATATACAAATAGTAGAAAGAATATGAGATGCTCATATGATGAGTATCATGAAACTCATATTTGGAATACTGTATATTCTAAACCGTTCCCAGTCGATTCAGCCGCCACTAAGAAGGATAAAGGCCGCTCGAGTTAGAGACTAGTATCTGCGATGTGAGTACCATGTTTCATTGGTAGGGGACATTGTGATGTCCGAGCATGCAGATAGGTGCTCCTGGTAGAGTGCACTGAACAACCCTCTATAAAGGACTTTCCAAGTGGTTCTCACTTATCGAGTGGAAAAGTCCTAGTTTATGGTTGTACACCATTAGTCCTTATGACCCGGGACAACATTGAGACTCTATATGCTAGCGTTTCACTTTGACTTGTTTACCGACTCTTATGGGGTCATCAGGTGGCAAGGTTGGGTGTTACGGCGAAACATATAGGAGTCGATGCATTGTAGCCGGGGATTCACCGCTTACCTACGGGTATGGATATCCTATGTGTTTTTCATGTATGTGTGGGTTGAAATCTCTGATCAGAGTATGGTGGTAATTATGAAAGGGGTTTCATAGATTACACCATCGATGCAACCACAACATGACACATAGTATCGATTCATTGACAACTCTCGATAGACCAATAGTTGTCGAATCGGTCGGGATATATGAGTTGAAGGGACCGTACTGTACGCTAACCATAATTGAATGGTTCTTGCAGGCACTATCATGTGATACCTAGGGAATCACGTAAGCGATGCTGCTAGGCGTTTAACGTGATTGGTTGGGTACTATCAGACTTGAGTTCTGACGTTCTTACTATCAAGGAGTTGATAAGTAAGAATGGAGCAATTGGGGTATGCTCGAATAAGGACATGCTTAGTCCGAATCACATAGAGATGTGAACCCACGGCTAGTTGTATCAATGAACCATTGAGGGCCACACAAGTACTTGCTTTGTAAATCCCGAAGAGAAGTAAAATAGTTCAATGTGTTGAACGGCTTATAAATGTGTTTATAAGCGTAAAGAAAATAGAAGTATGACTTCTAAGAGAGAAATATAAATTTTAATTTATGGAAGTGTTCCTAAGATTAAAATTTGGCCAAGTAAATAATATAGTTGAAAATTGTGATTTTCATAAACATTATTGTGGACTAAATTAAATTAATTCAAGTGTTGAATTAATTAAACACTAGTGGACCTAGTAGAGTCTAAATAATTAAATTAATTCAAGTGTTGAATTAATTAAATAATATTGAGTCTTGTAGAGCTCAATTTAAATAATTATTTAACTAGTGGGACTTGAGTAAAATCAAGTAATATTTAATTAATCTCAAATGTGTTTGAGATAATAAAAATTTAGTCTATGGTTTTTTAATGTGTTAAAAACCATATAATATATAAGTGAGACATGTAGGGATTGCATGCTTGGGAGGTGAAGAGCCTTGATTACTTTTTATTAAAATATTCAAAAGGCATGCAACTTTTGAGAGACAACTTTTCACAATACCTAGGCTATTCTCCCACTCTCCCTAACACATCACTTGGCCGAAAATTAGGAGGTTTTTTCTCTCAATTTTTCCTCATCTTTTGTTCTTCATTTTTGGAGAATAAAAATCTTCTCTTTGAAAATCCTTAAGTTTTTCTAGTGCAAAACTTGAGGGGATTTGCCTTGATAGTGGTGGGCTTGATTTAGGAGCAAGAAGGGAAGCTCGTAGATTTATCTTGCCAAGAAGAGCTAAAGTATTCATACTTTAGTTGGAGCCATTTCATCAACTCTAAGGAGTTGATAGGTAAATCCTTTAATCATCCTATGCATGGTTTTAGTTTTTGTAAATATTACACAAAACATTTGAGGGGGCCGAAAATTCTTGATAAAATTTTTAATTTTTGCTTCCGTTGCGTTTCCGGCCTCCGTAACCGGTCCGCTTTCAAGCTCGGCAATCTCTTTTTTAAGACTTGACAGATCAACTGATTTTGAACAAGCAGTTTAAGGATTGTTATCTTTTGGATCAATTTGCTTAGCTTTAGCTTCCTCAAAGGAGAGAGCAAGCTTACGCTACTCATTTACCATTTCATGTAGAGTTGAAATAATGAAACGTCCACTACTCGTTTTGCTTAAAAGTACTAGAATTTTTTTAAAAAAAAAACACTCAATCGGCCGAACTATATATACTAAATATATTAAATATTTTTATTATTATTTTCAAATAAACCAACCAACTATATTTGAAAATCAAAGAAATAGTTTAAATCATAAAATCATCCAACATTTTACCAAACATCAAATAAGCAATATCTGAAAAGTATAGCCCATACTATCGACTCTCAAAAACCACTCAACGCATAAATAAAATGTAGTAAAAATCTTTAACATAAATCATAAACATAAATGGGGAAGATTAGAAGCGCTAGTCCTCGGGTCATGTGCACCTTCAGTCCACCAGAGTCAACCATCAAGACCTCCACTACCATCAACATCAAACTCACATGCATCGATCATACCTAGTGAGTCTAAATATTCAACACAATATATTCTTGATAACAAATAATACGTATAAAAATCACATGCAACAGTGAAAATATTTGTACGTAAAATAACATTTTCATGAAGATGCATAGACTTAAACATAAACATTTTTCCTTTTCATCAATCCATATCATTCATCGTTTTATCATAAACATTTCCCTTTTTTCATCATAAGCATATACGTTTTCCTTTTATTGAATTTGGTTCGTTAATTGTGACTTTCATATCATCATAAGGTCGATGGATCCATCTATCATGTAACCACAGTACTAGGCGGCGGGGACATTAACGACACTCTCACTCATCAACTGAGCCGTGGCCTATCATCATCATATGGAAATAAGATAGTCTGGCTCCGTCTGAGGCCTTCTCCCATTGACGGGATCCCTCTGGGGCCTTCTCCCACGAATGGGCTACCTCTGAGGCCTTTTTCCTCACGACATACCCATTCATATCATCATATGGTCACAATTACTTCATCTCCTCCAATGTTTAAAATTTTCATCATTTTATAAAAATCATGCATTTAATATCATTTTCTTTTAAAAAATAAGCATGCAACATTTTTTTTAACATTATCGTTTCATCGTAAAATTCCATAAATAACCATAAAATTCCATAAACATTTAAAATAAACATTTTGATATGTAAAACAGCATTCAGAGCACTACCATGACATTTACTAATTTTCAAGTGTAATATTACCGTTTTACCTCTAGACGTAAAAATTCACGTTTTTGACTTTTTCTTATTTCCATTAACTCTAACATGTCCAAATAATTATTTCAGCTTAAATTAATTTTCCCATTATTGTATTTAGCTTAAATACTATAATTTTAATTATTCCTTAATTATTCGTTTTTAAGGCGTTTTAATCCCGAATAATTTCAAACATTAATTTAAAATTCTTAAATTAAAAACTTAGACTTTTTATATTATTTTAGCCCTCTTGAACCATGACTCGACCTCCGTGAGCCATGTTTCGATTTATTTACAAGAAAGAAAACC
The DNA here is from genome assembly GCF_022965805.1 of Primulina eburnea. Lineage (NCBI taxonomy): Eukaryota > Viridiplantae > Streptophyta > Magnoliopsida > Lamiales > Gesneriaceae > Primulina > Primulina eburnea. The sequence goes on from NC_133117.1 coordinate 17,732,457, forward strand.
CTAAGCCACTCGAACACCGATCATCGAGCCATCTTGTTATTTCATTGAGCCAAGCTCGAGCCTGAGCAAACATCGAGCCAACCCTCCCCTGGACCCTAAGAACCAAAGGAAGTTGACCCTAGCCCCAAAACCGAACCACCACACCAGCACATGAAGTGGCCGAGAACCACCAACCAAGACAGCCCCTTAACCAACCCCTTGTGCAACCACCTAGGACCCTAACCACTTGACATAGCCCAGCTCGAGCCCCATGGCCGAGCCCCTGAGCCCTTGCGCGTTGCTGCACACAAGCGCACATCATAGCCCTTTCTCGGGTTGGAGGACTCCTTCGCGGCCCTTGTGCTCGAAGCTAGGACTCCTTCCCTGACCCCTCACGGAACTTAGCTAGCCTTGGTCCCAGCCAAGTCCAAGCCTAGCATTCAATTCCCAAAAACCGAACCCCTATGATACACAACCACTCGATCAGTTCCAGATTTTTTTCTTGTGCGTGCAACATGTTTTCGTGGGTGTTCGATGCCCTAACACTTGTGTAAAACAACCTTGATGAAAACCCTAACCATGGTAGCCCCTTGACAACATAGAAACATGTTTTTGGAATAAAAAATCACAAGTTAATCACATGCATGTGCATAGTTACAAAAATATCATGATGTGTCACTTGTTTTCATTCAATATATGTTCAAATAAATAATATGGTGTGATAGATGATTGAAGGAAATAATATGGTGTGCCTTTACATATTTTACGCACGAATAAACGTTGACAATTTTGAAAAACGATGATGAATGACCTTGGCTTGATTTTTCCCTGGAAGAATTCGAATCTTTCTCTTGAATTTGTCTTGTGTGTGCCCTGGGTTTTAGGGATTATGGGGTGGGGTTTTAGTTTTAAATAGTTAATTAAACATTAACCAAGTTTAGGCCCATTAGGAAGGTTAATTAGGCCCATTAGTGCTCAATTAAAATATTAAAAATTATTTTAAGTAGAAAAATTTGTAAATTTATAAGCCAGGTTGCCAACACGTTCATATTTTTGTTGAAAATCCAACACGGATAAAATTTATGTCTCGGCGTATAAAATCACCTCAAAACTCCTTATTTTCAAAAATAACAAAAAGCATCAATCATATTTTAAATAATTAAAAACAATTATTTAATAAAAATGTAACGCCCCGAAATTTTAAAGGTCCACGCGTAGACTTGTAAAATTGGGTTATGCCAGTCGGGTCGGCCCGTCTCGCTATAAAACTTGAACGGATTGGGTTGATAAAATAGCAGCCCGTTTGGAGGCGGACCAAATGGGTTGAGCCCGTTTGGGTTGCGAGTCAAGACGGGTCGAGCCCACAAGGGGCGGGCTGGCCCGCCAAATTAGGATAAAATTTTATATTTTTAAGTTTTATATAAAAATAGAAATAAGTTTCATATGCCTCCATGTCTTAGAAAAATATATTGATAATTTATTTTCAGAACAAATATATGGATAATTTACTCTATAAACAAATATACATAAAGAAAATAAAAAGAGAGAAATTTACAGATATACATAAAGAAAACAAAAGGGAAGAAATTCATGTAATTTTTTTTCATGAATCTTAAAATAATTTTTAAGCATAACAGTTGTTTGGGAACCCAAGGGCAGTTTCGTTTGAAGTCCGACGAGTTGTAGTGAAACTTTGTGGACCATGTGTATTGTTGAAGGTATAATATTTTTTAATTATGTATATTGTTGAAGACCTAATATTTTTGAAGAAGTAATATTTTTCTAATTATGTGTATTGTTGAAGACATAATATTTTTTTAAAATTTACAATCGTCTCTTTCCTCGATTTTATGTTCTCTTCCATGTCTCGATCTTCATGTTTGGTTTGAACACTTTACTTTTTATGGATTATGTTGTATGCTTTCTTAATTTCTTATTTCAATATTTTTAAGTATTTTATGAAACTATTTGACTGAAATATATTTTTCTTCTATGTTTACTGCGATATTTTTTAGCTTTTTTTAAAAAAAAAAATAAGCGGGTCGGCCCTCCTAACCCGCGGCCCAAGATGGGTTGGGCTGGGTTGACCATTTAGAGGCATGTCGAAATGGCGGGCTGGCCCGCTCCGCCCCGCCCCGAGTTGTGGCGGGTTGCAGGTTGGCCCACCCCACCAGCCCGTTTTGACATGTTTATCCACGCGAACCACATGAATTTGAGTTATTAAATTCCTTTGTATTTTAGTTAAATGTTTTAATTGCATTAATTAATTATGTTTTAAAATATATTATTCTACATTGTTGCATTAAAATGTATTTTTAAAGGTTATTTAAGTTGCGATCGAGGAACGGAGACCGATGGTTGAAAAATAGAAAATGTTTTTATTGGTTATTCGTCTTTAGTTATTTAAATTAGAGGTGATGTTTTTTTCTTATTTTTAAAAATAAGGGGTTTTGTGGTGATTTTATACGCCGGGACATAAATTTTATCGGTGTTGGTTTTTCAGCAAAAATACGAATGTTTTGGAAACTAGGCTAATAATTTCACAAACTTATTTAAGCAAAATTATTTTAAATATTTTAATTAAGTATTAATGGGATTTTTAGGCCTAATTAACCTTGTTAGTTGGCCTAAGCTACCATTATCCTTTTTAATTAGTATTTAAGGTGCAAATTACCCCTTTATTTTACAAAAAAATCACGCCCCACTTTGCCACAACAAATCAAACTCTTCTCCCCACCAAATTTACACGACACACACAAGCAATAAAATATATATTGTCAACGGTTTTCATGCATAAAATATATATTGTCAACGGTTTTCATGCATATATATAAAACTATATATTGAAAGCTTCAAGGAAATTTCTAGCCAAGGATCTTCGTCGCTGTTCTTCAATCGTCAACGGTTTTCATGCTTAAAATACGCAAGGATACGCCATATTTCTTTCCTTTTAACATCTATCACACCATAATATTTATTTGAACATGTTTTAAAAGAAAACAAGGCACACAACTTGAAGATTTTCGTACCTGCATATTAGATGATTTTTAACACTTGTGTTTTAATTTAAAAACATGATTATTGAGTTGTTAAAGGGGCTGCCATGTATTAGTATGTTAAGGGGTGGTTTTACACGAGGTTTAGGGTCCTAATAACACACCAAAACGTTGTGTAAATTGAATAAAATAAGCTGGAAACCATCAGGTATCATGTGGATTGTAGGGGTCGGTTGATTTGCATGGTTGCTTGGGGCTTGGCCAGGACTGGCACGGGTTGAGGAGGGTCAGGGGAGAGGGTCTAGTAGAGTCCTAGCCCGAGGGAAACGCTAGGGAAGATTCCACGGCGGTAGGGACTCCTCCCCATGCGCTATCAGGTGGGTCTCGGGCTGGGGGGCTCTCGGCTCGGTATGGGGCTGTGCTGGGTGGTCTGGTCGGTACACTAGGATGGTCCAGGGAGGGTTAGGAAGGTCTAGGTTCAGAGGTGTGGCTTGGTTCATTGAGGGCCGAGCAGAACATGAAGAAGCCCAAGCGCGATGCTGTCTTCTGCTTCAGGTTGTTCGCTACATGGGTTAAGGGCTTGGGCTAGGCTGGGCTTGGTTTGGGCGTGGTCCAGGGAGGGTTAGTGTCGTGAGGGGTCAAGTGGTTAAGAGTTGAAGGTGTCCTAGTTGACAAGGAAACCTAATGCACCTAGGACACTAACGTACACACACATGCAGGCAATTGGGTTGAGGGGCAGAAGTGTTTTGGTCGGGCCAGGGCTTGTTTTACGGGCTGGGCTTGGTCAGTAGGGACTCTATATGGGTTGGCTAGGTTTTGGCTCAAGGTGGCTCTGGCGTGGCTCGAGTATTTTGGGAGATGGCTCTGTGTGTTCGATTATGTGTCAATTTCGAAAATTAAAAAACAAAAATTGAATCCATGGGTCCACGGGTGTGGCTCATGACTTGGAAAGGTATAATAAATACTAAAAATGTTATATTTAAAATTTGGGATCCAAATAACGAGTTTTGGATTTATCCGGGATTTAATCGCCGCACGAAACGCTAATTAACGAATTAATAATTAAAAAGCCTAGTTTTAAGCTTTATAAAATTATGGAAAACTATATTTAAGATTAAATAATTATTAAAAGTCTAAGATTTTAATTTGAGAATTTTATATTAAGTTTTGGTTTAATTTGGGAATAAAACGCTGTAAAATGTTGTATTTAAAGATTAATTTAAAAGTCCTCGATTTATGCTAAATAAAAATATGAGAAAATTCATGTAAGTTTAAATTATTTTTAGGGACATGTTAGAGAAAATGAAATTAATAAAATGTTAAAAACCTGAAAATTTATGTCTTAGGGTAAAACGGTCTTTTTACATCTAGAAATTAGTAAATGTCATAGCAGTGTCCTGAATGCTGTTTTATATGCTAATATGATTATTTTCAATGATTATGGATGTTTATGAATTTTTATATGTTAATATGTCAATTTTAAATGTTTATGAATGTTTAAGATGTTAATATGTTTATTTTAAATGTTTACGGATTTTTAATATGTTAAAATGTTTATTTCAAAATTTTTATGGATGATTATGATTCTAATATGTTAAATTATGATTTTAAATATTCATGGATTTTTTATGGATTTAATGTTGACATTTTAAAGATATGTTGCATGTTTGGTTTAAAAGAAAAACAATATTATATGCATGTTTTTATTAAGTGATGGAAATACGAAATGTTGAAGGGCGTGAAGGGATTGTGACTAAATATATTGGAAATATCGTGAGGGTTATGGTCCCTGTGGAAGCCTCACGATCGTGTTTCCGTTGATACGAATACGATGATATGATTGGAGATGTCGTGAGGGGAGAAGGCCCCAGAGAGATCCAATTTATAGGAAAAGGCCCAGAAGAAGCCCTGACGATCGTATTTCCAATGACATTATATGTTAATATGTAAGGCCAGGGCCCAGTTGACCTGTGAGAGTGTTGCTGGTATCCCCCACCTCCAAGTACTGTGGTTACATGTAGATGGATCCATCGCCCAATACTTTTAAGAATACGAGTCGCAATCATGATCTGAATTCAACAAACACGAATATGAATATGATGATATGAATATGTTGATATGAATATGGATATGTATATGAATATGAATATGTTTATGTTTATATGAAAATATTTTATGAAAATGTTTATGCAAAAGTTTATGAATATGTTTATGTTTATATTAAATCGTGTGGGGACCCGGGCTCTAATTCAATTCTTTTGGGATTTAATTGGATCTTTGTTCGAAAATGTGGGTCAAAATTTTGCTTTTAACATCAATTCAAATGTATTATTAAAGCATAACATGTCTTTGAATTAAGTAAACAACCTAATGTACATACAGATCTGTTTAATACAACCATATACTAGTGTTCAAATACCAACTACAAACATAAGTGATACAAGTCCAGTAGGAAACACTAGAAATCTTCAACGCCCGAGATCTCCACGCTATCATCAATCTCTCATCTAGCTCGAGACCCAGATCCTGCCCCACCTGTTGCCATGCACACATACAGACACGACAACAGCCGGATAACTCCGGTGAGAACATATCCCAGTATAAAACATGAATGCATGCGATGTCATAATCATGTACAAAAGCATAGCATATATCAAGTAACATGAATGAAAATCTAAACATGTAAAGGAATACAAATCTGTATTCAACATTTAAGTCTTGACTCGACTCATTTCTAATCTAGGGATCCCGGTGTGAATAAGACGGTCTGTCACCTACCCAACCACTCGGGGCAACGGTACGTCTTATTCCTAGACTTCGGTCAACTCTGTATCGAGGGTCTACACATAGCGTAAATCTACTACCATGCGTCGATGCACCGAAACGTCTAGTTTTGGCCAATCTGCCAATATCTCCTATCTCAAGACTCGAATATAAATCAATAAACAAGACATTACATAATCAATGTAATAACAATCTAGTATGTGATTTAGGGAAACTCGTATCAAATCTGAATCGAGTTGTGCAATCCCGTGACCACATGAATTATACCTTTCGTCTCACAATCTCTGTCGAGATCTTGAAGTCGGAATGTCACTCTGTCAAGACTAATCTGAAATGACAATATACAAATGTTTTATATCAAAACACAACTCAACCAAATCTTGGAATAATCAATAATCAGTCTCGGTACAAACTGACGGCATAACGGCGTACTTCTTCGATACCGATAACCCCACAATAACATACTCAATCACAATCAACTCATAATCTCATCAACACCTCAATACATAAGCTGAAATCTGTACAATCTTAACATAATACATGCTGAAATTTCGAATAATAGTATACGGTGTCTGAAACTCGATCCGTTTACGTTTCTACGATGTTCACAATCTCAAGAACACAAAATAACCATTACATCTGATTTTCCCAAACACTTAAATTTCAAACCATGTTGGAAATGAGAAATACTTACATCTTCTTGTAGCCTTCAAAGAGAGGAACACAAATCCGGTCTCGGAATTAAAATCGGATCACTATATCATTCAAAATCATAAGTTTAAGATCAAAGGAATGGGAGCTTTCTTCTTGGCTTCTCTTGGTTCCATGAATTCTGAAATAAAAAGGGAAGAAGACAACTCATATACTTTGCATGGCCAAGGACACATGTTATATTTTTCAAATAGCACGTATGACCGCGGGTGCAGTAGCTCAGGAGCGCGGGTGCGCTGTGCTCACGGCGAATTCATCTAAAATTGCAGCACCTAGACCGCGGGTGCGGTCCCTGCATGACCGCGGGTGCGGTCTCACCACCGCGGGTGCGGTCTTGCTCGCACCGCGGGTGCGGTCTTGCTTCGCACAAATTCACCAATTTTCTGTCAATGCACCGCGGGTGCGGTCCTTCATGTACCGCGGGTGCGGTGTGGCTTCGGCCTAGCTTCACAATTCTGCTTTAAATGTCATGCATTCTTACCTTTACAAGTCTAACATCAATGCCAGTTGATAATTCTCGAGCCTTACATTTCTCTCCATCTTAGACAGGAGTTCGTCCTCGAACTCGCAAGCAATTAATTATGCAAGTGTATACAAAACAGTATAATCAAAATTTAAAGGAAGACTCACATCATATGAATAGCTCGGGATGTTTCTGTCTCATATCAGACTCTGTCTCCCAAGTTGCTTCCTCGATGCCATGACGACTCCACTGAACCTTCACAAGCGGAATGGTCTTGGTTCTAAGCTGTTTCTCCTTCCGATCAAGAATCTGTATCGGCTGTTCAATATAACTCAAAGTCTGATATAACTCTGTTTCGTCAGGCTGAATGACATGAGAACTATCTGGCATATATCTGCGTAACATCGATACATGAAAAACGTCATGTATACTAGACAATGAAGGAGGAAGAGCAAGTCTGTAAGCTCGATCGCCAATCTTCTCAAGGTTCTCATATGGACCGACGTATCTAGGAGACAATTTTCCACGCTTGCCAAATCTAACAACGCCTCTGAAAGGTGAAATCTTCAAAAATACTCTGTCTCCCTGCTCAAATACCAACGGTATGCGTCTGACATTGGCGTACTTCGCTTGCCTATCCTGTGCCGTCTTCATTCTCTTCTGAATGATCTTCACTTTCTCAGTCATCTCACGAATCATATCAGGCCCCAACTCTGGTACCTCAGAGATATCATCCCAGTACAACGGAGATCTGCACTTATTTCCGTATAAAGCTTCAATTGGTGCCATCTCTATGCTCGTCTGATAGCTGTTGTTGTATGAAAACTCACACAACGGCAATGAATCTTGCCAACTAGTACCAATATCTAGTACTACAGCTCTCAGCATGTCCTCTATAGTCTGGATAGTCCGCTCTGACTGTCCGTCTGTCTGAGGATGATAAGCAGTGCTCAGGTGTAAAGTCGTACCCAAGGCCTGCTGCAGACTGTGCCAAAAGTGAGAAGTGAATCGTGGATCACGATCTGATACGATCGACTTCGGCACACCATGCAATCTGACGACCTCTCTGATATAAATCTCCGCCATTTGATCATGTCGATAAGTCATTCTGTACGGAATGAAGCAAGCTGATTTGGTCAGCTATCAATGATGACCCAAATCGAATCACAGCCCCGGGATGATCGAGGTAACTTCGTCACGAAATCCATAGAAATGTGGTCCCATTTCCATTCAGGAATAGACAAACTCTGAAGTAAACCTCAGGGCTTCTTCCTCTTTCCCTTCACCTGTTGGCAATTCAGCCATCTAGACACAAATTCTGCAATATGTTTTCAAATCATTGTACATCTTTCTGCCTCCAGGATGAATGCTGAACCGACTACAATGTGCCTCTGACATAATCTGTCATCTCAAATCTGAAACATCTGGCACCACTAGATGGTTATTCACATACAGAACAGAATCTCTGACCTGATATTCTGAGATATGTCCAGCTTTGACCATATCAATCGATCTCTGCACACTCGGATCGGTTCTCTGCGCTTCTTTGATCCTCATAATCAAGTCTGGCTCAATCTGAATCGCAGCAAGTCGCAGCGGTCTACTATCTGTATCAAATATCAATCCAGACAAGCAACAATTCTCTACTAAATTCGATACACCTACAGTCGACAAGGAAAGAGCACATACCTTTCGACTCAAGGCGTCTGCCGCTGCATTCGACTTCCCTGGATGGTACTTGATCTCACAATCAAAATCTTTCAGCAGATCAAGCCTTCGTCACTGCCTCATGTTCAATTCTGACTGCGAAAAGAGGTACTTCAAGCTCTTATGATCAGAATAGATCTCAAATTTCTCGCCATACAGATAATGACGCCAGATCTTAAGAGCAAAGACAATCGCCGCCAATTCAAGATCATGAATCGGATAACGAGTCTCGTGCGGCTTTAGCTGTCTAGAGGCGTACGCTATCACGTGCCCTCGCTGCATAAGAACACATCCTAGCCCTCTGTGAGATGCATCACAATATACAACGAACTCACCTGTACCTGAAGGAATCGTCAAGACAGGCGCAGTAGTCAGCCTCTTCTTCAGCTCTACAAAACTGGCTTCACAATCTTCAGACCACACAAATGACATATTCTTCTGTGTCAACTGGGTGATAGGCTTCGCTATACTGGAGAAATCTCGGATAAAACGACGATAACACCCGGCTAGACCCATGAAACTGCGTATCTCAGGCACAGAAGTCGGTCTCGGCCAACTGATCACAGCCTCAACTTTACTCGGATCTACTGCAATACCATCTCCAGATATAATGTGACCCAAGAAGACAACCTGTCTCAGCCAGAATTCGCACTTGGACAGTTTAGCATACAACTGCTCATTTCTTAAAGTCTTCAATACAATTCTCAGATGATCTGCATGCTCAGTCAGACTTTTTGAATACACCAAAATATCATCAATGAACACAATTACAAAATCATTTAAATATCTCTGAAAGATGCGGTTCATCAAACTCATAAAAACCGCTGGCGCATTCGTCAAACCAAAGGCATAACAATAAACTCGTAATGCCCATACCTGGTTCGAAATGAGATCTTCGGAATATCAACGTCTCTAACTCTGAGCTGATGATACCCTGATCTCAAATCAATCTTCGAGTATACAGAAGATCCCTGTAACTGATCAAATAAATCGTCGATGCGAGGCAAAGGATACTTGTTCTTCACTGTTGCCTTATTCAACTGTCTGTAATCAATACACAATCGCATCGAACCATCTTTCTTTCTAACGAAAAGCACCGGAGCACCCCAAGGAGATACACTAGGTCTGATATATCCCTTGGACAAAAGATCTTCCAACTGTGCTTTCAACTCTTTCAGTTCGATAGGCGCCATCCTATACGGAGCTCTCGAGATAGGAACACTGCCTGGCACTAGATCTATACTAAAATCTACCTCTTGAACTGGAGGCAACCCTGGAATCTCATCTGGGAACACATCTGCAAACTCGCAAACCACTGGCAGATCTGCCAATGCTAGACTCGACTTCAGTAGATCTACTGAATATACGAGAAAGCCCTCTGCTCCTCTCTGAAGCAATCTACTCATAGTCAGAGCAGATACTAAGGGAATCCGAGATCTGGAACCCTTTCCGTAGAATTTCCACTCCTCTGTCATTTCGGGTCTGAATCTGACAATTTTGTGGAAGCAATCTACCGTGGCCCTGTACTTGGTTAACATATCTATACCAACTATACAATCAAAATCAGCTAAACCAAGTACTACACAATCAAGATCAATCTCATGCCCCTCAAACTGAAGCATACAGTGTCGAACAGTAGTCACAGATATCAAACCACTTCCCAACGGAGAAGCTATAGACACTACTGTCGACAACGACTCGACAGGCAATAAATGTCTCAATGCAAAATGCTCAGATATAAATGTATGGGATGTACCTGTGTCTATCAACACATATGCAGGATAACCGCAAAGAAAACAGTTACCTGCAATGACATCATATGGCGCCTCCTGCGCCTGCTCCTCTGTCAGGGCAAAGACACGTGCCTGCTGTCTGGGAGGTTGACTCACTGTCTGACTACCTCCTGATCTCTGCTGGGTCTGTGTGGAGGGTGGCTGGAAAGAGTGTACAGAGGATGCATGTCTCTCCATCTGTGGCGCTGGTGCTGATGATCCTGTGCTCTGGAATCGTTGTGCACCTCTCTGGGGACAAACTCTGGCAAAGTGTCCATGTTGCCTACAGATGTTGCAGCGTCCCATAACTCCTTGACACTGCTCCGTAGCATGTCGTCCTCCGCACGAACTACAGTATGCGCCACTATAATCTGAACCCTGACCTCTCGGTCGAGATCCACTCGAACTCGATGAACTGCTCTCGGATTTCTTAAATTGCTTGCCCTTAGCCTTCAGAAATTCCTTCTTGCCACTACCACTAGCTCTACTGTCAAAACGAGGAGGAGGTGGTGGAAACTGTACGGTGGTAGGCTGTGGCGGTCTCTGTCCCTGAACACCGTAGGAATCTCCTCGCTGCCTGATCAAGCTAGCCTCTGCTCCCTTAACTCTGTTCAGTGCCTCTGAAAAAGTATTAGGCCGTCCCGTGTTCACCAAAGTAAATACATCTGGTTCAGCCCATTAATGAACTGATCGGCCACTGCCTCGTCGTTCCCTGCCACATGAGGTGCAAATCGTAGCAATGCAGAAAATTTAGCAACATACTCCTCGATGTTCCACTGTCCCTGCCTCATATTTGCAAATTCAGCTCCTTTGTCTTTTCGGTAGGAGACGGGGAATAAGCGTTGATAGAACTCATCCTTGAAGACTTTCCACGTGATGTCAATGCCTCGGTGTTCCAAGGCCCTCTTCGTAGTCAACCACCAGCTCTTTGCAACCTCTTGCATCTGATGCCCTATCAGTTTCACACGTCGCTCATCAGTATATGCCAAAGACTCAAATAACATCTCGATATCATCAACCCAGCTCTCGCACTCTACTGCACTCTCTGTGCCCTTCAGGGTAGGCGGATGGAAAGACTGAAATCTCTTCAATAAGATCTCCATCGGCGTAGCGGTGACATCCATCTGTGCACCTGATGTGCTACCCTGCTCTGGCTGTGGTATACGTCTAGGCGGCATAAATCTGATTATCAAACTGTTTAGTACACAATCAATAGCATCTGTCTCAGCCCTCCTCTGATCATAAACTCTGATCGAGAATCGGTTCTGATTCAGGCTTGAAATGCTGTAAATCAATTCAGATAATACAATACAACATATAATAGGGAAAGCAATAAATCATGCTAGCACTTCCAAAAACAAGGAAGATGACTCGATCTACCCCGCTCATTCTATTCTATCTCAGTCTACAGAACCTACTGCTCTGATAGCACCTGTTGTGGGGACCCGGGCTCTAATTCAATTCTTTTGGGATTTAATTGGATCTTTGTTCGAAAATGTGGGTCAAAATTTTGCTTTTAACATCAATTCAAATGTATTATTAAAGCATAACATGTCTTTGAATTAAGTAAACAACCTAATGTACATACAGATCTGTTTAATACAACCATATACTAGTGTTCAAATACCAACTACAAACATAAGTGATACAAGTCCAGTAGGAAACACTAGAAATCTTCAACGCCCGAGATCTCCACGCTATCATCAATCTCTCATCTAGCTCGAGACCCAGATCCTGCCCCACCTGTTGTCATGCACACATACAGACACGACAACAGCCGGATAACTCCGGTGAGAACATATCCCAGTATAAAACATGAATGCATGCGATGTCATAATCATGTACAAAAGCATAGCATATATCAAGTAACATGAATGAAAATCTAAACATGCAAAGGAATACAAATCTGTATTCAACATTTAAGTCTTGACTCGACTCATTTCTAATCTAGGGATCCCGGTGTGAATAAGACGGTCTGTCACCTACCCAACCACTCGGGGCAACGGTACGTCTTATTCCTAGACTTCGGTCAACTCTGTATCGAGGGTCTACACATAGCGTAAATCTACTACCATGCGTCGATACACCGAAACGTCTAGTTTTGGCCAATCTGCCAATATCTCCTATCTCAGGACTCGAATATAAATCAATAAACAAGACATTACATAATCAATGTAATAACAATCTAGTATGTGATTTAGGGAAACTCGTATCAAATCTGAATCGAGTTGTGCAATCCCGTGACCACATGAATTATACCTTTCGTCGCACAATCTCTGTCAAGATCTTGAAGTCGGAATGTCACTCTGTCAAGACTAATCTGAAATGACAATATACAAATGTTTTATATCAAAACACAACTCAACCAAATCTTGGAATAATCAATAATCAGTCTCGGTACAAACTGACGGCATAACGGCGTACTTCTTCGATACCGATAACCCCACAATAACATACTCAATCACAATCAACTCATAATCTCATCAACACCTCAATACATAAGCTGAAATCTGTACAATCTTAACATAATACATGCTGAAATTTCGAATAATAGTATACGGTGTCTGAAACTCGATCCGTTTACGTTTCTACGATGTTCATAATCTCAAGAACACAAAATAACCATTACATCTGATTTTCCCCAACACTTAAATTTCAAACCATGTTGGAAATGAGAAATACTTACATCTTCTTGTAGCCTTCAAAGAGAGGAACACAAATCCGGTCTCGGAATTAAAATCGGATCACTATATCATTCAAAATCATAAGTTTAAGATCAAAGGAATGGGAGCTTTCTTCTTGGCTTCTCTCGGTTCCCTGAATTCTGAAATAAAAAGGGAAGAAGACAACTCATATACTTTGCATGGCCAAGGACACATGTTATATTTTTCAAATAGCACGTATGACCGCGGGTGCGGTAGCTCAGGAGCGCGGGTGCGCTGTGCTCACGGCGAATTCATCTAAAATTGCAGCACCTAGACCGCGGGTGCGGTCCCTGCATGACCGCGGGTGCGGTCTCACCACCGCGGGTGCGGTCTTGCTTCGCACAAATTCACCAATTTTCTGTCAATGCACCGCGAGTGCGGTCCTTCCTGTACCGCGGGTGCGGTGTGGCTTCGGCCTACCTTCACAATTCTGCTTTAAATGTCATGCATTCTTACCTTTACAAGTCTAACATCAATGCCAGTTGATAATTCTCGAGCCTTACTAATCGTTTTTATTTAAAGTTTTATGCATCATGAAAATGTTTACGAAAATTTTATGTTTAAAAATTATGCAGTTTCATGAAAATGATATTTTAAATACAAGTATTTTTCACTGTTGTATGTGATCTGTAGATGTATTACTTGATATCAAGATTATGGTGTGTTGAGTCTTTAGACTCACTAGATGTGATTAATGCAGGTGATTATGATAAAAATGTTATGGAGGTCTTGATGGTTGACTTTGCTGGACTGAAGGTGCACATAACCCGAGGACCGACGCTAGTTTTCCGCACTAGTTATGATTTATGATTTTAAGTTAAATTAAAGATATTTTTACGACTTTTTATTTATGTTTATGAGTGATTTTTGAGAGCTTATAGTATGGACTATACTTTTCAAATTATGTTTTTAAGTTTGGTAAAACGTTTGACGATTTTACGATTTAAACTATTCTCCTTTTGATTTTTAAATGTTAGTTGGTTGTTTTATTTTAAAAATGGTGTCAAGGTATTTTAAAGTATTTAAATATATGTATATTTTGAATTAGGAAGATTAAGGAGGAAAAAATTTTCTAGCACGATTTAAGAAAACGAATAAGAAGATGTTTAAAAAAACATTTTCTATTTTATCAGCTATCGGTCTCTGTTCCTCGATCTCCTTTAAAAAAATATATTTTAATGCAACCATGTAGAAAAGTATATTATAAACATGGTAATATGCACAACATAATTAATTTATGCAATTGAACAATTAATTGAAATACACAAGGAATTTAATAACTTGTATGCATGTGGTTCGCGTGCACCTTCAAATTTTCGAGGCGTTACAAATAAGTTCTTCACGTGAAAAATCAATTGAACTGAAATCAAATACATGCTCACTGTTGGATTCCAGTTCAGCATCATTGGCCATGAGGCATTTCACGTCTTCTTTATCATTAGAGTTGCTCGGGCTCACATATTCTGATGCATAACTGTCAGTTTCTACCGATTTTGACTTGCTTTCTTCATCCACTAAGGCTTCGAACTTCTTCCTCGATGATTTTTTGTCATCCTTAGATTTTTTTCTGTGCTCAAAGGGCTTCTTTCCCTTCTCAACTGATCGTCTGTTGTCCTTCTTTGGCTTGGGACATTCAGCTATGAAATGACCAGTTTTGCCACAGTTGTAACATGCGTTCGGTTCGTCCTTGGATTCATTCTTATGGTAATGATTCTAGAATGATCCTTGGTTCTTCCTCATAAACCTTCCGAAATTTCTGACGAACAATGACAACGCGTCATTGCTCAGCTGTTCAGCAGTTTTCTCAGCTAAAGTTGTTGCCTACAATTTCATAGCAGTGAGGGCATTTGTGACTGTTGAAACTAATGGTTCTCCTTCTCTTGTTTGCATTTCAAATTAATATGCTTTTAGGTCAGCAAAAAGGTCAAGCAGTTCTACTTTGTTGAGACATTTTGATTCACGAATGGCCATTGTTTTTACATCATTCTCCTTGGGAAGACCACACATTACTTTCGGTGCAACTTCTTTGTTTGAATACAGTTTTTCTAGTGCATTCAGTTCATTAGTAATGCTGCTTATGCGTTCATCAAATTTGTTCATTGACTCATAAGTCTTCATTCTGATGTTATCAAATTTCTGCACAGCAACTGAGAGCTTGTTTTTTTGGTTTGCTAATTGCTTTCGCATAGCTGGATCAGTTTATCCAAAATTTCATTGGCAGACTTGCTCATTTTTATCTTGCTGAAGGTGTTTTTGTCCAACGTCTTGCAGAGTATATCCTTGGCAACATTATCTAGATTGGATTTTCTTTTTTCTTTTGTTTTCCACTCATCACTTTGGTTCTCAATGCAATGAGGTGCTCTATCAGTAAGAGCAACTGTAGTACTTGCCTTCATTTTTTTTATTGGTCCGTCAGTTATGGTGTACCACATATGATCATCTTCTGCAGTTATCTGAGCTTACATTCTAATCTGCCAGTCATCAAATTTTTCTCTGGAAAATATTGAGATTTTATCGAAAGAATTAATGATATCAGATATATGTTTATGAAAGTATCCAAGAACAAGATTTAACCGCTCTGATATGACTTGTTAGGATCGGTTAGTACGGGTAAAAGTGTTTAGAAAGGTGTTGAATAAGCACTTAGGATTTGTGAGATATTTTTTGAATTTGAATCAGTCTTTGAGGAACTGATCTGTAAGGCCCTGTAATAAATTATCCGGTAATTTTGGCATAATTAGAATAATTATTGAGTTGTAAATTAAAATAACTATTTATGCCAAATAAATTTTAGAAGTGTGTTAAATATATGTATTTTAGAATATCGGAGAATTTAACGATATAAAATACATATAGAGTTTAAATAACACGCGAAAGCAAAATAAATACAGACCGAGATAGATGGGCTTGAGTTACTATTTTAGTAACCAAATACACAAGATATTATATATATATATATATATATATATATATATATATATATATATATATATATATAGATACATACACACAATTTACCAAATAAAAGAAGGAAGAATCGAGAAAGGGAAGAGAAGAAAGAAACTTTCCCAAACCCAAATTTTCGCCACCCTTGGAGCAGCTGCGGGAAAATCGTGATATCTCCTCCGTCCGGCGTCGAAATCTCTATCGGTCTGAAGTGTGTCTTCCTAACATCCTAAGCTTCGATTAAAGTAAGAAATCGCGAAGTTTGAGAAGGATTCGGGTAGATCGAAGCTGCTGTTTCGGTGCTCTGTTTATGCACAAATTCTTCCGATTTTGTGTGAGAGTTTTTAGGTTGCTGCGATTTTTGTCACTTGAATTTGTAGAAATGATCTAAATAAACTTTGTAGGGCTTTATGTTAGCTGTTCATAGCCGCCGGAATCATAAAATTTTGATAAAAACGGATTTGATATGATTTTTCTACCAAAATTTGTCAAATCGAATTCTGCAAGTGTGTTGTGCAGGACACCTACTGTAATTCGAGTTTTTGTCAATTATGTGCTTGGATTCTGGACTTGTGATTCAAATAAAAGTTGTAGAGCTATGTCTTTTCTTCGTAATGATATAAGATACGTTAAATTCCAGTAAGAATTGTGCAAGTTATACTCATTTTGACGAAACTACTCAGTACGAGATTCTGTTCGAAAATCTGTTGAGTGGCAGTGTGTTCTTGAATTCTGAGAATAATCTATTGAGATTTGAAGATGGTTTCAACTAGAGACAGTTAGATAATTGAGTTATCTTTCATTTCCCATTGGCGGATATTGATTTGAGTTAATATTGAGCGAGATACGAATTTTATGCTCTTTTGTGTCAAATCGGACATTGGTATGAAATGTAGTTTTCATGATCGACTTATTGTGGTTTTGTTTAGGCCGAGAGTTTTGAAGTGAAGCTGTTATTGGAATTGCAAAGTTGTTATTGGTATGTTACAGCTCGGGAACTGTAACATATGACGGTAAAACATAAATTATTTGTTTTATGTGATGTTTTTGCGATTTTAATCATTTAAATAACAATTTTCAGTCTATGTTCTTTTCCCCCCAATACTAGTTTTTTTCCTATAGTAATACTGATATAGTAATACTGACATAGCGCTACAGTTGAAAGGCTTACGAATATATATATATATATATAAATTAATGGTGTCCAATAATCATGTCATGTTACTTGTTTAACTGATCCTGTCGAATAAACTATTGATTCTGACACAAAGATTCCTCCATGAAAAAAACAGGCAGAATCAACCATATAGAAAGGACTAAATGCATTCAGTCGTCCGACGTAGACCTTTTGGACGTTGATTAATGTTCACATTTAATACTTTACATATTATTTCAACATATATGAAAGAAAGACCATTTACCCACTAAGACATGCACATATATGTCAATTAAAATAAATTTGTCTTCATTTAATTTTGTATTAATCATGTATTAATAAGATTAAATGATATCTTCACGGATGTCAGTTTGTTTTGGTAAATTCTTAAAACAAATTCATGAGAGTTTAAATTCAAAGTGAACAATATCATACAATTACGAAGATATACACGTTGCGTTGTGCAACAGTTGTTGACCATCATTGTCATTATTTTCCTAATCGAAATCGAATCGAAATCGAAATCAGTGTAGCTAATTTAATGGTGGAGAACACAGAAATCCAGAAAATAAAATATTGCAGTATTAGGAGAGTCTACATGCACGATCTTCTGGACTTAGCCGGCTGTGCAAATTGAATAAAATGCGTACGTTTTTAATAAAAATATGCGATCGTTTTTATTCATCAAATCGAATAAAAAGTGTGCAATATATTGAATATTATTAATTTAGATTCCACATTGTTGACAACTATGTATCTTCTTTAAAAAAATCCTCCGATTCTAAGTTTCAAATAAACACTTCCAAAACACATAAAACAATATCAAGACAATTCTCCATAAATAATAATGGATTTTTGTAATTATAAGACACTTCCAAAATACTTTCACATAGACGTTCACATCACACTCCCTTTACATTTCACTCTTTAGATCGGTATTTTTTCTGAGCTTCTTCTATCTTATATCGAAAGAACTTCTCCCTATCTAAGAAAAAATCGACTATATCCTCCTAATAGCAAGATACACTAAATATCCAAGAAAATATTGTAGGTTAAAATTATTTATTTCCTTTGTTTTTTGACTCGAGCATTGGGTGGACCTTATGAGGAGAAACTCCCCTTCAAAGGTGATATATGTATGACCAATTTTCGTTAACATCAATTAACTTCCAAAGAATTCATACTACACCGTTTCAAGTGTTAATTTTGTGAGATATTTCTCCGATTCGACCGGACTCATGAAAAAATAATAATTTTTATGAAAAAAATATTAATTTTCATTGTAAATATAAATTAAGTAGACCCGTCTAGACTGTATCACAAAAATCTACCCTTAACTTTGAGGAATCGATCGAGTGGTATTCTCCAGCAAGCATAAAGTAATTTAAAAGGTTAAGATATAGGTCAATGTATTAATGAAAATTAATATTGGACAACGGCAAGGTCTTGTCTTAATTTAATAAAGAAAATGATGGGTTTTATATTTTATTTTTCTTGATAATGAAAGAGAATTAATTAATTAAATTCCTTGCGATCAAGGTTTACAGTCACAGCTCACCAGCAAATCGGATTTGCTATTTGTCCTGTCTAAAGAATTTACCTTAAATTTGTCCGACCGGAAGTATTTCTTCTGTCTCTCCAATGCCTTGAAACAGATGCAAAAATTCCGAGGGTGTCTGATTGAGATTATATGCTATTGAGAATTTATGTGTTTAAAAAAGAGTAGGTCTCGCAGTATCACGAATCTTTATCTGTGAGTCGGGTCAATCCTACCGACATTCACAATAAAAAATAATACTCTTAGTATAAAAAATAATTTTTTTTTTGCATTGATGACCCAAATAAGATATTCGTCTCACAAAATACGACCCGTGAGACTGTCTCACACAAGTTTTTGCCATAAAAAATGTTTGGTATATTTTTTTTAAAGAGAGAGTTTATAAGATTTGAGCATAAGCATTTGTAAAATTTTATTTTGATATTTTAAAGACCAAAATATCTCCACAAATTCCATTATATCTAGGACTATACTATATAAAAGTAACATGTAACCGAGTGTATCTCATTGCATTTTTGCATTACTCATTTTTTTATAATGAGAAATATTTATTTTATTATTATTATTTTGGAGGGAGGACCAATATTATCGTCCATGTGAGCTCCCAACAACGGCCGGCATCTATCTTAATCTTGTTCTTTCATTTTTCAATATAAATACATCCCATTGCAAGAAGTAAAGAACATAGACTGAGAATACAGAAAGTTCCCCATGGAGGAACCGAGGAAGTTGGAAGAAGGATTCGCGGCCAGAACCGATTTCAAAAATGAGAAGAAGGATGATCATAAACATGTATACGGGGAGAAGAATGATGCAAGAACTTGTGATATCAACAACGAGAATGAGCAGAGAAGCGTTGCAACCTCTGACCTGAAAACCGAGGAAGAGAAGGAAGAGCAGCCATTGATAAAACAAAAGACGAAAAGGATTGCAACTTTAGATGCATTTAGAGGTCTCACTATTGTGGTATGAGTAGCTTCCTAGTGCAACTACATTATCTCCGCCCTCGAATGTCTTCGGTTCTGACTCTTGAAATATATTAATAAGTAGTTCGTCAAAATCTTATCTAAGTTTTTGAAACTTGAACAAGGAATTTATGGTGTTTTTGCAGCTGATGATACTGGTAGATGATGCTGGAGAGGCATATTCCCGCATCGACCATTCGCCTTGGAATGGATGCACATTAGCTGATTTTGTAATGCCCTTTTTCCTCTTCATTGTTGGTGTTGCCATAGCTCTTGCCCTTAAGGTACAATATATATTTTACAATCCCTAGTGTAACGCAGGATTCAAGAATTTATAATATTATTTTTTCTGTTGGGGCCGACTATCGTGCATATCCCCTTATTCAGACAGTACTGCTCTCAAATTGGATCAAACCTTAATTTTTGCAGAGAATTCCAGAGATCAGTTATGCAGTAAGAAAGATAACTTTGAGGACGTTAAAGCTTTTGTTCTGGGGACTTCTGCTACAAGGTATTGATTGAGTTTTATACTTGTCTTTCTTTGAGCATATTCCCTCTTGCGAGCACAAAACATGCCTCACATTCGGTAACAAGTGTTTAATATGAGGTTGAATACAGTTCGGGTCATAATTCAAGAAATAGAAAAAAGGGCATGTATAATTGTCATTTTGTGACCTGCAGGAGGATACTCTCATGCACCAAATGATCTTGTTTATGGTGTCGACATGAAACACATTCGATGGTGTGGCATTCTTCAGGTTCGAGTTTTCAATCGTTTGTCATATACTCGAGTATTAATTGTACAAAACGGCTATGGAAAACTAAAGGAAATAAAAAAACTCCAGCCTTATGTGTTGTGTGTACAAATGTGAACAGAGAATAGCTTTGGTCTACTTCATTGTGGCTTTAATAGAGACCTTCACCACCAAGGTCAGACCAACGAGCCAAAGCCTCAACCATTTCTCGATTTTCACCGCATACAAATGGCAATGGTAAGCTACGTTTAGAATGCATCATATCTTGTTCTATACCACAAATGAAACAACAGATGGACATTTGTTTCGGTTTTAGGATTGGAGGGTTCACTGCATTTGTTATCTACATGGTGACATTATTCTCTCTGTATGTTCCTGACTGGAGTTTCTCAGCGCAAAATGGTGACAAAATCGAGAGATACACTGTAAAAAACCCACACCTTTTTGTTTACTACATATTTATATATCAGTATGAATCATAGAAGTTTCGACATTTTTTTAGGTAAAATGCGGGATGAGAGGACATTTGGGACCGGCCTGCAATGCAGTTGGATATGTTGATAGACAAGTTTGGGGTGTTAATCATCTGTACTCTCAACCTGTTTGGGCACGTTTAAGGGTCAGTTCTTAAAACTAGAAAACAAATTTGGGTTCATTATTTTCCAAGAATGTCAATGATTATGTTGTATTTCAAGAGTTCGGTTTTCATGGATATGTAATGAGAAAATATGCAGGCTTGTACACTAAGTTCTCCAAGTTCTGGTCCGTTCCGCAAAGATGCTCCCACTTGGTGCCTCGCTCCATTCGAGCCTGAAGGCCTTTTAAGGTTGCAATCCATCATGATCATGGAGCTGGTTCATCTTATTAGTTATTAAGTCCTCGATTTCGAGAAATTTTTTATTTGTTTTACGTTTTCTTGCAGCTCGATTTCAGCAATCATGTCCGGTACTATTGGCATTCACTATGGACATGTCTTGATTCATTTCAAGGTAATTTCTCTGGCAATTCTACCATTAATTCATACTACACATCAAAAATGATTTGAGATCGATCTCGTATTATGTAAAAATAGATGGATTCACTATGCAGGGGCATGCTGAGAGACTGAAGCAATGGATTTCAATGGGGGTTGTTTTACTAGCATTAGCCTGTATTCTTCATTTCACAGATGGTAAAAAAGTAGCAAATTCCGAAATTATCTGCCAACTCGATGATCAAATTCAAGAATTGAAGAGAAGTTTTTTCCTGTTTTTGCTTGCAGCTATTCCTATCAACAAGCAGCTCTATAGTTTCAGCTACGTTTGTTTCACCGCTGGTGCAGCTGGAATTGTTTTCTCTGCCTTCTACATACTGGTAAATTGACTTTTCTCCTAAAAATATCATTAGTCCTTAACTTCTTTTGTTTTTTTGATGAGTAAATTGAAGTCGGATTGCCATTCCTAATCCGCTCATTTCGAATGGAATGAATCCAAACCCATGTTGAATATTTAAACAGATTGACGTTTGGGGATTTAGAACGCCGTTCTTGTTCTTGGAATGGATCGGTATGAATGCAATGCTGGTTTACGTGATGGCGGCTCAAGGAATTTTTGCAGCATTTATAAATGGATGGTATTTCAAGAATCCAGATAACAATTTGGTAAGTTTGTCTGCATAATATATAATTATAAAACAAGAAGTTTTGATATTTTATATTGTTACAAGCTATAAATAGCAAATTATATGTTGGCTTTTGTCAGGTGAATTGGATTCAGAAGCATGTTTTCATTGATGTGTGGAAAAGTGAGAGACTGGGGAAACTTTTGTATGTAATATTTGCTGAGATTACCTTCTGGGCTGTGGTGTCTGGGATACTGCATAAATTGGGAATATACTGGAAATTGTAAGACATATTAATTGTTTTTAGACCTCTTGAAAACTTATGTATATTGAAAATTCCTACCAATCTCGAAAATTTAGTTCGTGCATCCCAAAAAATCAATAAGAAACTACCTAACTTGTGTGTTTCGAGCTCGATTTTTAAAATCATCTTGGTTAATAGGGAGTAAGTTTTATAGGGGTAAAAACGTAGTTATAGAAATTTCACTTTACTTTTAAGAAGTTTGATTTGATTTGTGAGGTGTCATAGCAGGAATTTGAGGTTCATTGTTAGCATCACGTTTGTTGTTGTATCCTTTATTGTATATGTTATACCAAAGTTGTGTGGGAATCCTATTTTTGTCCACTACTTGTAAAAGTTTTATGCGATATGAGTGCAACATTAAGATGATTTTGTGTTGATAATGATAAAATTTGTATGGTTACATACAAAATAGGCCTTCTACGAAATAGTTTTACGTGTTGTGAAAAAGTAAAAATTTATGGTAAAAAGTAAAAATCTCAAACTCTCAAAATTTACCAAACTACACATTTTATAATATTTTTCTCTCTACTCAATTGTGAATTTCTTCACCAATGGTGAGGCTATTTATAGAATTTCTTTACAAATAATCCAAAAATAAAATACATTATTACCTACATCATCACACACTAATATTCAATATTTACAACTCTTATTTTCAACATCAATTATTAAATACACATATTTTAGTATTATTTTTCAACACTCGCCCTTGTGATGATAATCATAATGATTGTATTCATTACGTGTTTTTATACTGCCTCGTTAAAAACCTTACTGGGAAAATTGGGATAAAAACCATAGTAAGGGAAAAAGAGTACAGTCACGTAAACTCCCCCTCATGCTGACATGAACAATTCTTCACAAATTTCGTAGATTGCGCATCCCAGTATTATATATGCTTTCTGAATATTGTCGCATGAAGTGCTTTTGTGAAGAGATCTGATGAGTTTTCACTTGATTGAATGTGACAAACATCAATACATTTATTCTTCTCAAGCTCCTTGGTGAATGCAAAGAACTTAGGAGGAATATGTTTAGTTCTGTCGCTTTTTATGTATCCTTCTTTCATTTGACCAACACATGCAGCATTATCTTCATATAGTATCATAGGCTTCTCGTCGAATGATAATCCGCATGAGATTTGGATATGTTGAGTCATTGATTTTAACCACACACATTCACGACTTGCTTCATGTAGTGCAATAATCTCGACATGATTTGATGAAGTTGTTACGAGCGTTTGTTTCTGTGAACGCCAATAAATTGCAGTGCCTCCACGAAATGCATATCTCATTTGGGAACGTGCCTTGTGTGGATCAGATAAGTATCCAGCATTGGCATAACCAATTATACTTGGATTAGCATCTTTTGAATATAAAAGTCCCCAGTCTGTCGTTCCTCGTAGATAACAGAATATATGTTTAATTCCGTTCCAGTGTCTCTTTGTTGGATATTTGCTAAATCTTGCCAACAAATTTACGGCAAAAGATATATCAGGCCTTGTACAATTTGTAAGATACATAAGGGCACCGATAGCACTTAGATATGGTACTTCTGGACCAAGAATATCTTCATCATCTTCACATGGACGGAATGGATCTTTTTCTATGTTTAATGATCTAACAACCATTGGAGTACTTAAAGGATTTGATTTATCCATATGAAAAAGTTTAAGGATCTTTTCTGTATAATTTTTCTGATGAACAAACATTCCACATTCTTTTTGTTCAATTTGTAAACCCAGACAATACTTGGTTTTTCCAAGATCTTTCATTTCAAATTCTTCCTTCAAGTAGGACATAATTTCTTGAATTTCCTTATTTGTTCCAATGATGTTTAAATCATCAACATATACAACAATAATTATGCATCCGGATGTTGTTTTCTTAATGAAAACACAAGGACATATTGAATTATATATATATATATATATATATATATATATATATAAATATATATATATCCCTTTTTCATCAAGTGATCACTTAGTCGATTATACCACATTCGACCGGATTGCTATAACCCATGTAATGATCTTTGTAATTTCACAGAATAACATTCTCTAGGTTTTGAACTTTGTGCTTCAGGGATTTATATATATATATATATATATATATATATATATATATATATATATATATTTATATATATTACTATCAAGTGATCCATATAATTAAGCTGTAACAACATCCATAAGACGATTTTCTAAATTTTCAGATACCGCAAAGCTAATCAAATACCGAAACATAATTGCATCCATCACGGGAGAATACGTTTCTTCATAATCAATTCCAGGCCTTTGAGAAAAACTTTGTGCAACAAGTCGAGCTTTATATCTTACTATTTCATTTTTCTCTTTTCGCTTTCGAATACAAACTCATTTGTATCCAATAGGTTTTACACCTTCAGGTGTAAGGACTATAGGTCCAAAAACATTACGTTTATTTAGCGAATCCAATTCAACCTGGATGGCTTCTTTCCATTTTATCCAATCCTGCCGATTTTTACAGTCACCAAAAGATTTTGGTTCATGATCTTTATTATCATTTATGATGTCGATTGCCACATTATAAGAAAATATATCATCAATTTCTTCTATATCTTTTCGGTTCCATATTTTTCCAGTATTAATATAATTGATAGAGATTTCATGATTCTCGTCAGTTTGTGGTTCTGACAGAACATTTTCATCATCATGTGTTTCTTCAGGAACATCATTCTCTATTTTGTGATCATCATGTGTTTCTTCAGGAACATCATTCTCTATTTTGTGATCATCGTGTTTCTCTATGAATTTTTTTTTTCGAGGATTTTTATCCTTGGAACCGACTGGCCTTCCACGCTTCAGGCATTTAATGACATCATGAGTATCTTCAATTTGTTTCTTCGGAATTTCAATTCGAGCAGGGGCATTTGCAGCATGTATATATGATTTAGTTACCCCTTTTGTGTCTGCAAATGCATCTGGTATTTGATTTGTTATTCTTTGCAAGTGCACAATTTGCTGTACATCTTTTTCACATTGTTTTGTTTTTGGATCCAGATGTAACAATGATGATACATACCATGTAATTTCTTTTTCGATGTGTTTCTGTTCTCCCCCTAACATTCGGAAGATTTTCTCATTAAAATGACAATCAGCAAAACGTGTTGTGAACACGTCGCCTGTCTGAGGTTCAAGATATCGAATGATTGATGGGCTATCATAACCGATATAAATTCCAACCTTTCTTTGAGGTCCCATTTTCTTTCGTTGCGGTGGTGCAATAGGCACATACACCATACATCCAAAAATTCTCAGATGAGAAATGTATGGTTCTTTACCAAATGCAAGCTGCAATGGGGAGTATTTATGATATTCATTAGGTCTGATACGAATTAATGCAGCAGCATGTAAAATTGCATGTCCCCATATAGAAATAGGGAGCTTTGTTTTCATAATCATTGGTCTAACAATCATTTGCAGAAGTTTAATCAATGATTCAGCCAATCCATTATGTGTATGTACATGAGCAACAGGATGCTCAACAATGATTCCCATAGACATACAATAATCATTGAAAGTCTGGGAAGTAAATTCACCAGCATTATCAAGTCTAATTTTCTTGATTGTATAATCGGGAAATTGATTCCTCAATTTTATTATTTGAGCAAGTAATCTTGCAAATGCAACATTTCGAGTTGACCATAAACATACATGTGACCATCTGCTGGAGGCATCAATCAATACCATAAATTATCTGAATGGTCTACATGGTGGATGGATTGGTCCACCAATATCACCCTGAATACGTTCAAGAAATATTGGTGATCCAGTTTGGATTTTGGCTGGTGATGGTCTTATAATAAGTTTTCCAACAGAACATGCTTTACATATTGAAACTTATTATTCTGAAAGATCTTCTGGTCTTTCAGCCGATGACCATGTGTATTTTCTATAATTCTTCGCATCATTGTTGAACCAGGATGTCCTAATCGATCATGCCAATGGGATAATATTGAAGAATTATCAACTACCATGTTTGATTCAATGGGACTTATATGTGTATAATGCAATCCAGTAGGGAGCATTGGTAGTTTTTCAATCACATATTTATTTCCTGATTTATATGTGATAAGACACATATACTTCTCATTCCCTTCATTCATTGTTTGAGTATCATAACCATGAGAATATATATCATTAAAACTCAACAAATTTCTTTTCGTTTGTGGTGAATATAAAGCATCATTGATAAAAAATTTGTACCATTAGGTAACAAAAATTGTGCTTTACCACATCCTTTAATCAAGTCTACAGGACCTGATATTGTATTCACCGTTGTTTTTGTTGGTTTTAGTTCCAAGAAATAACTTTTATCTCAAAGGATAGTGTTCGTTGTCCCACTATCGGGTATGCAAACTTCAGCTTTGCTCATAGCATTTTCCATATTTGAACTTCAAAAAAATATGCAATGAAATAAAATTACTGACAATACATATGTAAATATAACACATATCATAATTGTACAATAAAAAATTATTATATGAATACATGAAAAATAAATTATTGTACATTTATATTCTACCATTATATTGTTAATTTTCAGAGAAATCATTGAGAAAATCTGTAGCATCAATATTGTTCATTTATATCCCACCAACATATTGATCATTTCAAGAGAAATCATTCATAAAATCAGCAGCATCAAAATGAGTTGAATATCTCAAACAGTCACTTCGTTAGTGAAGTTGGTCTCTTTTTCTTTTCCCTTTATCGATTCTTTATAGAGCTTGCAAAGGTGCTCAGGGGCTCGACAAATACGAGACCAATGTCTTGGAGTGCCGCATCTGAAACAAGAACTTTAAACCTTTTCGAGTGATTTTCATTAACACTCATGTTCTCATGATGTCTTTTCTGTGGGTGGTTCGTGACGACTTTTTGAGATGAGTTATAAAAATAACTATCTCTATTGTTTTCAAAATCACGGCCTCGACCACGACCACGACCAATTCAACGTCCACGTCCACGACCACGACCTCGACCTCGACCTCGACTAAAACCTTGTCTTTGATTTTGATTTTGGTTTCCAGATTTAAATTCATTTTTACTTACAGCATTTACTTCTGAAAATGCTGTTGATCCAGTGGGTCGGGACTAATGATTTCTCATTAGCAGCTCGTTGTTTTTTCCACCACAAGAAGGCAGGCGATGAGTTCAGAATATCTCGCAAATCCACGCACTCTATATTGTTGCTGTAAAGTTATATTTGATGCGTGAAATGTGGAAAATGTTTTTTTAAGCATTTCCGATTCCGTAACCTCATATCCACAAAATTTTAGCTGCGAGATTATTCGATACATCACTGAATTATAATCACTGACTTTCTTAAATCTTGGAATCTTAACATATTCCATTCATCACGGGCGGTCGGAAGTATAACTTCACTTATATGTTCAAATCTTTCTTTCAATCCTTTCCACAGAGCCATGAGATCTTTTTCGATGAGATATTCACATTTTAAACCTTCATCGAGATGTCGACGCAAAAATATTATAGCTTTTGCTTTTTCTTGTGATGAATATATACCATTTTCTTTAATGGTCTCGCTTAGACCCAATGATTCAAGATGCATTTCTACATCGAGAGTCTATGGCATATAATTTTTTCCCATGATGTCGAGCGCAACAAATTTGACATGGTGGTACTAAAAAAATTACGATGTATTTTATTAGTTAATGAATATTGCAATACAAAGTAATGGATAAACAACAAATACAAGCATTCGTAAAAATAAAGAAAACACACGAGGAGGATTGTAACACCCCAGATTCGATGACTATCCTCGCTGTATCAAGACGGGTCATTTCCAACGTGCTTATGTCCTCACTCACACGCACCCTGGGAAACTTCCCAGGAGGTCACCCATCCCAAAATTGCTCCAAGTCAAGCACGCTTAACTTTAGAGTTTTTATGTGATGAGCTACCGAAAAGAAGATGCACCTTCGTGATAGGAGTGATACAAATCAAATCTTTTAAGTCTTCTTCAACTGTACAGTACATTACATTGAAAAGTCTCAGAATCACTCTCCTTCCGGTGTAAGAACGGTTCATTCATGTTCCCTCCACCTAGAAGCCTGCCAAGAGCCGCTCATTGTCCGTGCCACCTCATGGCACCGACGATCACGCCCCGCCCTCTTTGGCCCCGGGCCTCACATTCCCACCAGCTTCCGCTTTGTTCGTCCCCAAACCACACCGTACTCGGAGAGGTCGGCTCTGATACCACTTGTAATGCCCCAAATTCGACGACTGTCCTCACTGTATCAAGACAGATCTTTCTAGCGTGCTTATGTCCTCACTCACACGCACCCTGGGAAACTTCCCAGGAGGTCACCCATCCCAAAATTTACTTAGTACGATAAAGAATAATAGTAAGTTCCATCTTATTATTTTGTTGTAACAAATAACTGGACATTGTTATGAAAAAGTAAAAATTTACGGTAAAAAGTAAAAATATCAAACTCTCAAAATTCTCAAATTACACACTTTATAATATTTTTCTCTCAACTCAATTGTGATTTTCTTCACAAATGAGAGATCTATTTATAGAATTTCTATACAAATAATCTAAAAATAAATTCATCATTACATACATCATCACACATTAATTTTCAATATTTTCAACATTCAAATATTCAATACACATATTTTAAATATTACTTTTCAGCACTCTCCCTTGTGATGATGCTCATAATGATTATCTTCATTACTTGTTTTTGTACTGCCTCGTTAAAAATTTTACTAGGAAAAACACATTGGGATAAAAAATGATAGTAAGGAAAAAAGAGTGCAGTCACGTAAACTCCCCCTCATGTTGACACGAAAAATTCTTCACAAATTTCGTAGATTGCACATCTCAATATTATATATATGCTTTCTGAATATTATCGTAGGAAGTGCCTTTGTGAAGAGATCTGATGAGTTTTCACTTGATTGAATGTGACGAACATCAATATATATATTCTTCTCAAGCTCTTTGGTTAATACGAAGAACTTAGGAGGAATATATTTAGTTTTGTCGCGTTTTTTGTATCCTTCTTTCATTTGAGCAACACATGCAACATTATCTTCATATAGTATTTCAGACTTCTCGTCGAATGATCATCCGCATGAGATTTCGATATGTTGGCTCATTGATTTTAACCACACACATTCACGGCTTGCTTCATGTAGTGCAATAATCTCGGCATGATTTGATGAAGTTGTTACGAGTATTTGTTTCTGTGAACGCCAAGAAATTGCAGTGCCTCCACGAGTAAATACATATCCAGTTTGATAACGTGCCTAGTGTAGATCAGATAAGTATCCAGCATCGGCATAACCGATTATACTTGGATTAGCATTTTTTGAATACAAAAGTCCCAAGTCTGTCGTTCCTTGTAGATAACAGAATATATGTTTAATTCAGTTC
The DNA here is from genome assembly GCF_022965805.1 of Primulina eburnea. Lineage (NCBI taxonomy): Eukaryota > Viridiplantae > Streptophyta > Magnoliopsida > Lamiales > Gesneriaceae > Primulina > Primulina eburnea. The sequence goes on from NC_133117.1 coordinate 17,762,308, forward strand.
TAGTGTCTCTTTGTTGGATATGTGCTAAATCTTGCCAATAAATTTACGACAAAAGATATATCAGGCCTTGTACAATTTGTAAGATACATAAGGGCACTGATAGCACTTAGATATGGTACATCTGAACCAAGAATATCTTCATCATCTTCATATGGACGGAATGGATCCTTTTCTATGTTTAATGATCTAACAACTATTGGAGTACTTAAAGGATTTGATTAATCCATATTAAAACGTTTAAGAATCTTTTCTGTATAATTTGTCTGGTGGACAAATATTCCACATTCTTTTTGTTCAATTTGTAAACCTAGACAATACTTGGTTTTTCCCAGATCCTTCATTTCAAATTCTTCTTTCAAGTATGACACAACTTCTTGAATTTCTTTATTCGTTCCAATGATGTTTAAATCATCAACATATACAACAATAATTACGCATCTGGATGTTGTTTTCTTAATGAAAACACAAGGGCATATTGAATTATTTACATATCCCTTTTTCATCAAGTGTTCACTTAGCCGATTATACCACATTCGGCTGGATTGCTTTAACCCATATAACGATTTTTGTAATTTCACAGAATAACATTATCTGGGTTTTGAACTTTGTGCTTCAGGATTTTTAAATCCTTCAGGATTTTCATATATATTACTATCAAGTGATCCATATAAGTAAGCTGTAACAACATCCATAAGACGCATTTCTAAATTTTCAGATACCACCAAGTTAATCAAATACCGAAACGTAATTGCATCCATCACGGGAGAATATGTTTCTTCATAATCAATTCCAGGCCTTTGAGAAAAACTTTGTGCAACAAGTCGAGCTTTATATCTTACTATTTCATTTTTCTCATTTCGCTTTCGAATAAAAACCCATTTGTATCCAACAGGCTTTACACCTTCAGGTGTAAGGACTATAGGTCCAATTACATTACATTTATTTAACGAATCCAATTCAACCTGGATGACATCTTTCCATTTTATCCAATCCTGCCGATTTTTACATCCACCAAAAGATTTTTGTTAATGATCTTCATTATCATTTATGATGTCGATTGCCACATAATACGAAAATATATAATCAATTTTTTCTATATCTTTTCGGTTATAGTATTAATATAATTGATAGAGATTTCACAATTCTCGTCAGTTTCTGGTTCTAACATAACATTTTTATCATCATGTGTTTCTCCAAGAACATTATTCTCTATTTTGTGATCATTATGTGTTTCTTCAGGAACATCATTTTCTATTTTGTGATCGTCGTGTTTCTCTATGAATTTTCGTTTTCGAGGATTTTTATCCTTGGAACCGACTGGCCTTCCATGCTTTAGGCGTTTTATGACATCATGAGTTTTTCAATTTGTTTGTTTGGAATTTCAATTCGAGCATGAGCATTTACAACATGTATATATTATTTATTTACCCTTTTTTCATATGTAAATGTATCTGGTATTTTATTTTCGATTCTTTGCAAGTGCACAATTTCTGTACATCTTTTTTACATTGTTTTGTTCTTGGATCCAGATGTAACAATGATGATACATAACATGTAATTTCCTTTTCAGTATGTTTCTTTTCTCCCCTTAACATTGGGAAGATTTCCTCATTAAAATGACAATCAGCAAAACGTGATGTGAACACGTCGCATCTATGAGGTTCAAGATATCGAATGATTGATGAGCTATCATAACCGATATAAATTCCAATCTTTCTTTGAGGTCCCATTTTCTTTCGTTGAGGTGGTGCAATAGGCACATACACCATACATCCAAAAATTCTCAGATGAGAAATGTCTGGTTCTTTACAAAATGCAAGCTGTAATGGGGAGTATTTATGATATGCACTTGGTCTGATGCAAATTAATGCAACAGCATGTAAAATTGCATGTACTCATATAGAAATAGGTAGATTTGTTTTCTTAATCATTGGTCTAGCAATCAGTTGCAGACGTTTAATCAATGATTCATCCAATCCATTCTGTGTATGCACATGAGCAACATGATGCTCAACAATGATTCCCATAGACATACAATAATCATTGAAAGTCTGGGAAATGAATTCACCAGCATTATCAAGTCTAATTTTCTTGATTGTATAATCGAGAAATTGATTCCTCAATTTTATTATTTGAGCAAGTAATCTTGCAAATGCAACATTTTGAGTTGACAATAAACATACATGTGATCATCTGTTGCATCTATCAATACCATAAAATATCGAAATGGTCCACATGGTGGATGAATTGGTCCACAAATATCACCCTGAATACCTTTAAGAAACATTGGTGATTCAGTTTGGATTTTTGCTAGTGATGGTCTTATAATCAGTTTTCCAAGAGAACATACTTTACATTGAAACTTATTATTTTGAAAGATCTTCTGGTCTTTTAGCGGATGACCATGTGTATTTTCTATAATTCTTCGCATCATTGTTGAACCAGGATGTCCTAATCGATCATGCCAATTGGTTAATATTGAAAAATTATCAACTACCGTGTTTGATTCAATGTGACTTATCTGTGTATAATGCAATCTAGTAGGGAGCATTGGTAGTTTTTCAATCACATATTTCTTTCCTGCTTTATATGTGGTAAGACACATATATTTCTCATTTTCTTCATTCATTGTTTGAGTATCGTACCCATGGGAATATATATCATTAAAACTCAACAAATTTCTTTCCGATTGTGGTGAATACAAAGCATCATTGATAAAAAAATTTGTACCATTAGATAACAAAAATTGTGCTTTATCACAACCTTTAATCAAGTGTACATGACTTGATATTATATTCACCATTGTTTTTGTTGGTTTTATTTCCAAGAAATATATTTTATCTCGGAGGATAGTGTGCGTTGTATCACTATCAGGTATGCAAACTTCAGCTTTGTTCATAGCATTTTCCATATCTGAACTTCAAAACCAATATGCAATGAAATAAAATTACTGACAATGCATTTATAAAAATAAAATACAATACAATAAATATGTAAAAATATAACACACGATAAAATAATATCATACGAGTACATGGAAAAATAAAATATTTTATATATCTATTCCACCAGCAAATTGATCATTGTCCGAGAAATCAATCAAAAAATCTCTAGCATCAAAATGAGTTGAATCACTCAAAGTATTGTATTAAGTAAATTTGGTCTCATTTTCTTTCTCCTTTATTGATTCTTTATAAAGTTTACAAAGGTGCTCATGGGCTTGAAAAATACGGGACCAATGTCTTGGAGTACCAAATCTAAAACAAGAACTTTCAAATCTTTTTGAGTGATTCTCATTAACACTCATATTCTCATGATGTCTTTTCAGTGGATGGTTTGGGACGCTCTTTTGAGATGAGTTATAGAAGTAACTATCTTGATTATTTTCAAAACCACGGCCGCGTCCACGACCACGACCACTTCCACGTCCACGACCACGACGTAGATTTCGTCCTTGACCAAAATCTTGTCTATAACTTTGATTTTGGTTTCATGATTTAAATTCATTTTTGCTTACGACATTTACTTCAGGAAATGCTGTTGAACCACTGGGTCGTGATTTCTCATTAACAGCTCGTTATTTTTTCCGCCACAAGGAGACAGGCGATAAGTTCAGAATATCTCGAAAATCCACGCACTCTATATTGTTGTTGTAGAGTTATATTTGATGCGTGAAAAGTGAAAAATGTTTTTTCAAGCATTTCTAATTCAGTAATCTCGTGCCCACAAAATTTCAATTGCGAGATTATTCTATACATCGCCGAGTTGTAATCACTGACTTTTTTAAAATCTTGGAATCTCAACGTATTTCATTCATCCCTGGCGGTCGGAAGTATAACTTCCATTATATGTTCAAATCTTTCTTTTAATCCATTCCACAAAGCCATGAGACCTTTTTCAATTAGATATTCACATTTTAATCCCTCGTCGAGATGTCGACGCAAAAATATCATGGCTTTTGCCTTTTCTTGTGATGTGGATATGCTATTTTCTTTTATGTTCTCATTTAGACCCAATGACTCAAGATGCATTTCTACAACGAGAGTCCATGACATATCATTTTTACCCGTAATATAAAGAGCAATGAATTCGAGCTTTGCCAAGTTTGACATCGTGGTACTAAAAAAATTACGATGTATTTTATTAGTTAATGAATATTGCAATACAAAGTAATGGATAAACAACAAGTATAAGCATTCGTAAAATTAAAGAAAACACAAGAGGAGGATATTTTCTGATAAATACAAGATTCATGAGTATGATAACCAAAATAATTAAAAATAACCTTGAGAAAGCCTTCTTTTTTCTTCGAAAATTTGATGAAGAATAATTTTTACAGAAGAAGATAAAGTTGGAGTGATTGAATGTGTTTGTGATATAATATTTATAGGGCAAAAACTTGCCGTTTTTTTAACGTTTATGATTGTTGGTGTAAAAAAAATGTATGTATCTGTATAATTTTATGGTAATAATATGATGTATATAATATTAGTCATGTTTAAATAATTATGTATATCATATCACATTATTATAATGAGGTGTCATAAAGTATTTTGTTTAAAAATCTTATAGGATTTTATACTTATCGTATCCCTTACCTAGAGTGTGAGATGTCGTCTTAACATTCTCCCAGGATTTATAACAAATTTTTTGAAAAATTTATTTTTATTATTTCTGATCTTTATTATATAATAACATTATATTATATATTAAATATATACACAATAAATATATAAACAGTAAAATAAATATTATTACTTTTGTTACCTTTTTCTTCTGTTTTGGAGTTTGGAAAAATATTGAGGACTTTTAGAGTTTCGTGCTGATAACGTTTTATGAAAAATTAAAAATTTACAGTAAAAAGTAAAAATATCAATATCTCAAAATTCTCAAACTACACACTTTATAACATTTTTCTCTCAACTCAGTTGTGATTTTTTTCACAAATGAGAGATCTATTTATAGAATTTCTTTACAAATAATCCAAAAATAAATTCATCATTACATACATCATCACACACTAATTTTCAATATTTACAACTCTTATTTTCAACATTCAAATATTCAATACACATATTTTAAATATTAATTTTCAAGAGACATGAGTTTCTATTCTTATTATTCAAAATAAAATATTATTTAGGTACTAGGTACACATTGTCATAAAAGTAGATATTTCATTCTAAAATAATATCCTATCACTTGGTTAAATTTCAAGCCCACTTGACCTTGACAAATTTCAAGCCCACTTGACCAAGTCCATCAAGAAGGATTTGAAAAATCCATTAACATGTGTTGCATAATTCCTTATCGCAATTGAATGGTGTCAGATTTTAGTATTTAAATAAGTATGAATATCGTCTCATAAAGAATTAAAATTTTATTATTTTACTAAGTATTTTAATTAATATAATCTCAACTTTATTTTGAAAATGAAATATTAGATTGGTAACTAAAATAAAGATTGAAAAAGTTAATCAACAATTGAAAAGATTTATCAGGAGAAAAATCATCGAGAGAAAATTCTAGAGGTTTGAATTCACTTGACTATCTACTATGCTTAATTTTTGTCAATATCTATATCACAAATTCTTCTAGTTTATTAGTCAATAATTATCAATATTTTCAACTTCATTTTCCCAAGTGACAAGTAGAAATTTTGTAAGGCCCGAGAATTGAGTTTGATACTTTGTATTGATATATATAAAGTATGAATAAGGAAGGCAACAACAGAAGTGGAGAAATGATGTGCAAAACTAGAATATTTTGAGGAAACATCACCGCAACCGCGGTGCCAGACATCACCGCACCCGCGGTGCATGGAAAGTAAGTTGGCAAGAAATTCCGTAGCATCACCGCACCCGAGGTGCTAGCAGGAGCGCACCCGCGGTGCTCGAATCGAGAAAAATAAAGATAATGCCGAAGCATGAGTGCACCCGCGGTGCATGACACGACCGCACCCGCGGTCATGCGTGTAGCATGAAAAATGATGCCACGTTTCAGAATTTGCATGCAGTATATATATGGATGATTGACACGCTAAATCATCAGAAATTCAGTGGAAAGGGGCGAGGCTTTGAGAGAATTTCCTTACGCCTTTTAAACTTGCGATTGTGAGAAATCCGTCCGTCAGAATTCAAATCCGACTTCAGTTCTGAGTTTCTCGTGACACGAGCTACACAAGGACGTAAGTGGTGTTACGTTTTGAGGTGTTTTGAAAATATGATGTTGCTAGAATCGAATATGATTCAGATATAGTATTTCTACTGCCGTAGACATTATAGAATTGAAGTCAGATTAAAGAACAGATTGTTTCTGTAATCGTTATGATTTTCGAAAGATATTGACTGAGATTTTAATATCAGAGTTGTGTATTACTGATTTTGAATATACCGATATTGAGATTATGAGTTCTGGTATTATATTCGTGATGTTCAGATTGACGGGGTTATTCAGATTGTATTGTTATGCCGTCGAAACATCAACTGATTTAGATTGATCAGATTCAGATATGATTTCGATTATATTGTGTTGTCGATGATATGATTTGAATTGTGTCTTGTTCAGATATTGATCAGATTATGTACTGAGTTGATTATTGATCAGAACAGATTGTGTATTGAATTATTCACTGACACAGTGTATTCGATATTGTCCTTTCAAATTGGATATGGACAGATTGGGATACAGGTCATCGTCTTCGTCAGACAGGGAAGACAAAGGTATAATTCATGTGATATCTGAGAAGATATAACTCAAATCAGATCTCATTTGAGTTTCCCAATAAAATCACATACTTGATTATTGTTTATCTTCTGATATAATTATGATTTGTTTATAGACTTTATATTCAAATCTTTTGAAATGAACATGCTTTGTTTACAGATTGTTATACATTGTATTTGAGATAGGAAAGTTTGACAGATAGTCAGACTTCTAGATGTTCGGTGTATCTCAGCTTAGGAGCAGCTCTGACTCCTATTGCAGCCGTCGATACAGCTCAGACCGAAGTCTAGGAATAAGACGTACAGTCACCCCGAGTGGGAGGGTAGGTGACAGCCATTGACGTCTTATTCACACCGGGATCCCTAGAGTTATAGTTGAGTCGAGTCTAGACATGATTTGACTAGAACTGCATGCGTCTATGGATGTGGTTTCATAGACTATGAAACCCATTGCTATTGATTTCAGTCATAATAGCATGTTTTTATGATTTAATTTGAGTAGCATGTTTATCTGCTTCGAGTTGCATGCTTATCTTGATTAAATTTCATAGAGTATGAAATCTATTGATTTGAATTATATTCATGATAGAATATTTCATGATTTACTTTATGTAAATGCATGTTTACCATGTTTTATACTGGGATTTATTCTCACCGTAGTTATCCGGCTGTTGTCTTGTTTTGTATGTGTGCATGACAACAGGTGGGACTGGATCGGGGTCAAGAGGATGAGGAGAGAAGAAGAGTTAGCGTGGTGATTCCGGACTTACTGTAGATTTGGTTTATTACTTGAACTTAGTAACCAAACCTTAGACTTAGATTGTACAGTATTGTACTTTTATACTGACATGTATTTTATACTGAGATGTATATTATTTAGATTCCATTACCTTCCGCATTTACATTTTAAAAAGAAAAATTTTTAGACCCTGTTTATCAGAACTGATAATTAAATACCAACGTTGATTAAGAAGATGATTAGCGTCCGGGTCCCCACAACAGGTGGTATCAGAGCGATAGATCCTTTAGATTGAGATAGTCAGAACTGATAGATCCTTTAGACTGAGTCAGATTGAGATAGAAGAGAATGAGCGGGGTAGATTGGATTTTCTTCCCTTGCATGTGATTGCTAGCATGAGAATTATTTCAATGTTGAATTACATTGTGTGTGCTAGCATGATTTATTGCTTTACCTATTACATGTTGTTTGTTATCTGAGTTGACTACAGCATGTAATTGCCAAGACTGAATCAGAAATGAGTCTGAATCAGAGGTATATGATCAGAGCAGGGCTGAGACAAATTATATAGATTGTATATTGATTTGTTTGATATTCAGATATACCGCCTCGGAGAATTCCAGAAAGGGGTAGTACTTCTTCTGAACAGATAGATGCATCAGAAACTCGGATGGAAGTAAAGTTGGCAGAACTTCAATTATTACAGCCGCCCATTCTGAGTGGTACCGAGACATCTGAAGATTGTCAGAACTGGGTTGATGACATAGAAATACTATTTGATCTACTGGATTGTACAGATGAACAGAGAGTTAAATTGGTATTTCACTAGTTACGAGAGGCTGCCAGAAGTTGGTGGATTACAATTAAAGGAGTATTAGCACAACGTGGTACTGTGATCACTTGGGAAGTCTTCAAGACTGAATTATATCAAAGATTTTTCTCCGTTTCCTACCGAGAGGACAAAAGAGCAGAATTTGAGAATTTGAGCCAAGGTCAATTGAATATTGAAGGATATGTGGCTAAATTCTCTACTCTACTGTGTTTTGCTCCTCATTTAGCTGGAAATGATGAAGATATAGTGAATCAGTTCATCAGAGGGTTGAATTCGGAGGTAGTTGCATTTATGAATCCGCAACGACCTTACCATTTTGCTGATATCTTGAGTAGAGCAAAGAGAGCTGAGGCGAGTCTGATTAGACAATTGACAAGGTTGTGTGTGAAGTAACCCCAGACACAGCAATCTCCTCTTCGATATGATCATGGCAGTACGAGTGGGAAGCAAGATTTGCTGAAAGCTCGAAAGAAGCCATTCAAGAAGTTGGGGAGTGGTTCCTCTAGCTCCAGTGGTTCTAGCCCGAGTTATACTGGAGTGTATTGCAGAACTTGCGGAGGAAGACATCCCACGGAGCTATGCCAGGGAGTTACTGGTAGTTGTCGTATCTGCCGACAGCCGGGGCACTTTGCTAAGGTTTGTCCACAGAGAGGTTCCCGAAGATCTTAGAGGGCTGGACCATTTGGCTATGTGATCGAGGGACAGACCCAGGACTTACCAGGTGACATAGTGACAGGTACTGATCTTTTACGATTATGTTGCATATGTATTGATATATACTAATGCATTTCTTAAGGTTATCTTTGACTGAGTTGCATTGATACATGATGTACCTGTTGGGTCTGTTTATACTGTAGTATTAATCTTTGTACCTTTTGGGGAAAGAAAGATTGATATCAGAGATTTCTGTAGATATTGTGTACTACAATAAGATGGGAATGAAATAGAGATAGATTATGATGTACTTGTGTTTGCTGATTTGAACGCATTATTGATATGAATATGCTGAAAAAGTACAGACATATTGTAGAATTTTTCCAGAAATGGTAAGAGTCAGATCAGAGATGACTGATCAGTGGAGATACCACGATAAGGATTATAGATTTAGAATTCCTTTGATATCTGTATTGTATATGACTCGATTAATACAGAAAGGAGCAGATTGCATCCCTATGTATTCAGTAGACCTCCTGAAATCGAGCCTAGCATTGGCAGATTTGCCAGTAATATATGAATTGGCTGATGCTTGCTTAGATATGATTTTAGATTTGCTTTACATCAGAAAGAAAGATTTCAGAATTGAATTCAGATCAGATATTGAGTGTGTTTTAGAATTCAGCACAGAATAACATTGAATGTATAGAATGATACAGAATGAAGTGAAAGATCAGTAGAAAAGTACCAACCAGGAGTTACATCTGATTTAGTGTTTCTCTTTGGCATGTGTCAGTATATTCAGAGATGTTCTGATGATTCTATGCTTGTTATATCTATGAAGATTTTGATATATTTACAGCATCTGATTGATTGAATAGAATATCTGAAGATTGTATTGAATATGCTGAGAATTGTAATGAATGTATACAGAAATTATTCAGATAAGAATCCTGCTTGAAACAGATTGTATTCACAGTATGCGATATCTGAAGTTAGTATACCGATTGAGTTTGACACAGTTGAGATTGTGATCAGTGGCTGATAAGATATCGATCTCAGAAAGATCAGAAATTTCAGAAATGTCGGAAATGTCAGAAATGTAGTTTGTCTGATTTGGCGAATTATTTTATTCGACTGTTGCTTTATATCTGCTGAGTATTGTTATTGTTCTAAATCAGTATTTGAGACATCTTATATTGTTTTGGGGAGCATATTTTATTTGCAGATGAGATATAACAGTTGATCGGAATGACATAGAGATATTTACCAGAAATCCTTGTTTTATGAGTTCATTGATGTGACACCTTGACCCGTTACAAAAAAAATACAGCGGAATTTAAAATTATCAATTGAAGGATGGAAGGATTACAATTTCATAACATAAAATCATTTACAAAATATTTGCAACCAAAATAAATACATGATCATTCAAATGATATAACAACAAAAATAACATATCATTCCTATGATCATGTCCCAAAATATCACAAAATAACATCTTCCTTCCTTCCAACTCTATATGCATATGACCCCGATCCACGATCACTGTCCTGGTCCGTCACTCTTAGCTGCATCACATGAAATAACTGAAATGAGTATAAAACTCAGCAAGTGGAACTCTTACATAGCAATGAACATATCATACTCTGAAAATCATAACTTTAAAAACATAAGTATCATCAACTCTGAAATAAATATCATAGCAATAGCATAGCAATAAGATGGTATTTCTCTTTACTCTGGTTGGATTGATATCAATAGTAACTCTGTCTGTGGTGCTCGTATCCCATCGATATAAATCGACAACTCTGATAGATAAAAGCCTATGGTCGTTGATCAACTAATTGCATGCAATCTCTGACTATGTATCTATCAATCCATAAAACATTTAAACTCTTTCTCTTTGGCATTTAAATAAACACTTTGCAAACTCTTCTTTTCTCTTGTATTCCCTTTTCATAGCTCGAGACATAAAAATGTCTCCAATATACATAGCAATGGAATCAATACATAATCAAGAATCAATTGAAGGGAATAGCATATTAAAACCTTTGAAACACAATACATATATAATCATGTGAGCACAAGAAGGAGATTCCACTTACAAACCACAAGAACACTTGAATCTAACTCCTTGGTTGAAATCCTACAACAATAATCCATAAATAACACCATCAACACCCCAACAATCAAGAACCCATGCCAAATAATCCATAAATCCAACAAAGACAACAAACCCATATCATCTCTCCTCCAAAACCAAGAAATAACAACACCAAAAGCTTACCTTAGCTTCCTAGCACCAAGGAGAACTTCGATCTCAACTCAAATCACCAACTAGAAGCTTAGATCGAAGGTAGGAAGTCAAAGAAATGAGAGAAACCCTAACCTAAGGAGAGAAAAATCGAAAAATGGGGAGGAAAGAATGAGGAAAAGTAAGCCAACTACCCACTTAAAATCTCGAACAGTAACCCGAAATGCGCGACCGCGGGTGCGGTACGCTCACGGCATTCCACCAAAAATCTGAAATCGACGACCGCGGGTGCGGTCCTGCAATCACCGCGGGTGCGGTCTACACCGCGGGTGCGGTCCTCACTATACCGCGGGTGCGGTGAAGCTACGGCAAAACATCAATAATTCCAATAATTCAGACCGCGGGTGCGGTCCTTACACTGAGCGCGGGTGCGGTGCTGTCACGGCAGAAACAAAATCTCAAGCAACTAAAATCTAACCGAAACGCTGATACAAAACAACCCCCAACCATGAACATCAACAACACCACAAAACAAGAATAATCAACCATACTATAGCCCATAAACACAACTATAACGTCTAAACTAAATAATCCATAAACACACAAAACTTAAACCGTACCGTACTCCAGGCTCGGCTATTACAATTGAACTCACTAGATCTGTATAGGTTACTGATATTTTGTATCTTATTTGATATTACTGTTATTTTGAATCCGTATATGATACAGATTGTTGTGAATCGTTGAGAATATATACAGTTCAATTGTATCGGAGTTATTTTCGAGAGGTACAGCTATTCAGAAATGTGCTCAGAATTTTCAGAACTTGATTTCGATAATCAGAATAGGGTATCGATCAGAGTAACAGATATGTGATTCTGTGTTTCGTATTAGGACTGATTATTTTGTGATGTCAGAATGTTTCAGAATTGTATAACAGAATTGATATCGATAGTCAGAGCCGAATACCAGGTAGGTATATTTTCTTTAATTTATGTTATTAACTGATTTGTTTATGTCAGTAGTTCGAAGTTGAAATCACCGATAATGTCAGAAATGCGCTGTAGGGACTTCAGTTGTCATGTTTGTGACTGAGAATGTATGATATTCGAACAGATAGAGTTGATATAGACAGATTAGATCAGTGGTGACAGAATTTGTATTAAAATGTTGGCAGAAATTGTACTGATATGTATGAATTGCTAACAGAAAAGACAGAAAGATAAAGGTCAGAAGATTTCTTACAGAATTTGTATAGTTTTGACTAGAAATGGGAGTGCATTTCTATGGCCTCCGTAATGAAATTACCGCCATTTTCTACAGATTGTGATATAATATGATTCTGATTGATAGATTTTTCAATCTATATATTATTAGTTTGTACAAGATGATGTACAAACATGACCAAATGACACATATCAGTGTCAGAGAAGTAGTCAGAGAGATCAGAATGCCACAGTAGATTATATCAGATTGTGATTTGATTGATTTTGTACGTGTGACAGAGTATATCACGAGCTCTCTCTTATATGATTTTACAGATTGACAGATAGTCAGAATGTATTATCCAGATATTAGAAGATTTTGGTACAACGTTAGTGCGGGATGCTAGCACTAGTTGACATGAGGTATTGTTACTTTATGGGTAATTGTGTGGTGTACTACACATTCCTTATAAAGAAGATTCAGAAAGGAATAAAGATAGCTCAGAAATGACAGATTTGATAAACCAACATCGGATGATGATGCTTGGTATTGAGAGTGGAAGATTGAATATGTCCCCGAATGGGATAAACAAACTTGATAGCAGCTGATGATAATGATTTGTTATGAGATGTGGTTTGGTATATACGGATGTTGTATAGCCAATGTTGCGAAATTAATTTTCTCAAAGCTATTTTGAGAGATCGAATCGAGAATATAAGATTGAGATTTAAGAATAGATTCATTGAGATAAGTTTTGATTTAAAACTCTGTATACATTTTTTTCTGATATATCTGAATTGATTGTTTGTGAGTTCGGGGACGAACTCAGATCTAAGAGGGGGAGAAATGAAAGGCCCGAGAATTGAGTTTGATACTTTGTATTGATATATATAAAGTATGAATAAGGAAGGCAACAACAGAAGTGGAGAAATGATGTGCAAAACTAGAATATTTTGAGGAAACATCACCGCAACCGCGGTGCCAGACATCACCGCACCCGCGGTGCATGGAAAGTAAGTTGGCAAGAAATTCCGTAGCATCACCGCACCCGAGGTGCTAGCAGGAGCGCACCCGCGGTGCTCGAATCGAGAAAAATAAAGATAATGCCGAAGCATGAGTGCACCCGCGGTGCATGACACGACCGCACCCGCGGTCATGCGTGTAGCATGAAAAATGATGCCACGTTTCAGAATTTGCATGCAGTATATATATGGATGATTGACACGCTAAATCATCAGAAATTCAGTGGAAAGGGGCGAGGCTTTGAGAGAATTTCCTTACGCCTTTTAAACTTGCGATTGTGAGAAATCCGTCCGTCAGAATTCAAATCCGACTTCAGTTCTGAGTTTCTCGTGACACGAGCTACACAAGGACGTAAGTGGTGTTACGTTTTGAGGTGTTTTGAAAATATGATGTTGCTAGAATCGAATATGATTCAGATATAGTATTTCTACTGCCGTAGACATTATAGAATTGAAGTCAGATTAAAGAACATATTGTTTCTGTAATCGTTATGATTTTCGAAAGATATTGACTGAGATTTTAATATCAGAGTTGTGTATTACTGATTTTGAATATACCGATATTGAGATTATGAGTTCTGGTATTATATTCGTGATGTTCAGATTGACGGGGTTATTCAGATTGTATTGTTATGCCGTCGAAACATCAACTGATTTAGATTGATCAGATTCAGATATGATTTCGATTATATTGTGTTGTCGATGATATGATTTGAATTGTGTCTTGTTCAGATATTGATCAGATTATGTACTGAGTTGATTATTGATCAGAACAGATTGTGTATTGAATTATTCACTGACACAGTGTATTCGATATTGTCCTTTCAGATTGGATATGGACAGATTGGGATACAGGTCATCGTCTTCGTCAGACAGGGAAGACAAAGGTATAATTCATGTGATATCTGAGAAGATATAACTCAAATCAGATCTCATTTGAGTTTCCCAATAAAATCACATACTTGATTATTGTTTATCTTCTGATATAATTATGATTTGTTTATAGACTTTATATTCAAATCTTTTGAAATGAACATGCTTTGTTTACAGATTGTTATACATTGTATTTGAGATAGGAAAGTTTGACAGATAGTCAGACTTCTAGATGTTCGGTGTATCTCAGCTTAGGAGCAGCTCTGACTCCTATTGCAGCCGTCGATACAGCTCAGACCGAAGTCTAGGAATAAGACGTACAGTCACCCCGAGTGGGAGGGTAGGTGACAGCCATTGACGTCTTATTCACACCGGGATCCCTAGAGTTATAGTTGAGTCGAGTCTAGACATGATTTGACTAGAACTGCATGCGTCTATGGATGTGGTTTCATAGACTATGAAACCCATTGCTATTGATTTCAGTCATAATAGCATGTTTTTATGATTTAATTTGAGTAGCATGTTTATCTGCTTCGAGTTGCATGCTTATCTTGATTAAATTTCATAGAGTATGAAATCTATTGATTTGAATTATATTCATGATAGAATATTTCATGATTTACTTTATGTAAATGCATGTTTACCATGTTTTATACTGGGATTTATTCTCACCGTAGTTATCCGGCTGTTGTCTTGTTTTGTATGTGTGCATGACAACAGGTGGGACTGGATCGGGGTCAAGAGGATGAGGAGAGAAGAAGAGTTAGCGTGGTGATTCCGGACTTACTGTAGATTTGGTTTATTACTTGAACTTAGTAACCAAACCTTAGACTTAGATTGTACAGTATTGTACTTTTATACTGACATGTATTTTATACTGAGATGTATATTATTTAGATTCCATTACCTTCCGCATTTACATTTTAAAAAGAAAAATTTTTAGACCCTGTTTATCAGAACTGATAATTAAATACCAACGTTGATTAAGAAGATGATTAGCGTCCGGGTCCCCACAACAGGTGGTATCAGAGCGATAGATCCTTTAGATTGAGATAGTCAGAACTGATAGATCCTTTAGACTGAGTCAGATTGAGATAGAAGAGAATGAGCGGGGTAGATTGGATTTTCTTCCCTTGCATGTGATTGCTAGCATGAGAATTATTTCAATGTTGAATTACATTGTGTGTGCTAGCATGATTTATTGCTTTACCTATTACATGTTGTTTGTTATCTGAGTTGACTACAGCATGTAATTGCCAAGACTGAATCAGAAATGAGTCTGAATCAGAGGTATATGATCAGAGCAGGGCTGAGACAAATTATATAGATTGTATATTGATTTGTTTGATATTCAGATATACCGCCTCGGAGAATTCCAGAAAGGGGTAGTACTTCTTCTGAACAGATAGATGCATCAGAAACTCGGATGGAAGTAAAGTTGGCAGAACTTCAATTATTACAGCCGCCCATTCTGAGTGGTACCGAGACATCTGAAGATTGTCAGAACTGGGTTGATGACATAGAAATACTATTTGATCTACTGGATTGTACAGATGAACAGAGAGTTAAATTGGTATTTCACCAGTTATGAGAGGCTGCCAGAAGTTGGTGGATTACAATTAAAGGAGTATTAGCACAACGTGGTACTATGATCACTTGGGAAGTCTTCAAGACTGAATTCTATCAAAGATTTTTCTCCGTTTCCTACCGAGAGGACAAAAGAGCAGAATTTGAGAATTTGAGCCAAGGTCAATTGAATATTGAAGGATATGTGGCTAAATTCTCTACTCTACTGGGTTTTGCTCCTCATTTAGCTGGAAATGATGAAGATATAGTGAATCAGTTCATCAGAGGGTTGAATTCGGAGGTAGTTGCATTTATGAATCTGCAACGACCTTACCATTTTGCTGATATCTTGAGTAGAGCAAAGAGAGCTGAGGCGAGTCTGATTAGACAATTGACAAGGTTGTGTGTGAAGTAACCCCAGACACAGCAATCCCCTCTTCGATATGATCATGGCAGTACGAGTGGGAAGCAAGATTTGCTGAAAGCTCGAAAGAAGCCATTCAAGAAGTTGGGGAGTGGTTCCTCTAGCTCCAGTGGTTCTAGCCCGAGTTATACTGGAGTGTATTGCAGAACTTGCGGAGGAATACATCCCACGGAGCTATGCCAGGGAGTTACTGGTAGTTGTCGTATCTGCCGACAGCCGAGGCACTTTGCTAAGGTTTGTCCACAGAGAGGTTCCCGAAGATCTTAGAGGGCTGGACCATTTGGCTATGTGATCGAGGGACAGACCCAGGACTTACCGGGTGACATAGTGACAGGTACTGATCTTTTACGATTATGTTGCATATGTATTGATATATACTAATGCATTTCTTAAGGTTATCTTTGACTGAGTTGCATTGATACATGATGTACCTGTTGGGTCTGTTTATACTGTAGTATTAATCTTTGTACCTTTTGGGAAAGAAAGATTGATATCAGAGATTTCTGTAGATATTGTGTACTACAGTAAGATGGGAATGAAATAGAGATAGATTATGATGTACTTTTGTTTGCTGATTTGAACGCATTATTGATATGAATATGCTGAAAAAGTACAGACATATTGTAGAATTTTTCCAGAAATGGTAAGAGTCAGATCAGAGATGACTGATCAGTGGAGATACCACGATAAGGATTCTAGATTTAGAATTCCTTTGATATCTGTATTGTATATGACTCGATTAATACAGAAAGGAGCAGATTGCATCCCTATGTATTCAGTAGACCTACTGAAATCGAGCCTAGCATTGGCAGATTTGCCAGTAATATATGAATTGGCTGATGCTTGCCTAGATAAGATTTTAGATTTGATTTACATCAGAAAGAAAGATTTCAGAATTGAATTCAGATCAGATATTGAGTGTGTTTTAGAATTCAGCACAGAATAACATTGAATGTATAGAATGATACAGAATGAAGTGAAAGATCAGTAGAAAAGTACCAACCAGGAGTTACATATTATTTAGTGTTTCTCTTTGGCATGTGTCAGTATATTCAGAGATGTTCTGATGATTCTATGCTTGTCATATCTATGAAGATTTTGATATATTTACAGCATCTGATTGATTGAATAGAATATCTGAAGATTGTATTGAATATGCTGATAACTGTAATGAATGTATACAGAAATTATTCAGATAAGAATCATGCTTGAAACAGATTGTATTCAGAGTATGCGATATCTGAAGTTAGTATACCGATTGAGTTTGACACAGTTGAGATTGTGATCAGTGGCTGATAAGATATCGATCTCAGAAAGATCAGAAATTTCAGAAATGTCGGAAATGTCAGAAATGTAGTTTGTCTGATTTGGCGGATTATTTTATTCGACTGTTGCTTTATATCTGCTGAGTATTGTTATTGTTCTAAATCAGTATTTGAGACATCTTATATTGTTTTGGGGAGCATATTTTATTTGCAGATGAGATATAACAGTTGATCGGAATGACATAGAGATATTTACAAGAAATCCTTGTTTTATGAGTTCATTGATGTGACACCTTGACCCGTTACAAAAAAAATACAGCGGAATTTAAAATTATCAATTGAAGGATGGAAAGATTACAATTTCATAACATAAAATCATTTACAAAATAATTGCAACCAAAATAAATACATGATCATTCAAATGATATAACAACAAAAATAACATATCATTCCTATGATCATGTCCCAAAATATCAACAAAATAACATCTTCCTTCCTTCCAACTCTATATGCATATGAACCCGATCCACGATCACTGTCCTGGTCCGTCACTCTTAGCTGCATCACATGAAATAACTGAAATGAGTATAAAACTCAGCAAGTGGAACTCTTACATAGCAATGAACATATCATACTCTGAAAATCATAACTTTAAAAACATAAGTATCATCAACTCTGAAATAAATATCATAGCAATAGCATAGCAATAAGATGGTATTTCTCTTTACTCTGGTTGGATTGATATCAATAATAACTCTGTCTATGGTGCTCGTATCCCATCGATATAAATCGACAACTCTGATGGATAAAAGCCTATGGTCGTTGATCAACTAATTGCATGCAATCTCTGACTATGTATCTATCAATCCATAAAACATTTAAACTCTTTCTCTTTGGCATTTAAATAAACACTTTGCAAACTCTTCTTTTCTCTTGTATTCCCTTTTCATAGCTCGAGACATAAAAATGTCTCCAATATACATAGCAATGGAATCAATACATAATCAAGAATCAATTGAAGGGAATAGCATATTAAAACCTTTGAAACACAATACATATATAATCATGTGAGCACAAGAAGGAGATTCCACTTACAAACCACAAGAACACTTGAATCTAACTCCTTGGTTGAAATCCTACAACAATAATCCATAAATAACACCATCAACACCCCAACAATCAAGAACCCATAACAAATAATCCATAAATCCAACAAAGACAACAAACCCATATCATCTCTCCTCCAAAACCAAGAAATAACAACACCAAAAGCTTACCTTAGCTTCCTAGCACCAAGGAGAACTTCGATCTCAACTCAAATCACCAACTAGAAGCTTAGATCAAAGGTAGGAAGTCAAAGAAATGAGAGAAACCCTAACCTAAGGAGAGAAAAATCGAAAATGGGGAGGAAAGAATGAGGAAAAGTAAGACAACTACCCACTTAAAATCTCGAACAGTAACCCGAAATGCGCGACCGCGGGTGCGCTACTCTTGTACCGCGGGTGCGGTACGCTCACGGCATTCCACCAAAAATCTGAAATCGACAACCGCGGGTGCGGTCCTCACTATACCGCGGGTGCGGTGAAGCTACGGCAAAACATCAATAATTCCAATAATTCAGACCGCGGGTGCGGTCCTTACACTGAGCGCGGGTGCGGTGCTGTCACGGCAGAAACAAAATCTCAAGCAACTAAAATCTAACCGAAACGCTGATACAAAACAACCCCCAACCATGAACATCAACAACACCACAAAACAAGAATAATCAATCATACTACAGCCCATAAACACAACTCTAACGTCTAAACTAAATAATCCATAAACACACAAAACTTAAACCGTACCGTACACCAGGCTCGGCTATTACAATTGAACTCACTAGATCTGTATAGGTTACTGATATTTTGTATCTGATTTGATATTACTGTTATTTTGAATCCGTATATGATACAGATTGTTGTGAATCGTTGAGAATATATACAGTTCAATTGTATCGGAGTTATTTTCGAGAGGTACAGCTATTCAGAAATGTGCTCAGAATTTTCAGAACTTGATTTCGATAATCAGAATAGGGTATCGATCAGAGTAACAGATATGTGATTCTGTGTTTTGTATTAGGACTGATTATTTTGTGATGTCAGAATGTTTCAGAATTGTATAACAGAATTGATATCGATAGTCAGAGCCGAATACCAGGTAGGTATATTTTCTTTAATTTATGCTATTAACTGATTTGTTTATGTCAGTAGTTCGAAGTTGAAATCACCGATAATGTCAGAAATGCGCTGTAGGGACTTCAGTTGTCATGTTTGTGACTGAGAATGTATGATATTCGAACAGATAGAGTTGATACAGACAGATTAGATCAGTGGTGACAGAATTTGTATTAAAATGTTGACAGAAATTGTACTGATATGTATGAATTTCTAACAGATAAGACAGAAAGATAAAGGTCAGAAGATTTCTTACAGAATTTGTATAGTTTTGACTAGAAATGGGAGTGCATTTCTATGGCCTCCGTAATGAAATTACCGCCATTTTCTACAGATTGTGATATAATATGATTCTGATTGATAGATTGTTCAATCTATATATTATTAGTTTGTACAAGATGATGTACAAACATGACCAAATGACACAGATCAGTGTCAGAGAAGTGGTCAGAGAGATCAGAATGCCACAGTAGATTATATCAGATTGTGATTTGATTGATTTTGTACGTGTGACAGAGTATATCACGAGCTCTCTCTTATATGATTTTACAGATTGACAGATAGTCAGAATGTATTATCCAG
Organism: Primulina eburnea; assembly: GCF_022965805.1. NCBI lineage: Eukaryota > Viridiplantae > Streptophyta > Magnoliopsida > Lamiales > Gesneriaceae > Primulina > Primulina eburnea. Next base: position 17,782,666 of record NC_133117.1, read on the forward strand.
ATATTAGAAGATTTTGGTACAACGTTAGTGCGGGATGCTAGCACTAGTTGACATGAGGTATTGTTACTTTATGGGTAATTGTGTTGTGTACTACACAGTCCTTATAAAGAAGATTCAGAAAGGAATAAAGATAGCTCAGAAATGACAGATTTGATAAACCAACATCGGATGATGATGCTTGGTATTGAGAGTGGAAGATTGAATATGTCCCCGAATGGGATAAACAAACTTGATAGCAGCTGATGATAATGATTTGTTATGTGATGTGGTTTGGTATATACGGATGTTGTATAGCCAATGTTGCGAAATTAATTTTCTCAAAGCTATTTTGAGAGATCGAATCGAGAATATAAGATTGAGATTTCAGAATAGATTCATTGAGATAAGTTTTGATTTAAAACTCTGTATACATTTTTTTCTGATATATCTGAATTGATTGTTTGTGAGTTCGGGGACGAACTCAGATCTAAGAGGGGGAGAAATGTAAGGCCCGAGAATTGAGTTTGATACTTTGTATTGATATATATAAAGTATGAATAAGGAAGGCAACAAAAGAAGTGGAGAAATGATGTGCAAAACTAGAATATTTTGAGGAAACATCACCGCAACCGCGGTGCCAGACATCACCGCACCCGCGGTGCATGGACAGTAAGTTGGCAAGAAATTCCGTAGCATAACCGCACCCGCGGTGCTAGCAGGAGCGCACCCGCGGTGCTCGAATCTAGAAAAATAAAGATAATGCCGAAGCATGAAATGTAATGCCCGGAAATTTAATCCTAGTAATCTATAATTATTGATATATAATTTGATATGATTATGAAAGGATTAATCGGGACATGAAATGAGATTAAATATGACGGGTGCAAGTGTTGGACAGAACAGTGGCGCCCGAGCGGTAAGAAATGACCGCCCGAGCGCCAAAGTTCCATAAAAATACATCTTGGACAGAAGGTGTGGCGCCCGGGCGGTAGTTTTTGACCGTCCGAGCGCCAAATGTGTTGTGGGGACCCGGACGCTAATCAAGTTCTTAATCATAAATGGGACTAATTAATCAATTAAAAACAGGGTCTAAATTTTTTTTTTTAAAATGCGGAACGTAGTGACATACAACATATATACATATCAGTATATAAAATACAAATCCTGTATTTCACATTTATTCAAGCTAGGGTTTAAAACTAAAGTCAAGTGTTTAACCCTACAACTAGTACAAGTCCGGTGCCACCACTCTAATCACGATCTAGCTCTTCATCTCCTCGACCCTGGACCTGTCCCACCTGTTGTCAAGTACACATACAGACAAGACAACAGCCGGATAACTCCGGTGAGAATAAATCCCAGTATAAATCAACGAAACATGCAATCATATAAACAATATAAAGCATGTAATCAGGTAACAGAATATGTAACAAATCTGAAACATAATCAATATCATGCTGTCGACAATACTCGTAGATCTACAATTCAGACTAGACTCAATCCTAGTCTAGGGATCCCGGTTTCCAGATGTGGTATTCCTATATCGAATTCCGTAAAGGATGGAATCATAATCTCTATTACTCGATATAACCAGTGCCCCGGTATTCCTATATCGAATTCCGTAATAGAAGAATTCCAACCCCTTTACTCGATATAACCAAATATGGTGTTCCTATATCGAATTCCGTAATGGATTCCATTACTCGATATAACCATACATCCAGTGTCCTGACCTAACCGTCAAGGACTGTAGTTCTATCGCTAGCATCCTATCTTGAGACATCGTGCAATGTGCCGTGGCGATACCACCACTATCCGGCACTTCTGTCACAAGATAACTCGTCTAATACCTGTCATCTAAATTCAAGAGAACAAGTACATTAATCAATATAATGCAAATATCCATGCAATAAAATAAAGTATGTGATTTAGGGAAACCCAAGTCTAAAACGACTCGAGTCCATCTCCCAATACCACATTGACTTATACCTTTCTTTCGTCGGTTTCTGGCTCAGTCGAAGTCCTGAACTCACAATCTGTCTGGTACTGACAATATCAATAATCTCATATCAATATATCAGTCAATTCCATAATAATCTGATCAATCTGGATTTAATTCAAAATTGACGGCATAACTGTATAATCTCAATATTCCCGTCAATACAACATTACCAGATAACAGTTACAATCCATAACTTATATCCAGTATAATCCATAATCCAATCATAATTCAAATCTGTCCGGTATAACTCAATATACCCTAAAAATTCATAACAATTCCATAATCAGTCCGTTTCTCAGTCTGACTTCGATTCTAGGATGTCTAACATATCAAGAACATCATATATGAATTCCATTCAATTCTGACAACAGCAAAATATCAAAGCATGTCAAAACGTAGCAAAACTTACGTCCAGTTGTAGCCTACGTTGCTAGGAACTCGGTACCGAAGTCGGATTTAAAATCTAACGGACGGATTTCTCATAATCAAATTGAACGTGATTTCTCCCCGGAAGCTTTCGTTCTTTTCCTCTGAGATTCTGAGGAAATTTCGCATGTATATATATATATATATATATACATCCATAACATGCATTAGGACGAGTGGCTCGATCTTGGCTCAACACGTCTCTCGCTCGGGCGGACATAAATTTCCGCCCGGGCGAGCAACTCTCGGCCCTTCTGCGCGATTCAGTCTCGCTCGGGCGAGCACAAACTTCCGCCCGGGCGAGTAACTCTCGGCCCTCTTCCACTAGGCACTCGCGCTCGGGCGGTTAAAAACTTCCGCCCAGGCGCGCCATCTTCGCCCAACAATTTAGTCTTCTCAAATTAATCTCAAAATGGTCCGGGTTATAATCGTGTCCACTAAAAATCAATAATCTCAGATTAACATGATATCAAATCTTGGGCATTACATTTCTCCCCCCCTAAGATACGATTTCGTCCTCGAAATCACAAACTGTCAATCGTATTAATAAGGAGTATGTATACAAACACTGTATCAAAATTTACATCAGTGAAACAATGCTGGAAATTCCTATCTCATGTCAGATTCAGTCTCCCAAGTAGCTTCTTCAACCCCATGACGAGTCCATTGTACTTTCACAAGAGGAATCGTCTTTGTTCTGAGCTGTTTTTCTTTACGATCTATAATCCGGATCGGTTTCTCGACATAACTCAATGTCTCATCCAGCTCAGTCTCGTCTGGTTGAATCACGTGAGAATCATCAGGGAGATATTTCCTCAGCATCGATACATGAAAAACATCATGTATTCCAGATAATGGAGGCGGCAATGCTAGTCGATAGGCACGATCTCCTATCTTTTCAAGAATCTCATATGGACCTACATATCTTGGAGACAATTTCCCTTTCTTGCCAAATCTGACAACACCTCTGAAAGGAGAAATCTTCAGGAATACTCGGTCTCCAGTCTCAAATACCAACGGTCGTCGTCGAAGGTTGGCATATTTGGCTTGTCTGTCCTGAGCTGCCTTCATTTTCTTTTGAATCAATTTCACTTTATCGGTCATATCTCTGATCATGTCAGGTCCAGTCTCAGGAACTTCAGAGATATCATCCCAATACAATGGGGATCGACACTTCTTTCCGTACAACGCTTCGAATGGTGCCATCTCAATACTCGTCTGATAGCTGTTGTTGTACGAAAATTCACAAAGTGGCAATGCATCTTGCCAATTAGTACTAAAATCAAGTACTACAGCTCTCAGCATATCTTCCAGGGTCTGGATAGTCCGCTCTGACTGTCCATCGGTCTGTGGATGATATGCGGTACTCAGATGTAACTTCGTACCTAGAGCTTGTTGCAGGCTCTGCCAGAAGTGCGAAGTAAATCGAGGATCACGATCTGAAACGATCGACTTCGGCACTCCGTGCAATCTAATCACTTCTCGAACATAAATATCGGCCATCTGATCATGTCTATATGTCATCTTGTATGGAATAAAACATGCAGATTTGGTCAATCGATCAATCACGACCCAAATCGCATCACAACCTCGGGAGGATCTCGGCAACTGTGTCACAAAATCCATGGATATGGAATAAAACATGCAGATTTGGTCAATCGATCAATCACGACCCAAATCGCATCACAACCTCGGGAGGATCTCGGCAACTGTGTCACAAAATCCATGGAAATGTGATCCCATTTCCATTCAGGAATGGACAAACTCTGTAATAATCCTCCTGGTTTCTTTCTTTCAGCTTTCACCTGTTGGCAATTCAGACACTTGGAAACAAATTTAGTCACATCAGATTTCATCTGTTTCCACCAATACTGTGTCTTTAAATCATTATACATTTTCCTTCCACCAGGATGAATGCTAAAACGACTGTTGTGCGCTTCTGTCAGTATTTGCTGTCTCAAGTCTGAAACATTTGGCACAACCATACGATTATTCACATACAAGACATTGTCACGAACCTGATATTCCGATTGATGTCCAGATCTAACCATCGCAATCGAATTCTGTACATTCTGATCAATTTTCTGCGCCTCTTTGATTCTCAATATCAATTCTGGTTCAGCTCGAATTGCATATAATCTTAGAGGCTGACAATCCGTCTCAAAAGCTAATCCAGACAAACAGCAGTCTTCTATCAAATTCGAGACACCTATCGTCGATAAGGATAGCGCACATACCTTTCGACTCAACACATCTGCTGCTGCATTGGACTTCCCTGGATAATATTTAATCTCACAATCAAAGTCTTTCAGTAAATCCAGCCATCTCGGCTGTCTCATATTCAGCTCTGATTGCGAAAATAGATATTTCAAGCTTTTGTGATCAGAATATATCTCAAATTTTTCACCGTACAGATAATGCCGCCATCTCTTCAATGCAAAGACTATGGCTGCCAATTCAAGATCATGAATTGGGTAACGAGTTTCATGGGGTTTCAACTGTCTTGAGGCATAAGCAATCACATGCCCTCGCTGCATCAAAACACAACCCAATCCTCGGTGAGATGCATCACAATAAACAACAAATCCACCAGTGCCTGAAGGTATCGTCAACACAGGCGCACTGGTCAGTCTCTTTTTCAACTCAAGAAAACTGGATTCACAGTCTTCTGTCCACACGAATGGAGCATTCTTCTGAGTTAACTGCGTAATCGGTTTGGCAATACTCGAGAAATCTTTAATAAATCGTCGATAATATCCTGCCAAACCCATAAAACTGCGAATTTCTGGTACAGATATAGGTCTCGGCCAACTCATCACGGCTTCAACCTTACTAGGATCAACTGATATACCGTCTCCCGATATAATGTGACCCAAAAACACAACCTGTTTCAGCCAAAACTTGCATTTCGACAATTTAGCATACAGTTTCTCTGCCCTCAAAATTCTCAACACAGTCCTCAGATGATTAGCATGCTCAATCATATTCTTTGAATAAATCAATATATCATCAATGAATATGATAACAAAATCATCCAAGTATTTCTGAAATACGCGGTTCATCAATCCCATAAATACCGCAGGTGCATTCGTCAAACCAAAAGGCATGACAATAAACTCATAGTGTCCATACCTGGTTCTGAATGCTGTCTTTGAGATATCAGAATCCCTGACTCTCAATTGATGGTATCCAGATCTCAAGTCGATCTTGGAATATACCGATGAACCCTGCAACTGATCAAATAAATCATCAATACGAGGCAATGGGTATTTATTCTTTACTGTTGCCTTGTTCAGCTGTCTATAGTCAATACAAAGTCTCATCGACCCGTCTTTCTTTCTCACGAACAGTACTGGAGCACCCCAAGGAGACACACTCGGTCTAATGTACCCCTTGGCCAGTAAATCCTCCAACTGTTCTTTCAATTCCTTCAACTCGATCGGTGCCATCCGGTAAGGAGCTCTCGAAATCGGAACTGTTCCTGGCATTAGCTCAATGCTGAAGTCTATCTCTCGAATCGGAGGCAATCCAGGAATCTCGTCTGGAAAGACATCAGCAAATTCGCACACCACTGGCAAATCCGCCAATGATGGGCTCGATTTCAGTAAATCAACTGAATATACCAGGAATCCATCCGCTCCCTTCTGCAATAATCGAGTCATATTCATTGCAGATATCAAAGGAATTCTAGCACGAGAACCCTTACCATAAAATTTCCACTTCTCTGCCATCTCAGGTCTGAATCGAACAATCTTGTGGAAACAATCGACTGTAGCTCGGTACTTGGTCAACATGTCGATGCCGACAATGCAATCAAAATCAGATAAACCAAGAACCATACAGTCTAAATCAATCGTATGCCCATCGTACTGCAGTATACACGATTTCACAGATTTTACCGATATCAACCCTGTTCCTAACGGCGACGTGACAGATACTACAGTAGCTAAGGACTCAACAGGCAATGAATGCATTAAAGCAAATCGCTCAGACATAAAATTATGTGATGCACCAGTATCAATCAGTACGTAAGCAGGATAACCAGAAATAAAACAGTTACCTGCAACTACATCATCAGGTGCATCCTGTGCCTGCTCCTCGGTCAAAGCAAAAACTCTGGCCTGCTGTCTCGGAGGCTGGCTCGCGGTCTGGCCCCCTCCTGGCCTCTGCTGTGACAAAGTAGACGGTACTGGCTGAAAGGAATGAACGGCAGATGGTCGTCTACCTGCCTGAGCCACTGATCCCGATGACTCGGCTGCCTGCGATCCCTGGGCACCTCGCTGTGGACACACTCGGGCAAAGTGTCCCTGCTGTCTACAGATACGACAGCTGCCAACTACTCCTCGGCACTGATCTGTGGAATGCCTCCCTCCACAAGTACCACAGTACGGTCCTGCATAGCTCTGGCCCTGACCGGTCTGTCTAGAGCCACTCGAACTGGACGAGGTAGTCCCTGATTTCTTGAATGGCTTCCCTCTAGCCTTCAAGAAATCCTTCTTTCCGCTACCGCTGCTGCCACCTTCAAATCGAGGAGGTTGTTGTTGTCCCGGTGCTGGAAGCACAAACGAAGCCTCTTTCTGCCTCATCAGGCCTGCCTCGGCTCCCTTGGCTCTGTTCAGGGCATCGGTGAAGTTGTTGGGCCTCCCAGTATTTACCAGCGTAAAAATCTCAGGATTTAGGCCATTTATGAACTGATCTGCTACGGCCTCATCATGTTCAGCTACGTGGGGAGCAAATCGGAGCAATGTCGAAAACTTAGCCACATAATCCTCAATGTTCAACTGGCCTTGTTTCAGGTTTGCAAACTCGGCTCCCTTGTCCTTCCTATAAGAAACTGGAAAGAACCGTAGATAAAATTCAGATTTGAACACATTCCAGGTAATGGCCGTACCTCGCTGTTCCAATGCCCTTTTAGTCGTGATCCACCAGTGTTTAGCAACGTCATGCAACTGGTGTATTATCAGTTTCACCCTCTTTTCCTCAGTATACTCCAAAGATTCAAACAGTGATTCAATGTCGTCCAACCAACTTTCACATTCCACGGAGTTCTCCGTTCCTTTCAAAGTCGGTGGATGAAATGACTGAAACCTTTTCAGCAATTTCTCCATTGCTGTAGGTGTCACATCCATGGGAGGATTCGAGGTACTCCCCTGTTCTGGCATTCTCCTCGGAGGCATATCTGAAATCAAAAGGATTAGCAATCCCAACCCAAAGTTCTATTTCAGTCCTCCTCCGATCATCTTACTGCTGATCCAGAATCGGCTCTGATTCGTTCTCAATAATACATGTTTTCAAATCAAGTCAGATAAACAGATAAACATGCATTATAAAGCAGTAAAGCATACTAGCAATCAAAAGCAAGGAAAGAAAATCTCATTCTACCCCGCTCACTAGCTCCTATCTCAATCTCAAGGATCTATCGCTCTGATACCACCTGTTGTGGGGACCCGGATGCTAATCAAGTTCTTAATCATAAATGGGACTAATTAATCAATTAAAAACAGGGTCTAAAATTTTTTTTTTAAAATGCGGAACGTAGTGACATACAACATATATACATATCAGTATATAAAATACAAATCCTGTATTTCACATTTATTCAAGCTAGGGTTTAAAACTAAAGTCAAGTGTTTAACCCTACAACTAGTACAAGTCCGGTGCCACCACTCTAATCACGATCTAGCTCTTCATCTCCTCGACCCTGGACCTGTCCCACCTGTTGTCAAGTACACATACAGACAAGACAACAGCCGGATAACTCCGGTGAGAATAAATCCCAGTATAAATCAACGAAACATGCAATCATATAAACAATATAAAGCATGTAATCAGGTAACAGAATATGTAACAAATCTGAAACATAATCAATATCATGCTGTCGACAATACTCGTAGATCTACAATTCAGACTAGACTCAATCCTAGTCTAGGGATCCCGGTTTCCAGATGTGGTATTCCTATATCGAATTCCGTAAAGGATGGAATCATAATCTCTATTACTCGATATAACCAGTGCCCCGGTATTCCTATATCGAATTCCGTAATAGAAGAATTCCAACCCCTTTACTCGATATAACCAAATATGGTGTTCCTATATCGAATTCCGTAATGGATTCCATTACTCGATATAACCATACATCCAGTGTCCTGACCTAACCGTCAAGGACTGTAGTTCTATCGCTAGCATCCTATCTTGAGACATCGTGCAATGTGCCGTGGCGATACCACCACTATCCGGCACTTCTGTCACAAGATAACTCGTCTAATACCTGTCATCTAAATTCAAGAGAACAAGTACATTAATCAATATAATGCAAATATCCATGCAATAAAATAAAGTATGTGATTTAGGGAAACCCAAGTCTAAAACGACTCGAGTCCATCTCCCAATACCACATTGACTTATACCTTTCTTTCGTCGGTTTCTGGCTCAGTCGAAGTCCTGAACTCACAATCTGTCTGGTACTGACAATATCAATAATCTCATATCAATATATCAGTCAATTCCATAATAATCTGATCAATCTGGATTTAATTCAAAATTGACGGCATAACTGTATAATCTCAATATTCCCGTCAATACAACATTACCAGATAACAGTTACAATCCATAACTTATATCCAGTATAATCCATAATCCAATCATAATTCAAATCTGTCCGGTATAACTCAATATACCCTAAAAATTCATAACAATTCCATAATCAGTCCGTTTCTCAGTCTGACTTCGATTCTACGATGTCTAACATATCAAGAACATCATATTTGAATTCCATTCAATTCTGACAACAGCAAAATATCAAAGCATGTCAAAACGTAGCAAAACTTACGTCCAGTTGTAGCCTACGTTGCTAGGAACTCGGTACCGAAGTCGGATTTAAAATCTAACGGACGGATTTCTCATAATCAAATTGAACGTGATTTCTCCCCGGAAGCTTTCGTTCTTTTCCTCTGAGATTCTGAGGAAATTTCGCATGTATATATATATATATATATATATATATATATATATATATATATACATCCATAACATGCATTAGGACGAGTGGCTCGATCTTGGCTCAACACGTCTCTCGCTCGGGCGGACATAAATTTCCGCCCGGGCGAGCAACTCTCGGCCCTTCTGCGCGATTCAGTCTCGCTCGGGCGAGCACAAACTTCCGCCCGGGCGAGTAACTCTCGGCCCTCTTCCACTAGGCACTCGCGCTCGGGCGGTTAAAAACTTCCGCCCAGGCGCGCCATCTTCGCCCAACAATTTAGTCTTCTCAAATTAATCTCAAAATGGTCCGGGTTATAATCGTGTCCACTAAAAATCAATAATCTCAGATTAACATGATATCAAATCTTGGGCATTACATGTGTAATCCGGAAGAATTGGACAGAAGATACCGCGCTCGAGCGGTAGTTTATTACCGCCCGAGCGCCGACCGAAATTCATGAAAATGTGACTCGTTTCTTTAACCGACCAATTGGATATATATACATATCTATACGTTGGTTTAGGGGAAAAGAAAAGAAAGAATCGGAAAAAGGGTTCTGGTATATTTGTTGAAAATCCTTACGCCTTTTCTGAGAAATCCGTCCGTCTGATCTTGAATCCGACTTCGGTATCGAATTCCTAGCAACGTAGGCTACAACTTGACGTAAGTTTTGCTACGTTTTGACATGCTTTGAAATTATGCTATTGTCAGAATTGAATAGGATTCATATATGATGTTCTTGATATGTTAGACATCGTAGAATCGAAGTCAGATTAAGAAACGGACTGATTATGGAATTGTTATGAATTTTCTGGGGTATATCGAATTATACCGGACAGATTTGGATTATGAATGAATTACAGACTGTAATGGATATGAGTTATGATTTGTAATTGATGTCTGTTGATTTGGTATTGACGGGGATACTGAGATTGTACCGTTATACCGTTGATTTTGAATTTAATCCAGATTGATCAGATTGTTATGGAATTGACTAGTATATTGATATGAGATTATTGATATTGTCAGTACCAGACAGATTGTGAGTTCAGGACTTTGACTGAGCAAGAAACCGACGAAAGAAAGGTATAAGTCAATGTGGTATTGGGAGATGGACTTGAGTCGGGTTAGACTTGGGTTTCCCTAAATCACATACTTTACTTTATTGCATTGATATTTGCATTGATTGATTGATATACTTGTTTTCTTGAGTTATAGATTACAGGTATTAGAAGAGTAATCTTATGACAGAAGTGCCGTTAGTGGTGGAATCACCACGGGCACATTGCACGATGTCATAAGATGGTGTATTGGCGGTTGTGCCAAAGACTGTTACTGGATGTTTGGCTATCGATGTGGATAGGATGGTGGCTTTTTCTATTACTTTTAATCAGTATTGTATCGATGTGGATAGATTAGTAGCTCTTCTATTACTGTTAATCGATGTCATATCGATGTGGATAGAATTAGAGTTGCTTCTATTACTGTTAATCGTTACTATATTGATGTGGATAGAATAATAGCTTCCTCTATTACTGGTAATCGATACCATATCGATGTGAATAGAACTGGAGTCTTTTCTATTACTGTTGATCGATACCATATCTGCGTGGATAGAACTGGAGTCTTTTCTATTACTGCTAGTCGATATATGCATGCCAACTTCTAGAATCAGGATCCCTAGACTAGGATTGAGTCTAGTCTGAATGATGTAGCTACGAGTATTGTCGACAGTTTGATATTGATTATGTTTCAGACTTTGTTACATATATCCGTTACCTGATTACATGCTTTATATTGTTTATATGATTGCATGTTTCGTTGATTTATACTGGGATTATATTCTCACCGGAATTATCCGGTTGTTGTCTTGTTTGTATGTGTACTTGACAACAGGTGGGACAGGATCAGGGTCCAGGAAATGAAGAGAGAGATCGTGATTAGAGTGGTGGCACCGGACTTGGACTAGAGATAGGGTTGAACACTTGATAGTAGTTGTCAAACCCTAGTTTGAATAAATGTTTGTGATACAGGACTTGTATTTTATATACTGATATGTATATTAGTTTGATTTCACTACGTTCCGCATTTTTTTAAAAAAAAAAATTTTAGACCCTGTGTTATGATTGATTAATTAGTCCCAATGACGATTATGATTATGATTAGCGTCCGGGTCCCCACAAGCGCACCCGCGGTGCATGACACGACCGCACCCGCGGTCATGCGTGTAGCATGAAAAATGATGCCACGTTTCAGAATTTGCATGCAGTATATATGGATGATTGACACGCTAAATCATCAGAAATTCAGTGGAAAGGGGCGAGGCTTTGAGAGAATTTCCTTACGCCTTTTAAACTTGCGATTGTGAGAAATCCGTCCGTCAGAATTCAAATCCGACTTCAGTTCTGAGTTCCTCGTGACACGAGCTACACAAGGACGTAAGTGGTGTTAAGTTTTGAGGTGTTTTGAAAATATGATGTTGCTAGAATCGAATATGATTCAGATATGGTATTTCTACTGCCGTAGACATTATAGAATTGAAGTCAGATTAAAGAACAGATTGTTTCTGTAATCGTTATGATTTTCGAAAGATATTGACTGAGATTTTAATATCAGAGTTGTGTATTACTGATTTTGAATATACCGATATTGAGATTATGAGTTCTGGTATTATATTCGTGATGTTCAGATTGACGGGGTTATTCAGATTGTATTGTTATGCCGTCGAAACATCAGCTGATTTAGATTGATCAGATTCAGATACGATTTCGATTATATTGTGTTGTCGATGATATGATTTGAATTGTGTCTTGTTCAGATATTGATCAGATTATGTACTGAGTTGAGTATTGATCAGAACAGATTGTGTATTGAATTTTTCACTGACATAGTGTATTCGATATTAACCTTTCAGATTGGATATGGACAGATTGGGATACAGGTCATCGTCTTCGTCAGACAGGGAAGACAAAGGTATAATTCATGTGATATCTGGGAAGATATAACTCAAATCAGATCTCATTTGAGTTTCCAAATAAAAGCACATACTTGATTATTGTTTATCTTCTGATATAATTATGATTTGTTTATAGACTTTATATTCAAATCTTTTGAAATGAACATGCTTTGTTTACAGATTTTTATACGTTGCATTTGAGATTAGTCAGACTTCTAGATGTTCGGTGTATCTCAGCTTAGGAGCAGCTCTGACTCCTATTGCAGCCGTCGATACAGCTCGGACCGAAGTCTAGGAATAAGACGTACAGTCACCCCGAGTGGGAGGGTAGGTGACAGCCATTGACGTCTTATTCACACTGGGATCCCTAGAGTTATAATTGAGTCGAGTCTAGACATGATTTGACTAGAACTGCATGCGTCTATGGATGTGGTTTCATAGACTATGAAACCCATTGCTATTGCTTTCAGTCATAATAGCATGTTTTTATGATTTAATTTGAGTAGCATGTTTATCTGCTTCGAGTTGCATGCTTATCTTGATTAAATTTCATAGAGTATGAAATCTATTGATTTGAATTATATTCATGATAGAATATTTCATGATTTACTTTATGTATATGCATGTTTACCATGTTTTATATTGGGATTTATTCTCACCGGAGTTATCCGGCTGTTGTCTTGTTTTGTATGTGTGCATGACAACAGGTGGGACTGGATCGGGGTCAGGATGAGGAGAGAAGAAGAGTTAGCGTGGTGATTCCGGACTTACTGTAGATTTGGTTTATTACTTGAACTTAGTAACCGAACCTTAGACTTAGATTGCACAGTATTGTACTTTTATACTGACATGTATTTTATACTGAGATGTATATTATTTAGATTCCATTACCTTCCGCATTTACATTTTAAAAAGAAAAATTTTTAGACCATGTTTATCAGAACTGATAATTAAATCCCAACGTTGAATAAGAAGATGATTAGCGTCCGGGTCCCCACAAATTTATTATCTAATATCCATTTCAATATTTCTATTAAAAATTAAATATCAAATAACTTAAACAACAAAAAAATTCATGTAATGATTTCAATGAAATTATATGCCTTCCGAATTCTATTAAAACCGATGATGTATTTTACTACGGTCATATTCAAAATATTCTCTAACGAGTGCCTAATTTCAAACAAATATAATGATTCAATTAGTAATCAGTTAATTGAATCTAATAAATTCTAAAAAAAACAAATAAACTGAACGAAGAACTCAAATATAATAATCGAAAGATAAAAAACATAGTTTTAAATCAAGCCACGTCGTTCCTCTAAACAACAAAATTTAGTTCATAACGTAATAAAAAGGAAATACAAATTATGTTCTTAAACGTCATACAATGATCAAGAAAAAGACAAATCATGTTCTTAAACTTCATTCAACTCCAAATGCCGTTTCTCAGTAGTTTTCCCTATGTTATTCTCCCTCTAAATATCAAAAGTCCTCAAAAAATAGATAGGGTAGGTCTTTCAAAAATTTAAAATTCGAAGTCACCTTATCATTGTTAGAGTAGATACCCTATAAGTTAACTGTTGGTTAGGGATTTTATTGGCTCAGTTGTATTAAACAATCTTTATTTTGATATAATTTAAATTTTAATGATTTCGTTTCACTTTATCTGTATACCCATGCGATCAACATAGATAAAGTCCTTGATTATGTTTTAATATAAAAGAATCATAATTCGATGTTGAAACTCATTTGTAAACATTGCATATTCTAAATTCGTTCCTAGTCGATTCAACCGCTTAAAACATGGATAAAGGTCACTTGAGCTCGAGACTAGCATATGTGATGTTGTGTTCTGCGTTTCTTGGTAAGGGCATAGAGATGTCCAAACATGCAGATGGGTAATCATATGATGATTCTACTGAACAACCCTCCCTCGAATTTTCCAAGTGGTTATCATTTATCGAGAGGATAAGTCCGTGGTTATGATTGTACACCATTAGTCCTTATGAACCGGGACAACAGTGAGGCTCTATATGCTAGGGCTGTGCTTTGACTCGTTTACCGGCACCAGGAGAGTCATCATGTAGAACCCGATAAATCAGACTACGTATAAGCCATGCATAATTACTATTATTTAAATTAAAAATGAGTTCTTTTATATTTATGGAGTGTTTAAGGCATTTTAAAATTTGTTTAGTCATGATCATTTATTTAAATCGTAGAAGTTTAGTTTTATCTTTTCGGTTAAGCACTTGCGGCCGGACTGGAGTTTGAGTATTGAGATAAAATTTAATAATAAGAAAATATTCCTCAACTTAATTTAAGCCAAGGAATAATTTATTTTAATGTAAAAAAAAGTTTAAGGATTTATTTAATTAATTGGAATTAAGTAATAAAAAAGTTCTTTTATGTCAATAATTAATTAAAAAGCCTAAATTTAAAATGTGTAACCAATTGGGAAAAATTATTCTAGGCCTATTTTATTTAAAAAATTGTAACTTAACATGTTAGTAATTTATTTTAAGACTTGACCATGCATGCAAGAAAAGTTTTATCCTAAATTAATTTATTATTTCACTAAAATACATAATAAGTGTTTAAAACTTTAAAGAGTTAAAATTCATGAATCAAGTAATATTTTTACCCCATTTTGTTAGCAAGATTTCGGCCACCCCTTGAAGATTTATTTATGTTTGGCAACACTCCATTATTGCCACCTTTCCTTACCCTTTCTTGGTATATTAATTTCCTCACTTTTAAATCACCAATAATTATTAATTAAGCAATATCCTTACCTTCATTTTGATCGGAAAAATCGGTCATCACCCACCAAATCACCCCTCAATCCATCATTATATCATATCATTTCCTTATCTCCCATAGAATCAAGGATAGGAAGATTTGGTTGCCATTCAAATCCTCATTTAATTAGTAAACTTCCCCTTCATTCCCTTAGCATTCTCTCCATCCTCACTCTCAAAAATTTCAGAGAAAACCTGCAGCAAAATCGTGAGCTTCATCAAGAAAACAAGAAAGAAAAAGAACTCCGTCTCCGCCGCGTCGTGTTCGTCGCATAGTTTGATTTCTCTTTTTTAAACAAATTCTAGGCATGCATATGTTATTCTTTTCTCTTTAATCAAGTCTTATATATATTTTTAAACAATATTGTGTATGTAAATCATGAACCAAAATTTCGAAAACATGACTGCAACTTTCGAAAATCTGTGCAGTATTTCTCTGCCACTTCCTTGTGCTTCACAGGTTGGTTTGTTTTTGTGATTTCAAGGATTGGCTCGGTTCCAGGCGTTCAAGGCTGCATCTAGGCATGAAATAGTGGGAGTGTTGATCTGTGCAGTAAAATATCCTAACTTATACCTAACTCATCTGTGCAGTATTGATGTTAATATTTTATATTAAATGCATGAAGGATGATCGAGAGCATTGAACAATGAGTTAGGTATATGTTAGGATATTTTACTGTTTTTATTCATTTTGTTAATATTTGATATTATTAAAGTGTGTCTGGTTTATAGCCGTTTCTACCCCCATGAGATGTATCTCTTATGTGCCACGACTATTTAAATGTAATTACTAGAAATAGTGGGAGATCAAGACTGGAATATGGTGGGCCCGATGAACAAGATGAAGACAAGTAAAATATTGAAAACTCTTGTAATAGATGTATTTGCATCCCTGCATTCACCTAGGTTTTGGACCTGGATCCATGTATGGCTCACATGGGTCTAATAGTGTTGGCGATCGATCATCCTTATTTATTGTTAAATGTCATATTATGATATATGTGATATGTAGTTGTATGCTTGTATGTATATTATTAAATAATATACTTTCATGAATCCGGAAAACATACAAACTCGTGGCACGCGATTTTTAAATTAAAATGATGAGACAATTTTAAAATTAAAATCCCTCATTTTGAATATGATTCAAAATTTATATCAAATCGTAAAAGTAAAAATTAAAAGAGTTTAATTTTTCCTTGCCTTCTATCAACCGTGGTTGCATGTTGATCGCTACCCTCGGACAGTGTCTGACTCATATTATTGGGAAGGCATGTACGTCGGAAAGCTGCGACTTCCACCGGACATATGATGTGAATTGAGTGGAACTTCCATGACTTTGGTTCATATTATTGGGGGAACTCATGGCTACTGTCCACTACAATTCAAAATTGATGGGTTGGTTTGACACGTGAAAATAAACGGCGTCATATTATTGGGTCCTTATTAAACGTGAGGCAAAACACACGGAGGTTGCATATGGATGCAATTGGATTCTACCTTTTAGAAATTATAATTGGCTGATATTATTCGGGATTATAATTGGCTAATTGGACTCTACGTGCCCACTAAGGAAATACGATTTCCCTTTTTCATCAGAGGGTGGTGGAAATGTCAAAATAGTGGGAGGAAGATTTATAAAATAAAATCCATATTTTATATCTTAGAATTATTTTAAAATTATCAGCAATCATTATTCTGTTTCTGTATCAGTATATTTTTGATTTCGTTAACAAGCTAATCGAATCTAATTTTCAAGACTGGTCGGAAAAATTGTTCTGAATTTGGAGAAAATGACATACACATTATTGTCAGTCCTGCTGAACTGACAAAGCATGCAAGATGGTAGGACCATAGTATGCAAGCAAAACTGTAGATGATTGCTTCTATATCAAATGACCGGTAGGGACAGTTTGAGGAAATGTTGAATGCTACTGACATTCGAATACACATATAAGAGTTGCATGGTACAAGAAACTCGTATAGTGATGCACACCATTTTTAAAAGCTTATGACTACATGCATGCAAGATGGGGCTCTGGCCCATGAGCGTGGTGTACATATGATTGGGCTTATTGAGAATGTGATGGGCCTGGAATGTGCGATTCTTAACGAGTTAATAGATAACATAAATTTGTTGTCTTTCTCTTCCTCATTTGACGGTGTTATAGTTAACTTCAATTTGAATAAGATAGATGATAGCCTTGAAGAGCTAGTCAATACACTTATAACTTATGAGATCACTATAAAACAGAGAATTGTTGTTTTTCTAATAGGCCTTTTGTCAGACGAAAAGTGGCCTACAAGGTAAGTGTAGGACCGAGCGCTTGTCGCTTGACCAAAAGCTAATTGTAGGACCGTATGCTTGCTGCTTTACCAAAAGCTATAGCTAGTAGTAATGGTGCAACTCAAATCTTTTAAACCGCACAGCAGCTCAAGCACCACGGTTCGATCGCTCTACCAAGCAAGGACAATTATTGCACCCAACAATCTCACTCCCAATAATGGCACTCTTTGCAATCAATGGGAATCGAACCCGTGACCTTGGCTCTGATACCAATTGTAGGACCGAGCGCTTGCCGCTTGACCAAAGCTATAGCTAGTGGTAATGATGCGACTCAAATCTTTTAAACCGTACAACAGCTCAAGCACCATGCTACTACTTAAATTATAATTCACCCAATTGTAGGTTGTCTGCAAGTAATATATTTCATAAGTACGAGATCGATCCACAGAGAGGTTATTTTAAGTTTAAATTTATTAATTTATAGATTACCAAATGCAAGAATGAAGTTTACAAATTATAAATTTTGTCAAGTCTTGAGGATTTATTCTTGGTTTATGTAATATTATTTAACTAAAAGTAAAACAAAGGAAACCAACATAAATAATGGTTCCAAGAAAATTAAACACACATAATATAGTATAGTTCCCACTATAGAAAATATCGAATTAACCGATATTTTATATATGGTACCTATGATTATAGTTATAACTATATAAATATATAATTGCATAAAGTAAATGTTAAATTAAATCATTATATTTCATTTAGAACAACCGGCAGAGCCACGCTATTGCCTAAATGAAATATATTGATTTAATAAGTTAGTTGTGCATGGTAAAGTAAAAGTTAGTTGCGGAAAAGTAAAAGTTAGTTGCGGGAAAGTAAAACTTAGATGCGAAAAATAAAAGTTAGTTGCGATAAAGTAAATGTTAGATTGTTAGATGTTAGTATAAAATCATAATATTTCATTTAAAACAATCGGTAGAGCCACGCTATCGTCTAAATGAAATATTATGATATATATATAAATATATATATATGTATCTGTATGTATATAATATAACAATAATAATAATTGATGAAATATTTATTGTATCAAAATTTAAACAACAAATCAAGATAACCAGTTCAATGGTATCAAGCATTTGATGTAAATTGATAACAACAAATAATTCATTTTTATACCTACAATAAAAATAAGTTAGCTAAATGAAAAGAAATAAAGAAAGAATATACAAAATATAAACAATCTTACTTTACCAAGAATGCATCCTCTTCACCTTGACATAATAGTTGAGAACATGAAAGAAAATATATTGGAAATTAGAACTTTGTTACACACTCACACTGTGGGGACCCGGACGCTAATCATGTTCTTAATCGTCATTGGGATTAAATCAATTATAATAATCAGGGTCTAAATTTTTTTTTTAAAATGCGGAAGGTAATGGAATCAAACTCCTATACATATCAGTATAAAAGTATAAATCTGATAAAATATACAATCATACATACTCAGGTTCAACAACTACTATCAAGTGTTTAAACTCTAGCTCTAGTCCAAGTCCGGAATCGCCACTCTAATCTCGATCTGTCTTCACCTCTATGACCTTGTACCTGTCCCACCTGTTGTCATGCACACATACAAACAAGACAACAGCCGGATAACTCCGGTGAGATATAAATATCCCAGTATAAACAATGTATTAAATGCAATCATATAAAACATTTATAAAAGCATAAACAAACATCAAAACATGTATCTAATCTGATTACATGAATTAATGACTCGTGATCTAATCTTATCTTATCTCAAATCTAGTGATCCCAATCTAATTTAGACTTTGGTATACTGTATCGAGTGTCTGAGATAGACTTCGATCTACATCTAGAGCTCTTCGATACACCGTAAGTCTAGAATCTTATCGGTTCTGAGAAAGACTCGGCGGTTCTGCCCTAGCTAGGCTGATCTGCCCTAGACTCGGACTCTGACTCTGTTCTAAGTCAATACATTATCATATCAATCTGATAATCTGCAAATATCAATGCAATAAAGTAAAGTATGTGATTTAGGCAAACTCAAGTCAAACCTAACTCGAGTTGTGCAATCCCGAATCAACATTTATTTATACCTTTCTTGTTGTCGATCTGATACAATTAAAGTCTTGATTCAACGTCTGTCACTGTTCAATCTGGCAACGACAATACCAATATTCTGTATCAATATTCTAATCAAATCACAACGTCTCTGTTTTATCAAATTCTGACAGTACAACAGTACAATCTTGCGATACTGATAATACTATATCAGTCTATATCAATTCCAATCATTTACAATCAACCCCCGTTCAAATCTGATATCAATTCTAATCAATTTCATTCTGAAATTCATAACAATTCTATCTTCAATCCGTTTCTTAATCGGACTTCGATTCTATGTTGTCTAACATGCCAAGAACAACATATATGACGTGTATTCAATTCTGATAAAATCATAATTTCAAAACATGTCAAAACGTAGTAAAACTTACGTCCCGTAGTAGCCTACGTTGATAGGAACTCGGTACCGAAGTCGGATTTAAAATCTAACGGACGGATTGATCACAAATCGAATTCTAAAATCAAATTGGAAAAAGGGATCTCGATTTTTTCTTTTTCCTCTGATTTCCTCTTAAATTTTGTATGTATATATATATATACCGTGCATGCTTCTAAAACGTGGATCATATTTTGTAGCACACGTCTCGCGCTCGGGCGGACATAAAGTTCCGCCCGGGCGCGGAACTCTTGGCCTTCTCAGTTTATTCAATCGCGCGCGAGTGGTTATAAACTTCCGCCCGGGTGCGAGGTGCTCGGGTTTCTTGCTTTTAACATTGGCGCTCGGCGGTCAAACACTTCCGCCCGGGCGCTAAATTCTCAGCCCAAAATCAGTGTAGTTCATATACTTTGTCCAGTTTGGTCTCGGAATGTCCCGGCTATACTTAAATCAGTTCAAACTCAATAATCTCATATTAATCTAATTAAAATCTCGGGCATTACATTTCTCCCCCCATAAGATACGATTTCGTCCTCGAAACACAGGCATTTTATTCGTATTAACAAGGAGTATATATACAGATTGTATAAACAATTTACATCATCTAAATAACTCTGGAAACTCTTGTCTCATATCTGATTCAGTTTCCCAGGTTGCTTCTTCTACACCATGACGAGTCCATTGCACTTTCACAAGTGGAATCATTTTCGTTCTGAGCTGTTTTTCTTTACGATCAATAATCTGAATCGGTTTTTCAATATAGCTCAACGTCTGATCCAGTTCGGCCTCGTCTGGTTGAATAGCATGTGAAGCATCAGGAAGGTACTTCCTTAATAACGATACATGAAAGACATCATGTATTCCAGATAATGAAGGCGGTAAAGCGAGTCGATAGACACGATCTCCTATCTTCTCGAGGATCTCATAAGGCCCAATGTATCGTGGAGACAGTTTCCCTTTCTTGCCAAATCTGACAACTCCTCTGAAAGGTGAAATCTTCAAAAATACTTGGTCTCCTGTCTCAAATACCAACGGTCTACGTCGAACATTGGCATATTTGGCATGTCTGTCTTGCGCTGCCTTCATTTTCTTTTGAATTAGCTTCACTTTTTCTGTCATATCTCTGATCATATCTGGTCCCATTTCAGGCACTTCAGAGATATCATCCCAATAGAGAGGGGATCGACACTTCTTTCCGTACAACGCTTCAAATGGTGCCATCTCAATACTCGTCTGATAGCTGTTGTTGTACGAAAACTCACAAAGCGGCAATGCATCTTGCCAATTAATGCTGAAATCTAGCACTACTGCTCTCAGCATATCCTCCAATGTCTGGATAGTCCGCTCTGACTGTCCGTCGGTCTATGGATGATATGCAGTATTCAGATGTAACTTCGTACCGAGAGCCTGCATTAAACTCTGCCAGAAGTGCGAAGTAAATCGAGGATCACGATCTGATACGATAGACTTCGGCACTCCATGTAATCTGACCACTTCTTTGACATAGATCTCTGCCATCTGATCAAATCTGTACGTCATCTTGTACGGGATAAAACATGCGGATTTGGTCAATCTGTCAATCACGACCCAAATCGTATCACAACCTCGGGAGGAACGTGGCAACTGTGTCACAAAATCCATGGAAATATGATCCCATTTCCATTCAGGAATGGACAAACTCTGTAATAAACCTCCTGGTTTCTTTCTTTCTGCCTTCACCTGCTGGCAATTCAGACATTTGGAAACAAATTCGGCAATGTCAGTCTTCATTTGTTTCCACCAAAACTGTCTTTTCAAATCGTTATACATCTTTCTGCCACCAGGATGAATACTAAATCGACTGTTGTGCGCTTCTGAGAATATCTGTCGTCTCAAATCTGAAATATTCGGCACAACCAGACGATTATTCACATACAGGACGTTATTACGTACCTGATATTCTGATCGATGTCCTATTCTAACCATCGATACTGATTTTTGTACATTCTGATCAATTTTCTGAGCTGCTTTGATTCTCATAATCAGCTCTGGTTCTACTTGCACCGTATAAAGTCTCAACGGTCTATAATCTGTTTCAAATTCTAATCCAGACAAACAGCAGTCTTCTATCAAATGTGAAACACCAATCGTCGATAAGGATAAAGAACATACCTTTCGACTTAGTGCATCAGCTGCTGCATTAGACTTTCCCAGATAGTATTTGATTTCACAATCAAAATCTTTAAGCAAATCAAGCCATCTTTGTTGCCTCATATTCAATTCAGATTGTGAAAACAGATATTTCAAACTCTTATGATCAGAATATATCTCAAACTTCTCCACGTAAAGATAATGTCGCCATATCTTTAATGCAAAGACAATGGCTGCCAATTCTAGATCATGAATTAGATAACGGGTCTCATGTGGTTTAAGCTGTCTTGAGGCATAAGCGATAACATGCCCTCGTTGCATCAGCACACATCTCAACCCTCTGTGAGAAGCGTCGCAATAAACCACAAAATTACCAGTACCAGATGGGATAGTCAACACCGGTGCACTGGTCAACCTCTTCTTCAACTCCAGAAAACTGGTCTCACATTCTTCAGACCAAACAAATGGAGCATTCTTATGAGTCAACTGAGTTATTGGTTTAGCTATACTGGAGAAATCTTTAATGAAACGACGGTAATATCCCGCTAAACCCATGAAACTGCGAATTTCGGGTACTGACGTTGGTCTTGGCCAAGAAATTACGGCTTCCACTTTAGTGGGATCAACAGATATACCATCTCCAGATATAATATGACCCAGAAATACTACCTGTCTTAGCCAAAACTCACATTTCGACAGTTTAGCATATAATTTCTCAGCTCTTAAAATTCGCAATACAGATCTTAAATGCTCAGCATGATCACTCCTATTCTTTGAATAAATCAAAATATCATCGATGAAAATAATCACAAAATCATCGAGATATTTCTGGAAGATACGGTTCATCAATCCCATGAATACAGCTGGAGAATTCGTCAGACCAAACGGCATGACAATAAATTCATAGTGTCCATACCTGGTTCTAAATGCCGTCTTTGAGATATCAGAATCTCTAACTCTCAGCTAGTGATATCCCGATCTTAAATCAATCTTGGAATATACTGAAGAACCCTGCAACTGATCGAATAAATCGTAAATACGAGGCAAATGATATTTATTCTTTATCGTTGCCTTGTTCAGTTGCCTATAGTCGATGCAGAGTCTCATCGAGCCGTCTTTCTTTCTCACAAACAATACTGGAGCACCCCAAGGAGAAACACTCGGTCTGATGTACCCCTTGGCCAGTAAGTCTTCCAGCTGGTCTTTCAATTCAACTGGTGCCATTCTCTACGGAGCTCTAAAAATCGGTACTGTACCTGGCATCAGTTCAATGCTGAAGTCTATTTCTCTAACTGGAGGTAATCCCTGGATCTCCTCTGGGAAGACGTCAGCAAACTCACGCACCACTGGCAGATCTGCCAATGCTGAACTCGACTTCAGTAAATCTACTGAATATACAAGGAATCCTTCTGCTCCTTTCTGTAACGATCGAGTCATAGATAATACGGATATTAAAGGAATTCTCGATCTAGAACCCTTACCGTAAAATTTCCACTCTTCAGCCATATCTGGTCTGAATCTCACTATCTTGTGGAAACAATCAACTGTTGCTCTGTACTTGGTCAGCATATCAATACCGATAACACAGTCAAAGTCAGACAACCCAAGTACGATACAATCTAACTCAATCTCATGCCCGTCATACTGTAGTACACAATGCTTAACAGAATTTACAGATATCAAACCTATCCCCAAAGGCGAAGATACAAACACTACAGTAGCTAAAGACTCTACAGGCAATGCATGACTCAGTGCAAATCGTTCAGAAATAAATGTATGTAAAGCACCGGTGTCAATTAATACGTAAGCAGGATAACCACATGAAGAACAGTTACCTGCCACAACGTCATCTGGTGCTTCCTGGGCCTGCTCTTCTGTCAAAGCGAAGACTCTGGCCTGCTGTCCAGGAGGCTGACCAATTGTCTGGCTTCCTCCTGGCCTCTGCTGTGACTGAGCTGGCGCTGGCTGAAATGTGTGAACAGCAGCTGATCGTCTCTCAGTCTGTGCTGATGATCCTGATGACTCGGCCCCCTGAGTTCTCTGCGAACCTCTCTGTGGACACACTTTAGCAAAGTGTCCCGGCTGTTTACAGAAGTTGCAACTACCAGTCACTCCCTGGCATTGCTCGGTTGCATGTTTTCCTCCGCAAGTCTTGCAGTAAACTCCAGTGTAACTCTGGCTCTGTCTGGAACCACCAGAGCTGGAAGAACTACTGCTAGATTTCTTGAATTGCTTTCCCCTGGCTTTCAAAAATTCTTTCTTTCCTCCACTATTGCTGCCACCCTCAAATCTGGGAGGTGGTTGCTGTGGTCTTGGTGCTGGAGGCACAAATGAAGCCCCTTTCTGTCTCATCTGACCGGCTTCTGCTCCCTTGGCTATGTTCAGGGCATCAGTAAAATTATCCGGTCGCCCTGTGTTCACCAATGTGAAAATGTCGGGGTTCAGGCCATTGATGAACCGATCAGCAGTAGCTTCTTCGCTGTCAGCCACATGTGGAGCAAATTTCAGCAAGGAGGAGAACTTTGACCCGTACTCTTCTATGTTCATCTGTCCTTGCTTTAGATTGGCAAACTTCGCCCCCTTATCCTTTCGGTACGACACTGGAAAGAATCGTTGATAAAATTCAGTTCTAAATATATTCTAGGTAATAATCGTACCTCTATGCTCCATGGCTCTCTTTCTCGTAATCCACCAGTCCTTTGTTTATGCTTTTATATATGTTTTATATGATTGCATTTAATACATTGTTTATACTGGGATATTTATATCTCACCAGAATTATCCGGCTGTTGTCTTGTTTGTATGTGTGCATGAAAACAGGTGGGACAGGTACATGGTCATAGAGGTGAAGACAGATCGAGATTAGAGTGGCGATTCCGGACTTGGACTAGAGCTAGGGTTTAAACACTTGATAGTAGTTGTTGAACCTGAGTATGTATGATTGTATATTTTATCAGATTTATACTTTTATACTGATATGTATAGGAGTTTGATTCCATTACCTTCCGCATTTTAAAAAAAAATATTAGACCTTGATTATTATAATTGATTTAGTCCCAATGACGATTAAGAACATGATTAGCGTCCGGGTCCCCACAACAGGTGGTATCAGAGCGATAGATCCTTTAGATTGAGATAGAAGAGGCTAGTGAGCGGGGTAGATTGAGGTTTTCTTTCCTGCTTTTGAATGCTAGCATGTCTTACTGCTTTATTACATGTTACTTGTTTATCTTATTTGATATAGTAATATGTTTTATTGAGATTGGATCAGTACTGATTTTAGATCAGCAGTAAGATGATCAGAGGAGGATTGAAACAGAATTATTGTATCTGTTATTAATCTATTTGATTATTAGATATGCCTCTGAGACGAGTACCAGAACAGGGAAGTACATCCAATCCTCCAATGGATGTCACACCGACTCCAATGGAAACATTACTGAAACGATTTCAATCATTTCATCCGCCGACCTTAAAAGGAACAGAGAACGCTGTGGAATGCGAGAGTTGGCTTGATGATATAGAAATGTTGTTCGAATCCTTGGAGTATACAGATGAGAATAGGGTGAAATTAATTGGACACCAGTTACACGACGTTGCAAAGGACTGGTGGATTACGAGAAAGAGAGCCATGGAGCATAGAGGTACGATTATTACCTGGAATATATTTAGAACTGAATTTTATCAACGATTCTTTCCAGTGTCGTACCGAAAGGATAAGGGGGCGGAGTTTGCCAATCTAAAGCAAGGACAGATGAACATAAGAAAAGTTTAAACTTCGCTAATTTTTCTTTTTCTTCTTGTTTATTTTTAACTATTTTCTGGAAAATTGAAATATTATTGTTGTTGTGAGCCTCTTCTACATGAAAGGGCGTGCAGATTAATCCAGAGACGGTTTTCTTGTTAAAACAATTATTTCGAATGTTTTAGTTATAATTTACGTAAATGGTCGCGAGACGAGGACTTCCCGGGGAGGTCACCCATCCTAGTGCTACGTTCGCACAAGCACGTATAACCCCGGGGTTCTAATGTGGCGAGAGCAGAGCCGCGTTTTGTCTCTCGTCGCCCGGCCCACACGTACTTGGGATATAAGAATAAACAGCCCACTCTATGTTGGGTGCGATCATACCAGCACTAATGCACCGGATCCCATCAGATCTCTGAAGTTAAGCGTGCTCGGGCGAGAGCAGTACTAGGATAGGTGACTCCCTGGGAAGTCCTCGTGTTGCACCCCTTTTCGTGTTTTTCTATTTTTGATTCCTCGATCGGGACCAGATAAGACATGTGAAATTATCGTAGCTCGGGCCCGCGTCGGATTGGACAAAAATGTATGCTAATTTGATTGTAAACGTGCCAACGAACGAGACTCTTGACTCCGCCATGTGCTGGTGAGATTTTAGCCGAATTCCTTTTCTAAGACCCTCCAATTTGCGATTTTTCGCTTTTGGTAAGTTTTCGTTTTCCGAGACATCGGCATAGGACGGTCGAAATTCGATTCTGATTAAATTTTCTCTTATCTCAGGTGTAAGAATAGTTTTAACTTCGCTAATTTTTCTTTTTCTTCTTGTTTTTTTTAACTATTTTCTGAAAAATTGAACTATTATTGTTGTTGTGAGCCTCTTCTACACGAAAGGGCGTGCAGATTAATCCAGAGACGGTTTTCTTGTTAAAAACAATTATTTCGAATGTTTTAGTCATAATTTACGTAAATGGTTGCGAGACAAGGACTTCTCGGGAAGGTCACCCATCCTAGTGCTGCGTTCGCACAAGCACGTATAACCCCGGGGTTCTGATGCGGCGAGAGAAGAGTCGTGTTTTGTCTCTCGCCGCCCGGCCCACACGTACTCGTGGGATATAAGAATAAAGAGTCCACTCAATGTTGGGTGCGATCATACCAGCACTAATGCACCGGATCCCATCAGAACTCCGAAGTTAAGTGTGCTTGGGCTAGAGCAGTACTAGGATGGGTGACCCCATGGGAAGTTCTCGTGTTGCACCCATTTTTGTGTTTTTCTATTCTTGATTCCTCGATCGGGACCAGATAAGACATGTGAAATTATCGTAGCTCGGGCCCGCGTCGGATTTTGACAAAATTGTATGCTAATTTGATTGTAAACGTGCCAACGAACGAGACTCTTGACTCCGCCATGATCTGGCGAGCTTTTAGCCGAATTCCTTCTCTAAGACCCTCCAATTTGCGATTTTCCTCTTTTGGTAAGTTTCCGTTTTCCGAGACATCGGCATAGGACGGTCGAAATTCGATTCTGATTAAATTTTCTCTTATCTCAGGCGTAAGAATAATTTAAACTTCTCTAATTTTTCTTATTTTTCTTGTTTTTTTTACTATTTTCTGGAAAATTGAACTATTATTGTTGTTGTGAGCCTCTTCTACACGAAAGGGCGTGCAGATTAATCCAGAGACGGTTTTCTTGTTAAAAACAATTATTTCGAATGTTTAGGCATAATTTAGACTTTGGTATACTGTATCGAGTGTCTGAGATAGACGTCGATCTACATCTAGAGCTCTTCGATACACCGTAAGTCTAGAGTCTTATCGGTTCTGAGAAAGACTCGGCGGTTCTGCCCTAGCTAGGCTGATCTGCCCTAGACTCAGACTCTGACTCTGTTCTAAGTCAATACATTATCATATCAATCTGATAATCTGCAAATATCAATGCAATAAAGTAAAGTATGTGATTTAGGGAAACTCAAGTCAAACCTAACTCGAGTTGTGCAATCCCGAATCAACATTTATTTATACCTTTCTTGCTGTCGATCTGATACAATTAAAGTCTTGATTCAACGTCTGTCACTGTTCAATCTGGCAACGACAATACCAATATTCTGTATCAATATTCTAATCAAATCACAACGTCTCTGTTTTATCAAATTCTGACAGTACAACAGTACAATCTTGCGATACTGATAATACTATATCAGTCTATATCAATTCCAATCATTTACAATCAACCCCCGTTCAAATCTGATATCAATTCTAATCAATTTCATTCTGAAATTCATAACAATTCTATCTTCAATCTGTTTCTTAATCTGACTTCGATTCTATGCTGTCTAACATGCCAAGAACAACATATATGACGTGTATTCAATTCTGATAACATCATAATTTCAAAACATGTCAAAACGTAGTAAAACTTACGTCCCGTAGTAGCCTACGTTGATAGGAACTCGGTACCGAAGTCGGATTTAAAATCTAACGGACGGATTGATCACAAATCGAATTCTAAAATCAAATTGGAAAAAGGGATCTCGATTTCTTCTTTTTCCTCGTATTTCCTCTTAAATTTCGTATGTATATATATATATATATATATATATACCGTGCATGCTTCTAAAACGTGGCTCATATTTTGTAGCACACATCTCGCGCTCGGGCGGACATAAAGTTCCGCCCGGGCGCGGAACTCTCGGCCTTCTCAGTTTATTCAATCGCGCTCGGGCGGTTATAAACTTCCGCCCGGGCGCGAGGTGCTCGGGTTTCTTGCTTTTAACATTGGCGCTCGGGCGGTCAAACACTTCCGCCCGGGCGCCAAACTCTCGGCCCAAAATCAGTGTAGTTCATACACTTTGTCCTGTCTGGTCTCGGAATGGCCCGGCTATACTTAAATCAGTTCAAACTCAATAATCTCATATTAATCTAATTAAAATATCGGGCATTACATTTACTATATTTTACAATGAGATAGAATGATTCTCAAGCTAGCACAAGGCCTTTATTTATAGGCCAAATGAGAGAAAGGGTCAAAATTTTTATTAATGCCATGTAGTTGTAATAGTATTTTTTGTCTCCTCCAACTTCAATTCCATGTCCCTTCTTTCAATGCTTTGTTCCACGACTTTAATCACCGAATTTGACTCTGCTCAAAACGGAAAACATGTGGAGAATTGTCTGTAGATGAATTTGGCCACTTGGTTCACCTCATTTGGTTAAATATTGAAATAGTTATAAATTTTTTACTATATGTTGGTTATGGTAGAAGTAAATTTGTCCTCTTTTTGATATTTGCACAGTTTGATCATCTTAATGAACTTTTTAAGCAATCATGTCTTCTGCAAAGTTGTAGATAATTTGTCAAGGATTTCAAACATGTTTGAGTCACCTCAATTTGAATTTTCTAGCTTGAGTTATCATTTTTTTACCAACACGTAGAAAACTTGAATATAAAACATATTTAGTAAGACATTTAAATATAAACAAACAATACTAAAATAACATAATTTATAATTTTAATGAAACTTAAAATTTTAAAATACAGGTTTTAACATATAATAAATTATTAATTTTAAGTTTCATCCCACCTCACACTATCTTATTACTAATCCCTTAGTAATAAAATTTATCGAAAAATCACAACCTAGATTCTTTATTCCTTTTATATATTCAAATACAAACATATTCATTTTAAAAATAATCATATACCGATATATATATTTATATATATATATATATATATATATATATATATATATATATATATATATATATATATATTCGTTTAATATTGATAGACATGAATTTAATTGTGGTGATGAAAATAAAAATCAGCAGACCAGCAGCACTCTTTAAGAAAACAGTAGACTAACTAGAGATCAGAAGCTACTGGTCTTGCGAAACCAAAGCAGTAGAAATGATAGAAAAACAGAACCAGTAGAAGATGTTGCCTAACGTGACTACTTTAAATGTTACCGTTAAAGCTCCAAGTACTAGTATTAATTGCAGCATTAAATACTATACGGAATCATTTAATGCACTTTACCAAGTTTAGTATAAAACAGAACTGATTGTTTTATAGCTTTTATGCAGGAACCATTTTTGGTAATAAAGCTGATTCTATCAGTTATCTGAAGACATCTTCTGATTATGAACGTTGAACTCAGTCGCTTATATATTCGTGGAACAAATCCTTACACGACACAACACTTCGCATAATATCTTTCCAAGGATCAAATCTTTTACTCAACAGACAACCTCGAAATTCCTTGATCACTTAGAGTTCAACACAAAGAAAAGTAGCACACGCTTCATAGCAAAATATCTGATCTTTTGAAGATCATCTTGTGCTACTGATTCTTACATTCTTCACAATCTTTTAAAATACATAATTTATCAGAAAGAGATTGTAATCTGAAAAGAGTCTTTTCAGAACTTTGTGTACCACATTATTTGTCAGTTGAGTAACTAAGAGTTTCAGTAGGCTGAGGTGTAAGTCCTTCTGAAGTGGGTGTGTACAAGAGTTGTACTGTAATATCCAAAGTCTTTTAGTTATACCTTCTGGAAACAGAAGAAGGGAAGACGTAGAAGATTTCATCTTCGAACTTCCATAAACAACTGCTGCCTACTGTTATTATTGTTTTTCTACTACTTCATCAAATTGTTTCCGCACGTATTTTTGTAATCTAGGTGAAGGTATATGCACAAGATAAACTACTATCTCTAATAGGATTTTAGTGCCTCATCAAAGGAGAAAGAAAAACGAGTAGAGTTTATTCACCCCCCTCTAAACTCAACTTCGATCCTCAACAATTGGTATCAGAGCAGGTTATTCTTGTTCGTGAAAATCTACAACATATGGCACACTTTAGCAAGATCCCTATGTTTTCTAAGGAAGATTTTGATGATTGGAAGATTAGAATGCAAGTTCATCTTGCAGCACAAGATGATGACATGTGGTATGTCATCACAAATGGTCAATTAAAAATATTAAAGCCTAACACAGCTGTTGCAGTTACTGGAGGCGGACCACAGATGGTTGAAAAATCAAGAAGTGAATGGACCAGCGAAGATAAGAAGAAGGCTAACCTTGATAATGTTGCAAAGGATATATTGTATAAAACTCTCGACAACAACACTTTCAGCAAGATCAAAATGTGTTCTACTGCAAAAGATATTTGGGAAAAGCTCATCCAGATATGTGAAGGAAATGAGCAGACGAAAGAAAACAAATTGTCTGTAGCAATGCAGAAGTTCGAAAATCTAAAAATGAGAGCTGGTGAAACTCTAAATGAGTTCGATGAAAGATTCAGTAGCTTGGTAAATGAGCTAACAGCTCTGGGTAAAGAGCATAGCAACAGAGAAATAGCTCTCAAGGTGATGAGAGCCTTACCCAGAGAATGGGATGTTAAAACAATGGCTATGAGAGTGTCCAAAGACTTGAACAAGTTGGAACTGCACGACTTGTTTGCAGACCTGAAAGCTTACGAGTTCGAATTAGAAGTAAGAAGTGGAGAAGAGCCTTCAAGTCTACCTACCAAGGCTCTTGCTGCTACTGCTACTGCTTTTACTGCTACTGCCACCACCTCCTCTACTGCTGCTACAGTTGTACCTCAAGCATTACCTACTGTGATCATTGACAGTACAATGGAGAAGACTGCTCAACAAATCAGTAGTGATGCTATGTCCTTATTTGTAAAGAAATTCTCCAGGTTCATCAAGAAGAACCATCGAACTTATCAGGGTCCCAATTGCAACTTCAAGAAAGATTCACCATCTGGTGATATGGGATGCTTTAACTGTGGAAAATTAGGTCACTTCATTGCTGATTGTCCTAAACCAAAGAAGGATGACCAGAAGAGAAAGGATCACAAGAGGAATGACAAAAAGTCCAGAAGAGATCGAAAAGCAATGATTGCTGAAGAAAGAAAATCCAAATGGACAGACTCCAGTTCTGAGTCATCTGATTCAGAAAGTCATTCCAGTGACACTGATGCAGAAGAAGTTAAATGTCTCATGGCAGACATTGATTCAACCTCGACATCCGAAGAGGTATTTGATTTTGATTCTAACAAATTTACACGAACTGATCTGGTTAATGCATTACATGACATGGTAGAAGAGTATTCTAGACTTTCTCAATCATTCAAAGAAGTTAAGATCGAAAATCAGAACTTAAAGGATCAGAACAGTAAGTTAACTTGCTTGCAAGTAGACAGCTGTAATGATTTACAAGTTGAGAAGAGTAAATTAAAAACGGAGAATGAAAGAGCAAAAGCAGATTACCAGAAGATGCTTTCTGAAAACCAGAAGTTATCACTACCAGTAAATGCTTGGAACAAGTCTTCTATTTCACTAGAAAAGATGCAAGAGTTACAAAAATAATCTGGAGACAGGAGTGGTCTCGGTTTTTGTAATAATGAAGGCACTTCTGAAACGAATACTAAGCCAAAACTGGATATGTGCAAAGGGAAGTATATTCACTTTGTGAAATCCAGTGTGGTACAGAAACCAGAAGTACCTACTGTTTCTGTAGAAAGGAATGTAAATCAGATGAACAGAAGAATGCATTATGGTCTGGGTTATGTTAAACCTAAGGAAAAAGTTGACCAGAGTTCTAGAATCATGAGAGGATTCAACTCAGGAAGACAACCTCCTATGAAGGTTAAAAACTACCAGTACTACAACTCTAAACCTGTTCAGAAGAGATACAGGCTGGAAAACAGAAACAGAAGGGAGGAACAACATTTTAATATGCATACTGTTAGAAGTAACAGACCTTCTATTGCACACACATCTTTGGATACCAGAAGTACAAGGTCACCAAAAATTATACAAATGTGGGTACCCAAAGGACTGATAAAGCTTGGACCCAAATAGATTTGGGTACCAGATACTAAAATTTGTGTTTGCAGGAACAACAGAAGAAAGCAGAAATCAGTAACTCTACATGGTATCTAGACGGTGGATGTTCCAGACACATGACTAGACAGAAAAACCTACTTTCCGAAATACTAAGTTGCACTGGACCAAAGATAACCTTTGGAGAGAACTCAAAAGGTAAAACCATGGGTAAAGGTAAGATTATCCATGGTAACATAACTATTAATGATGTGTTATTAGTTGACAATCTTTGTTACAATCTAATCAGCATTAGTCAACTATGTGATAATGGTTATTCTGTAGCTTTTCAGAAGCATTCATGTATAGTCAGAGATTCTGCTGAAACTATTGTGTTAACTGGAAAGAGAGAAGGCAACACTTACAGAGTCTCTTGGAACTCAAATCAAGTCAATACTCCTACATGCTTAGTTGCCTCTCTTAGCAATAAACACTGGCTATGGCACAAGAAACTGAATCATCTGAATTTCAAGTCAATCAATTATCTCAAAAAGCAGAATATAGTTGATGGATTACCTGATATTAATTTTGTTAAAAATCATGTTTGTTCTGCTTGTCAGCTTGGGAAACAGATAAGATCTAGCTTCAAGAACAAAGATAGCAAATCAACTTCAAGATGTCTGGAATTACTGCATATGGATCTATTTGGTCCAATCCCGATTTGTTATGAGATGTGGTTTGGTATATACGGATGTTGTATAGCCAATGTTGCGAAATTAATTTTCTCAAAGCTATTTTGAGAGATCGAATCGAGAATATAAGATTGAGATTTCAGAATAGATTCATTGAGATAAGTTTTGATTTAAAACTCTGTATACATTTTTTTCTGATATATCTGAATTGATTGTTTGTGAGTTCGGGGACGAACTCAGATCTAAGAGGGGGAGAAATTTAAGGCCCGAGAATTGAGTTTGATACTTTGTATTGATATATATAAAGTATGAATAAGGAAGGCAACAACAGAAGTGGAGAAATGATGTGCAAAACTAGATTATTTTGAGGAAACATCACCGCAACCGCGGTGCCAGACATCACCGCACCCGCGGTGCATGGACAGTAAGTTGGCAAGAAATTCCGTAGCATAACCGCACCCGCGGTGCTAGCAGGAGCGCACCCGCGGTGCTCGAATCCAGAAAAATAAAGATAATGCCGAAGCATGAGCGCACCCGCGGTGCATGACACGACCGCACTCGCGGTCATGCGTGTAGCATGAAAAATGATGCCACGTTTCAAAATTTTCATGCAGTATATATATGGATGATTGACACGCTAAATCATCAGAAATTCAGTGGAAAGGGGCGAGGCTTTGAGAGAATTTCCTTACGCCTTTTAAACTTGCGATTGTGAGAAATCCGTCCGTCAGAATTCAAATCCGATTTCAGTTCTGAGTTCCTCGTGACACGAGCTACACAAGGACGTAAGTGGTGTTAAGTTTTGAGGTGTTTTGAAAATATGATGTTGCTAGAATCGAATATGATTCAGATATGGTATTTCTACTGCCGTAGACATTATAGAATTGAAGTCAGATTAAAGAACAGATTGTTTCTGTAATCGTTATGATTTTCGAAAGATATTGACTGAGATTTTAATATCAGAGTTGTGTATTACTGATTTTGAATATACCGATATTGAGATTATGAGTTCTGGTATTATATTCGTGATGTTCAGATTGACGGGGTTATTCAGATTGTATTGTTATGCCGTCGAAACATCAGCTGATTTAGATTGATCAGATTCAGATATGATTTCGATTATATTGTGTTGTCGATGATATGATTTGAATTGTGTCTTGTTCAGATATTGATCAGATTATGTACTGAGTTGAGTATTGATCAGAACAGATTGTGTATTGAATTATTCACTGACACAGTGTATTCGATATTTTCCTTTCAGATTGGATATGGACAGATTGGGATACAGGTCATCGTCTTCGTCAGACAGGGAAGAC
This sequence comes from Primulina eburnea, assembly GCF_022965805.1. Classification (NCBI taxonomy): domain Eukaryota; kingdom Viridiplantae; phylum Streptophyta; class Magnoliopsida; order Lamiales; family Gesneriaceae; genus Primulina; species Primulina eburnea. The sequence continues at coordinate 17,817,346 of NC_133117.1, forward strand.
AAAGGTATAATTCATGTGATATCTGAGAAGATATAACTCAAATCAGATCTCATTTGAGTTTCCCAATAAAATCACATACTTGATTATTGTTTATCTTCTGATATAATTATGATTTGTTTATAGACTTTATATTCAAATCTTTTGAAATGAACATGCTTTGTTTACAGATTGTTATACATTGCATTTGAGATAGGAAAGTTTGACAGATAGTCAGACTTCTAGATGTTCGGTGTATCTCAGCTTAGGAGCAGCTCTGACTCCTATTGCAGCCGTCGATACAGCTCAGACCGAAGTCTAGGAATAAGACGTACAGTCACCCCGAGTGGGAGGTTAGGTGACAGCCATTGACGTCTTATTCACACCGGGATCCCTAGAGTTATAGTTGAGTCGAGTCTAGACATGATTTGACTAGAACTGCATGCGTCTATGGATGTGGTTTCATAGACTATGAAACCCATTGCTATTGATTTCAGTCATAATAGCATGTTTTTATGATTTAATTTGAGTAGCATGTTTATCTGCTTCGAGTTGCATGCTTATCTTGATTAAATTTCATAGAGTATGAAATCTATTGATTTGAATTATATTCATGATAGAATATTTCATGATTTACTTTATGTATATGCATGTTTACCATGTTTTATACTGGGATTTATTCTCACCGTAGTTATCCGGCTGTTGTCTCGTTTTGTATGTGTGCATGACAACAGGTGGGACTGGATCGGGGTCAAGAGGATGAGGAGAGAAGAAGAGTTAGCGTGGTGATTTCGGACTTACTGTAGATTTGGTTTATTACTTGAACTTAGTAACCAAACCTTAGACTTAGATTGTACAGTATTGTACTTTTATACTGACATGTATTTTATACTGAGATGTATATTATTTAGATTCCATTACCTTCCGCATTTACATTTTTAAAAGAAAAATTTTTCGACCCTGTTTATCAGAACTGATAATTAAATCCCAACGTTGATTAAGAAGATGATTAGCGTCCGGGTCCCCACAACAGGTGGTATCAGAGCGATAGATCCTTTAGATTGAGATAGTCAGAACTGATAGATCCTTTAGACTGAGTCATATTGAGATAGAAGAGAATGAGCGGGGTAGATTGGATTTTCTTCCCTTGCATGTGATTGCTAGCATGAGAATTATTTCAATGTTGAATTACATTGTGTGTGCTAGCATGATTTATTGCTTTACCTATTACATGTTATGTGTTATCTGAGTTGACTACAGCATGTAATTGCCAAGACTGAATCAGAACTGAGTCTGAATCAGAGTTATATGATCAGAGGAGGGCTGAGACAAATTATATAGATTGTATATTGATTTGTTTGATATTCAGATATACCGCCTCGGAGAATTCCAGAAAGGGGTAGTACTTCTTCTGAACAGATAGATGCATCAGAAACTCGGATGGAAGTAAAGTTGGCAGAACTTCAATTATTACAGCCGCCGATTCTGAGTGGTACCGAGACATCTGAAGATTGTCAGAACTGGGTTGATGACATAGAAATACTATTTGATCTACTGGATTGTACAGATGAACAGAGAGTTAAATTGGTATTTCACCAGTTATGAGAGGCTGCCAGAAGTTGGTGGATTACAATTAAAGGAGTATTAGCACAACGTGGTACTGTGATCATTTGGGAAGTCTTCAAGACTGAATTCTATCAAAGATTTTTCTCCGTTTCCTACCGAGAGGACAAAAGAGCAGAATTTGAGAATTTGAGCCAAGGTCAATTGATTATTGAAGGATATGTGGCTAAATTCTCTACTCTACTGTGTTTTGCTCCTCATTTAGCTGGAAATGATGAAGATATAGTGAATCAGTTCATCAGAGGGTTGAATTCGGAGGTAGTTGCATTTATGAATCTGCAACGACCTTACCATTTTGCTGATATCTTGAGTAGAGCAAAGAGAGCTGAGGCGAGTCTGATTAGACAATTGACAAGGTTGTGTGTGAAGTAACCCAAGACACAACAATCCCCTCTTCGATATGATCATGGCAGTACGAGTGGGAAGCAAGATTTGCTGAAAGCTCGAAAGAAGCCATTCAAGAAGTTGGGGAGTGGTTCCTCTAGCTCCAGTGGTTCTAGCCCGAGTTATACTGGAGTGTATTGCAGAACTTGCGGAGGAAGACATCCCACGGAGCTATGCCAGGGAGTTACTGGTAGTTGCCGTATCTGCCGACAGCCGGGGCACTTTGCTAAGGTTTGTCCACAGAGAGGTTCCCGAAGATCTTAGAGGGCTGGACCATTTGGCTATGTGATCGAGGGACTGACCCAGGACTTACCAGGTGACATAGTGACAGGTACTGATCTTTTACGATTATGTTGCATATGTATTGATATATACTAATGCATTTCTTAAGGTTATCTTTGACTGAGTTGCATTGATACATGATGTACCTGTTGGGTCTGTTTATACTGTAGTATTAATATTTGTACCTTTTGGGGAAAGAAAGATTGATATCAGAGATTTCTTTAGATATTGTATACTACAGTAAGATGGGAATGAAATAGAGATAGATTATGATGTACTTGTGTTTGCTGATTTGAACGCATTATTGATATGAATATGCTGAAAAAGTACAGACATATTGTAGAATTTTTCCAGAAATGGTAAGAGTCAGATCAGAGATGACTGATCAGTGGAGATACCACGATAAGGATTCTAGATTTAGAATTCCTTTGATATCTGTATTGTATATGACTCGATTAATACAGAAAGGAGCAGATTGCATCCCTATGTATTCAGTAGACCTACTGAAATCGAGCCTAGCATTGGCAGATTTTCCAGTAATATATGAATTGGCTGATGCTTGCCTAGATAAGATTTTAGATTTGCTTTACATCAGAAAGAAAGATTTCAGAATTGATTTCAGATCAGATATTGAGTGTGTTTTAGAATTCAGCACAGAATAACATTGAATGTATAGAATGATACAGAATGAAGTGAAAGATCAGTAGAAAAGTACCAACCAGGAGTTACATATGATTTAGTGTTTCTCTTTGGCATGTGTCAGTATATTCAGAGATGTTCTGATGATTCTATGCTTGTTATATCTATGAAGATTTTGATATATTTACAGTATCTGATTGATTGAATAGAATATCTGAAGATTGTATTGAATATGCTGAGTACTGTAATGAATGTATACAGAAATTATTCAGATAAGAATCCTGCTTGAAACAGATTGTATTCAGAGTATGCGATATCTGAAGTTGGTATACCGATTGAGTTTGACACAGTTGAGATTGTGATAAGTGGCTGATAAGATATCGATCTCAGAAAGATCAGAAATGTCGGAAATGTCAGAAATGTAGTTTGTCTGATTTGACGGATTATTTTATTCGACTGTTGCTTTATATCTGCTGAGTATTGTTATTGTTCTAAATCAGTATTTGAGACATCTTATATTGTTTTGGGGAGCATATTTTATTTGCAGATGAGATATAACAGTTGATCGGAATGACATAGAGATATTTACCAGAAATCCTTGTTTTATGAGTTCATTGATGTGACACCTTGACCCGTTACAAAAAAAATACAGCGGAATTTAAAATTATCAATTGAAGGATGGAAGGATTACAATTTCATAACATAAAATCATTTACAAAATATTTGCAACCAAAATAAATACATGATCATTCAAATGATATAACAACAAAAATAACATATCATTCCTATGATCATGTCCCAAAATATCACAAAATAACATCTTCCTTCCTTCCAACTCTATATGCATATGACCCCGATCCACGATCACTGTCCTGGTCCGTCACTCTTAGCTGCATCACATGAAATAACTGAAATGAGTATAAAACTCAGCAAGTGGAACTCTTACATAGCAATGAACATATCATACTCTGAAAATCATAACTTTAAAAACATAAGTATCATCAACTCTGAAATAAATATCATAGCAATAGCATAGCAATAAGATGGTATTTCTCTTTACTCTGGTTGGATTGATATCAATAGTAACTCTGTCTGTGGTGCTCGTATCCCATCGATATAAATCGACAACTCTGATGGATAAAAGCCTATGGTCGTTTATCAACTAATTGCATGCAATCTCTGACTATGTATCTATCAATCCATAAAACATTTAAACTCTTTCTCTTTGGCATTTAAATAAACACTTTGCAAACTCTTCTTTTCTCTTGTATTCCCTTTTCATAGCTCGAGACATAAAAATGTCTCCAATATACATAGCAATGGAATCAATACATAATCAAGAATCAATTGAAGGGAATAGCATATTATAACCTTTGAAACACAATACATATATAATCATGTGAGCACAAGAAGGAGATTCCACTTACAAACCACAAGAACACTTGAATCTAACTCCTTGGTTGAAATCCTACAACAATAATCCATAAATAACACCATCAACACCCCAACAATCAAGAACCCATGCCAAATAATCCATAAATCCAACAAAGACAACAAACCCATATCATCTCTCCTCCAAAACCAAGAAATAACAACACCAAAAGCTTACCTTAGCTTCCTAGCACCAAGGAGAACTTCGATCTCAACTCAAATCACCAACTAGAAGCTTAGATCGAAGGTAGGAATCAAAGAAATGAGAGAAACCCTAACCTAAGGAGAGAAAAATCGAAAATGGGGAGGAAAGAATGAGGAAAAGTAAGCCAACTACCCACTTAAAATCTCGAACAGTAACCCGAAATGCGCGACCGCGGGTGCGTTACTCTTGTACCGCGGGTGCGGTACGCTCACGGCATTCCACCAAAAATCTGAAATCGACGACCGCGGGTGCGGTCCTGCAATCACCGCGGGTGCGGTCCTCACTATACCGCGGGTGCGGTGAAGCTACGGCAAAACATCAATAATTCCAATAATTCAGACCGCGGGTGCGGTCCTTACACTGAGCGCGGGTGCGGTGCTGTCACGGCAGAAACAAAATCTCAAGCAACTAAAATCTAACCGAAACGCTGATACAAAACAACCCCCAACCATGAACATCAACAACACCACAAAACAAGAATAATCAACCATACTATAGCCCATAAACACAACTCTAACGTCTAAACTAAATAATCCATAAACACACAAAACTTAAACCGTACCGTACACCAGGCTCGGCTATTACAATTGAACTCACTAGATCTGTATAGGTTACTGATATTTTGTATCTGATTTGATATTACTGTTATTTTGAATCCGTATATGATACAGATTGTTGTGAATCGTTGAGAATATATACAGTTCAATTGTATCGGAGTTATTTTCGAGAGGTACAGCTATTCAGAAATGTGCTCAGAATGTTCAGAACTTAATTTCGATAATCAGAATAGGGTATCGATCAGAGTAACAGATATGTGATTCTGTGTTTCGTATTAGGACTGATTATTTTGTGATGTCAGAATGTTTCAGAATTGTATAACAGAATTGATATCGATAGTCAGAGCCGAATACCAGGTAGGTATATTTTCTTTAATTTATGTTATTAACTGATTTGTTTATGTCAGTAGTTCGAAGTTGAAATCACCGATAATGTCAGAAATGCGCTGTAGGGACTTCAGTTGTCATGTTTGTGACTGAGAATGTATGATATTCGAACAGATAGAGTTGATATAGACAGATTAGATCAGTGGTGACAGAATTTGTATTAAAATGTTGGCAGAAATTGTACTGATATGTATGAATCGCTAACAGAAAAGACAGAAAGATAAAGGTCAGAAGATTTCTTACAGAATTTGTATAGTTTTGACTAGAAATGGGAGTGCATTTCTATGGCCTCCGTAATGAAATTACCGCCATTTTCTACAGATTGTGATATAATATGATTCTGATTGATAGATTGTTCAATCTATATATTATTAGTTTGTACAAGATGATGTACAAACATGACCAAATGACACAGATCAGTGTCAGAGAAGTGGTCAGAGAGATCAGAATGCCACAGTAGATTATATCAGATTGTGATTTGATTGATTTTGTATGTGTGACAGAGTATATCACGAGCTCTCTCTTATATGATTTTACAGATTGACAGATAGTCAGAATGTATTATCCAGATATTAGAAGATTTTGGTACAACGTTAGTGTGGGATGCTAGCACTAGTTGACATGAGGTATTGTTACTTTATGGGTAATTGTGTGGTGTACTACACAGTCCTTATAAAGAAGATTCAGAAAGGAATAAAGATAGCTCAGAAATGACGGATTTGATAAACCAACATCGGATGATGATGCTTGGTATTGAGAGTGGAAGATTGAATATGTCCCCGAATGGGATAAACAAACTTGATAGCAGCTGATGATAATGATTTGTTATGAGATGTGGTTTGGTATATACGGATGTTGTATAGCCAATGTTGCGAAATTAATTTTCTCAAAGCTATTTTGAGAGATCGAATCGAGAATATAAGATTGAGATTTCAGAATAGATTCATTGAGATAAGTTTTGATTTAAAACTCTGTATACATTTTTTTCTGATATATCTGAATTGATTGTTTGTGAGTTCGGGGACGAACACAGATCTAAGAGGGGGAGAAATGTAAGGCCCGAGAATTGAGTTTGATACTTTGTATTGATATATATAAAGTATGAATAAGGAAGGCAACAACAGAAGTGGAGAAATGATGTGCAAAACTAGAATATTTTGAGGAAACATCACCGCAACCGCGGTGCCAGACATCACCGCACCCGCGGTGCATGGACAGTAAGATGGCAAGAAATTCCGTAGCATAACCGCACCCGCGGTGCTAGCAGGAGCGCACCCGCGGTGCTCGAATCCAGAAAAATAAAGATAATGCCGAAGCATGAGCGCACCCGCGGTCATGCGTGTAGCATGAAAAATGATGCCACGTTTCAGAATTTGCATGCAGTATATATATGGATGATTGACACGCTAAATCATCAGAAATTCAGTGGAAAGGGGCGAGGCTTTGAGAGAATTTCCTTACGCCTTTTAAACTTGCGATTGTCAGAAATCCGTCCGTCAGAATTCAAATCCGACTTCAGTTCTGAGTTCCTCGTGACACGAGCTACACAAGGACGTAAGTGGTGTTATGTTTTGAGGTGTTTTGAAAATATGATGTTGCTAGAATCGAATATGATTCAGATATGGTATTTCTACTGCCGTAGACATTATAGAATTGAAGTCAGATTAAAGAACAGATTGTTTCTGTAATCGTTATGATTTTCGAAAGATATTGACTGAGATTTTAATATCAGAGTTGTGTATTACTGATTTTGAATATACCGATATTGAGATTATGAGTTCTGGTATTATATTTGTGATGTTCAGATTGACGGGGTTATTCAGATTGTATTGTTATGCCGTCGAAACATCAGCTGATTTAGATTGATCATATTCAGATATGATTTCGATTATATTGTGTTGTCGATGATATGATTTGAATTGTGTCTTGTTCAGATATTGATCAGATTATGTACTGAGTTGAGTATTGATCAGAACAGATTGTGTATTGAATTATTCACTGACAAAGTGTATTCGATATTGTCCTTTCAGATTGGATATGGACAGATTGTGATACAGGTCATCGTCTTCGTTAGACAGGGAAGACAAAGGTATAATTCATGTGATATCTGGGAAGATATAACTCAAATCAGATCTCAATTGAGTTTCCCAATAAAAGCACATACTTGATTATTGTTTATCTTCTGATATAATTATGATTTGTTTATAGACTTTATATTCAAATCTTTTGAAATGAACATGCTTTGTTTACAGATTGTTATACATTGCATTTGAGATAGGAAAGTTTGACAGATAGTCAGACTTCTAGATGTTCGGTGTATCTCAGCTTAGGAGCAGCTCTGACTCCTATTGCAGCCGTCGATACAGCTCGGACCGAAGTCTAGGAATAAGACGTACAGTCACCCCGAGTGGGAGGGTAGGTGACAGCCATTGACGTCTTATTCACACCGGGATCCCTAGAGTTATAGTTGAGTCGAGTCTAGACATGATTTGACTAGAACTGCATGCGTCTATGGATGTGGTTTCATAGACTATGAAACCCATTGCTATTGCTTTCAGTCATAATAGCATGTTTTTATGATTTAATTTGAGTAGCATGTTTATCTGCTTCGAGTTGCATGCTTATCTTGATTAAATTTCATAGAGTATGAAATCTATTGATTTGAATTATATTCATGATAGAATATTTCATGATTTACTTTATGTATATGCATGTTTACCATGTTTTATACTGGGATTTATTCTCACCGGAGTTATCCGGCTGTTGTCTTGTTTTGTATGTGTGCATGACAACAGGTGGGACTGGATCGGTGTCAAGAGGATGAGGAGAGAAGAAGAGTTAGCGTGGTGATTCCGGACTTACTGTAGATTTGGTTTATTACTTGAACTTAGTAACCGAACCTTAGACTTAGATTGTACAGTATTGTACTTTTATACTGACATGTATTTTATACTGATATGTATATTATTTAGATTCCATTACCTTCCGCATTTACATTTTAAAGAGAAAAATTTTTAGACCCTGTTTATCAGAACTGATAATTAAATCCCAACGTTGAATAAGAAGATGATTAGCGTCCGGGTCCTCACAAATTTATTATCTAATATCCATTTCAATATTTCTATTAAAAATAAAATATCAAATAACTTAAACAACAAAAAAATTCATGTAATGATTTCAATGAAATTATATGCCTTCCGAATTCTATTAAAACCGATGATGTATTTTACTACGGTCATATTCAAAATATTCTCTAACGAGTGCCTAATTTCAAACAAATATAATGATTCAATTAGTAATCAGTTAATTGAATCTAATAAATTCTGAAAAAAACAAATAAACTGAACGAAGAACTCAAATATAATAATCGAAAGATAAAAAACATAGTTTTAAATCAAGCCACGTCGTTCCTCTAAACAACAAAATTTAGTTCATAACGTAATAAAAAGGAAATACAAATCATGTTCTTAAACGTCATACAATGATCAAGAAAAAGACAAATCATGTTCTTAAACGTCATTCAACTCCAAATGCCGTTTCTCAGTAGTTTTCCCTATGTTATTCTCCCTCTAAATATCAAAAGTCCTCAAAAAATAGATAGGGTAGGTCTTTCAAAAATTTAAAATTCGAAGTCACCTTGTCATTGTTAGAGTAGATACCCTATAAGTCAACTGTTGGTTAGGGATTTTATTGGCTCAGTTGTATTAAACAATCTTTATTTTGATATAATTTAAATTTTAAAGATTTTGTTTCACTTTATCTGTATACCCATGCGATCAACATAGATAAAGTCCTTGATTATGCTTTAATACAAAAGAATCATAATTCGATGTTGAAACTTATTTGTGAACACTGCATATTCTAAATTCGTTCCTAGTCGATTCAACCGCTTAAAACATGGATAAAGGTCACTTGAGCTCGAGACTAGCATATGTGATGTTGTGTTCTGCGTTTCTTGGTAAGGGCATAGAGATGTCCAAACATGCAGATGGGTAATCATATGATGATTATACTGAACAACCCTCCCTCGAATTTTCCAAGTGGTTATCATTTATCGAGAGGATAAGTCCGTGGTTATGATTGTACACCATTAGTCCTTATGAACCGGGACAACAGTGAGGCTCTATATACTAGGGCTGTGCTTTGACTCGTTTACCGGCACCAGGAGAGTCATCATGTAGAACCCGATAAATCAGACTACGTATAAGCCATGCATAATTACTATTATTTAAATTAAAAATGAGTTCTTTTATATTTATGGAGTGTTTAAGGCATTTTAAAATTTGTTTAGTCATGATCATTTATTTTAAATCGTAGAAGTTTAGTTTTATCTTTTCGGTTAAGCACGTGAGGCCGGACTGGAGTTTGAGTATTGAGATAAAATTTAATAATAAGAAAATATTCCTCAACTTAATTTAAGCCAAGGAATAATTTATTTTAATGTAAAAAAAAGTTTAAGGATTTATTTAATTAATTGTAATTAAGTAATAAAAAAGTTCTTTTATGTCAATAATTAATTAAAAAGCCTAAATTTAAAATGTGTAACCAATTGGGAAAAATTATTCTAGGCCTATTTTATTTAAAAAATTGTAACTTAACATGTTAGTAATTTATTTTAAGACTTGACCATGCATGCAAGAAAATTTTTATCCTAAATTAATTTATTATTTCACTAAAATACATAATAAGTGTTTAAAACTTTAAAGAGTTAAAATTCATGAATCAAGCAATATTTTTACCCCATTTTGTTAGCAAGATTTCGGCCACCCCTTGAAGATTTATTTATGTTTGGCAACACTCCATTATTGCCACCTTTCCTTACCCTTTCTTGGTATATTAATTTCCTCACTTTTAAATCACCAATAATTATTAATTAAGCAATATCCTTACCTTCATTTTGATCAGAAAAATCGGTCATCACCCACCAAATCACCCCTCAATCCATCATTATATCATATCATTTCCTTATCTCCCATAGAATCAAGGATAGGAAGATTTGGTTGCCATTCAAATCCTCATTTAATTAGTAAACTTCCCCTTCATTCCCTTAGCATTCTCTCCATCCTCACTCTCAAAAATTTCAGAGAAAACCTGCAGCAAAATCGTGAGCTTCATCAAGAAAACAAGAAAGAAAAAGAACTCCGTCTCCGCCGCGTCGTGTTCGTCGCATAGTTTGCTTTCTCTTTTTTAAACAAATTCTAGGCATGCATATGTTATTCTTTTCTCTTTAATCAAGTCTTATATATATTTTTAAACAATATTGTGTATGTAAATCATGAACCAAAATTTCGAAAACATGACTGCAACTTTCGAAAATCTGTGCAGTATTTCTCGGCCACTTCCTTGTGCTTCACAGGTTGGTTTGTTTTTGTGATTTCAAGGATTGGCTCGGTTCCAGGCGTTCAAGGCTGCATCTAGGCATGAAATAGTGGGAGTGTTGATCTGTGCAGTAAAATATCCTAACTTATACCTAACTCATCTGTGCAGTATTGATGTTAATATTTTATATTAAATGCATGAAGGATGATCGAGAGCTTTGAACAATGAGTTAGGTATATGTTAGGATATTTTACTGTTTTTATTCATTTTGTTAATATTTGATATTATTAAAGTGTGTCTGGTTTATAGCCGTTCCTACCCCCATGAGATGTATCTCTTATGTGCCACGACTATTTAAATGTAATTACTAGAAATAGTGGGAGATCAAGACTGGAATATGGTGGGCCCGATGAACAAGATGAAGACAAGTAAAATATTGAAAACTCTTGTAATAGATGTATTTGTATCCCTGCATTCACCTAGGTTTTGGACCTAGATCCATGTATGGCTCACATGGGTCTAATAGTGTTGGCGATCGATCATCCTTATTTATTGTTAAATGTCATATTATGATATATGTGATATGTAGTTGTATGCTTGTATGTATATTATTAAATAATATACTTTCATCCGGAAAACATACAAACTCGTGGCACGCGATTTTTAAATTAAAATGATGAGACAATTTTAAAATTAAAATCCCTCATTTTGAATATGATTCAAAATTTATATCAAATCGTAAAAGTAAAAATTAAAAGAGTTTAATTTTTCCTTGCCTTCTATCAACCGTGGTTGCATGTTGATCGCTACCCTCGGACAGTGTCTAGCTCATATTATTGGGAAGGCATGTACGTCGGAAAGCTGTGACTTCCACCGGACATATGATGTGAATTGAGTGGAACTTCCATGACTTCGGTTCATATTATTGGGGGAACTCATGGCTACCGTCCACTACAATTCAAAATTGATGGGTTGGTTTGACACGTGAAAATAAACGACGTCATATTATTGGGTCCTTATTAAACGTGAGGCAAAACACACGGAGGTTGCATAGGGATGCAATTGGATTCTACCTTTTAGAAATTATAATTGGCTGATATTATTCGGGATTATAATTGGCTAATTGGACTCTACGTGCCCACTAAGGAAATACGATTTCCCTTTTTCATCAGAGGGTGGTGGAAATGTCAAAATAGTGGGAGGAAGATTTATAAAATAAAATCCATATTTTATATCTTAGAATTATTTTAAAATTATCAGCAATCATTATTCTGTTTCTGTATCAGTATATTTTTGATTTCGTTAACAAGCTAATCGAATCTAATTTTCAAGACTGGTCGGAAAAATTGTTCTGAATTTGGAGAAAATGACATACACATTATTGTCAGTCCTGCTGAACTGACAAAGCATGCAAGATGGTAGGATCATAGTATGCAAGCTAAACTGTAGATGATTGCTTCTATATCAAATGACCAGTAGGGACAGTTTGAGGAAATGTTGAATGCTACTGACATTCGAATACACATACAAGATTTGCATGGTACAAGAAACTCGTATAGTGATGCACACCATTTTTAAAAGCTTATGACTACATGCATGCAAGATGGGGCTCTGGCCCATGAGCGTGGTGTACATATGATTGGGCTTATTGAGAATGTGGTGGGCCTGGAATGTGCGATTCTTAACGAGTTAATAGATAACATAAATTTGTTGTCTTTCTCTTCCTCATTTTACGGTGTTATAGTTAACTTCAATTTGAATAAGATAGATGATAGCCTTGAAGAGCTAGTCAATACACTTATAACTTATGAGATCACTATAAAACAGAGAATTGTTGTTTTTCTAATAGGCCTCTTGTCAGACGAAAAGTGGCCTACAAGGTAAGTGTAGGACCGAGCGCTTGTCGCTTGACCAAAAGCTAATTGTTGGACCGTGTGCTTGCTACTTTACCAAAAGCTATAGCTAGTAGTAATGGTGCAACTCAAATCTTTTAAACCGCACAGCAGCTCAAGCACCACGGTTCGATCGCTCTACCAAGCAAGGACAATTATTGCACCCAACAATCTCACTCCCAATAATGGCACTCTTTGCAATCAATGGGAATCGAACCCGTGACCTTGGCTCTGATACCAATTGTAGGACCGAGCGCTTGCCGCTTGACCAAAGCTATAGCTAGTGGTAATGATGCGACTCAAATCTTTTAAACCGTACAACAGCTCAAGCACCATGCTACTACTTAAATTATAATTCACCCAATTGTAGGTTGTCTGCAAGTAATATATTTCATAAGTACGAGATCGATCCACAGAGAGGTTATTTTAAGTTTAAATTTATTAATTTATAGATTACCAAATGCAAGAATGAAGTTTACAAATTATAAATTTTGTCAAGGCTTGAGGATTTATTCTTGGTTTATGTAATATTATTTAACTAAAAGTAAAACAAAGGAAACCAACATAAATAATGGTTCCAAGAAAATTAAACACACACATAATATAGTATAGTTTCCACTATAGAAAATACCGAATTAACCGATATTTTATATATGGTACCTATGATTATAGTTATAACTATATAAATATATAATTGCATAAAGTAAATGTTAAATTAAATCATTATATTTCATTTAGAACAACCGGCAGAGCCACGCTATTGCCTAAATGAAATATATTGATTTAATAAGTTAGTTGTGGTAAAGTAAAAGTTAGTTGCGGAAATTAAAAGTTAGTTGCGGGAAAGTAAAACTTAGATGCGAAAAATAAAAGTTAGTTGCGATAAAGTAAATGTTAGATTGTTAGATGTTAGTATAAAATCATAATATTTCATTTAGAATAACCGGTAGAGCCACGCTATCGTCTAAATGAAATATTATGATATATATTTATAAATATATATATATATATATATATATATATATATATATATATATATATGTATGTATATAATATAACAATAATAATAATTGATGAAATATTTATTGTATCAAAATTTAAACAACAAATCAAGATAACCAGTTCGATGGTATCAAGCATTTGATGTAAATTGATAACAACAAATAATTCATTTTTATACCTACAATAAAAATAAGTTAGCTAAATGAAAAGAAATAAAGAAAGAATATACAAAATATAAACAATCTTACTTTACCAAGAATACATCCTCTTCACCTTGACATAATAGATTTAGCTTGCCATGAACTTACTTTTGATCAACACTAAAAACATCACTCATAGTTGAGAACATGAAAGAAAATATATTGGAAATTAGAACTTTGATACACACTCACACTGTGGGGACCCGGACGCTAATCATGTTCTTAATCGTCATTGGGACTAAATTAATTATAATAATCAAGGTCTAAATTTTTTTTTTAAAATGCGGAAGGTAATGGAATCAAACTCCTATACATATCAGTATAAAAGTATAAATCTGATAAAATATACAATCATACATACTCAGGTTCAACAACTACTATCTAGTGTTTAAACCCTAGCTCTAGTCCAAGTCCGGAATCGCCACTCTAATCTCGATCTGTCTTCACCTCTATGACCTTGTACCTGTCCCACCTGTTGTCATGCACACATACAAACAAGACAACAGCCGGATAACTCCGGTGAGATATAAATATCCCAGTATAAACAATGTATTAAATGCAACCATATAAAACATATATAAAAGCATAAACAAACATCAAAACATGTATCTAATCTGATTACATGAATTAATGACTCGTGATCTAATCTTATCTTATCTCAAATCTAGTGATCCCAATCTAATTTAGACTTTGGTATACTGTATCGAGTGTCTGAGATAGACTTCGATCTACATCTAGAGCTCTTCGATACACCGTAAGTCTAGAGTCTTATCGGTTCTGAGAAAGACTCGGCGGTTCTGCCCTAGCTAGGCTGATCTGCCCTAGACTCGGACTCTGACTCTGTTCTAAGTCAATACATTATCATATAAATCTGATAATCTGCAAATATCAATGCAATAAAGTAAAGTATGTGATTTAGGGAAACTCAAGTCAAACCTAACTCGAGTTGTGCAATCCCGAATCAACATTTATTTATACCTTTCTTGTTGTCGATCTGATACAATTAAAGTCTTGATTCAACGTCTGTCACTGTTCAATCTGGCAACGACAATACCAATATTTTGTATCAATATTCTAATCAAATCACAACGTCTCTGTTTTATCAAATTCTGACAGTACAACAGTACAATCTTGCGATACTGATAATACTATATCAGTCTAAATCAGTTCCAATCATTTACAATCAACCCCCGTTCAAATCTGATATAAATTCTAATCAATTTCATTCTGAAATTCATAACAATTCTATCTTCAATCTGTTTCTTAATCTGACTTTGATTCTATGTTGTCTAACATGCCAAGAACAACATATATGACGTGTATTCAATTCTGATAACATCATAATTTCAAAACATGTCAAAACGTAGTAAAACTTACGTCCCGTAGTAGCCTACGTTGATAGGAACTCGGTACCGAAGTCGGATTTAAAATCTAACGGACGGATTGATCACAAATCGAATTCTAAAATCAAATTGGAAAAAGGGATCTCGATGTCTTCTTTTTCTTCTGATTTCCTCTTAAATTTTGTATGTATATATATATATATACCGTGCATGCTTCTAAAACGTGGCTCATATTTTGTAGCACACGTCTCGCGCTCGGGCGGACATAAAGTTCCGCCCGGGCGCGGAACTCTCGGCCTTCTCAGTTTATTCAATCGCGCTCGGGCGGTTATAAACTTCCACCCGGGTGCGAGGTGCTCGGGTTTCTTGCTTTTAACATTGGCGCTCGGGCGGTCAAACACTTCCGCCCGGGCGCTAAATTCTAAGCCCAAAATCACTGTAGTTCATACACTTTGTCCAGTCTGGTCTCGGAATGGCCCGGCTATACTTAAATCAGTTCAAACTCAATAATCTCATATTAATCTAATTAAAATCTCGGGCATTACATTTCTCCTCCCCTAAGATACGATTTCGTCCTCGAAATCACAGGCATTTTATTCGTATTAACAAGGAGTATATATACAGACTGTATAAACAATTTACATCATCTAAATAACTTTGGGAACTCTTGTCTCATATCTGATTCAGTTTCCCAGGTTGCTTCTTCTACACCATGACGAGTCCATTGCACTTTCACAAGTGGAATCATTTTCGTTCTGAGCTGTTTTTCTTTACGATCAATAATCTGAATCAGTTTTTCAATATAGCTCAACGTCTGATCCAGTTCGGCCTCGTCTGGTTGAATAGCATGTGAAGCATCAGGAAGGTACTTCCTTAATAACGATACATGAAAGACATCATGTATTCCAGATAATGAAGGCAGTAAAGCGAGTCGATAGGCACGATCTCCTATCTTCTCGAGGATCTTATAAGGCCCAATGTATCGTGGAGACAGTTTCCCTTTCTTGCCAAATCTGACAACTCCTCTGAAAGGTGAAATCTTCAAAAATACTTGGTCTCCTGTCTCAAATACCAACGGTCTACGTCGAACATTGGCATATTTGGCCTGTCTGTCTTGCGCTGCCTTCATTTTCTTTTGAATTAGCTTCACTTTTTCTGTCATATCTCTAATCATATCTGGTCCCATTTCAGGCACTTCAGAGATATAATCCCAATAGAGAGGGGATCGACACTTCTTTCCGTATAATGCTTCAAATGGTTCCATCTCAATACTCGTCTGATAGCTGTTGTTGTACGAAAACTCACAAAGCGGCAATGCATCTTGCCAATTAGTGCTGAAATCTAGCACTACTGCTCTCAGCATATCCTCCAATGTCTGGATAGTCCGCTCTGACTGTCCGTCGGTCTGTGGATGATATGCGGTACTCAGATGTAACTTCGTACCGAGAACCTGCATTAAACTCTGCCAGAAGTGCGAAGTAAATCGAGGATCACGATCTGATACGATAGACTTCGGCACTCCATGTAATCTGACCACTTCTTTGACATAGATCTCTGCCATCTGGTCAAATCTGTACGTCATCTTGTACGGGATAAAACATGCGGATTTGGTCAATCTGTCAATCACGACCCAAATCGTATCACAACCTCGGGAGGAACGTGGCAACTGTGTCACAAAATCCATGGAAATATGATCCCATTTCAATTCAGGAATGGACAAACTCTGTAATAAACCTCATGGTTTCTTTCTTTCTGCCTTCACCTGCTGGCAAATCAGACATTTGGAAACAAATTCGGTAATGTCAGTCTTCATTTGTTTCCACCAAAACTGTCTTTTCAAATCGTTATACATCTTTCTGCCACCAGGATGAATACTAAATCGACTGTTGTGCGCTTCTGACAATATCTGTCGTCTCAAATCTGAAATATTCGGCACAACCAGACGATTATTCACATACAGGACGTTATTACGTACCTGATATTCTGATCGATGTCCTGTTCTAACCATCGATACTGATTTTTGTACATTCTGATCAATTTTCTGAGCTGCTTTGATTCTCATAATCAGCTCTGGTTCTACTTGCACCGTATAAAGTCTCAACGGTCTATAATCTGTTTCAAATTCTAATCCAGACAAACAGCAGTCTTCTATCAAATGTGAAACACCAATCGTCGATAAGGATAAAGAACATACCTTTCGACTTAGTGCATCAGCTGCTGCATTAGACTTTCCCGGATAGTATTTGATTTCCCAATCAAAATCTTTAAGCAAATCAAGCCATCTTTGTTGCCTCATATTCAATTCAGATTGTGAAAACATATATTTCAAACTCTTATGATCAGAATATATCTCAAACTTCTCCCCGTAAAGATATTGTCGCCATATCTTTAATGCAAAGACAATGGCTGCCAATTCTAGATCATGAATTGGATAACGGGTCTCATGTGGTTTAAGCTGTCTTGAGGCATAAGCGATAACATGCCCTCGTTGCATCAGCACACATCCCAACCCTCTGTGAAATGCGTCGCAATAAACCACAAAATTACCAGTACCGGATGGGATAGTCAACACCGGTGCACTGGTCAACCTCTTCTTCAACTCCAGAAAACTGGTCTCACATTCTTCAGACCAAACAAATGGAGCATTCTTCTGAGTCAATTGAGTAATTGGTTTAGCTATACTCGAGAAATCTTTAATGAAACGACGGTAATATCCCGCTAAACCCATGAAACTGCGAATTTCGGGTACTGACGTTGGTCTTGGCCAAGAAATTACGGCTTCCACTTTACTGGGATCAACAGATATACCATCTCCAGATATAATATGACCCAGAAATACTACCTGTCTTAGCCAAAACTCACATTTCGACAGTTTAGCATATAATTTCTCAGCTCTTAAAATTCGCAATACAGCTCTTAAATGCTCAGCATGCTCACTCCTATTCTTTGAATAAATCAAAATATCATCGATGAAAATAATCACAAAATCATCGAGATATTTCTGGAAGATACGGTTCATCAATCCCATGAATACAGCTGGAGCATTCGTCAGACCAAACGGCATGACAATAAATTCATAGTGTCCATACCTGGTTCTACATGCCGTCTTTGAGATATCAGAATCTCTGACTCTCAGCTGGTGATATCCCGATCTTAAATCAATCTTGGAATATACTGAAGAACCCTGCAACTGATCGAATAAATCGTAAATACGAGGCAAAGGATATTTATTCTTTATCGTTGCCTTGTTCAGTTGCCTATAGTCGATGCAGAGTCTCATCGAGCCGTCTTTCTTTCTCACAAACAATACTGGAGCACCCCAAGGAGAAACACTCGGTCTGATGTACCCCTTGGCCAGTAAGTATTCCAGCTGGTCTTTCAATTCTTTCAATTCAACTGGTGCCATTCTGTAAGGAGCTCTAGAAATCGGTACTGTACTTGGCATCAGTTCAATGCTGAAGTCTATTTCTCTAACTGGAGGTAATCCCGGGATCTCCTCTGGGAAGATGTCAGCAAACTCACGCACCACTGGCAGATCTGCCAATGCTGAACTCGACTTCAGTAAATCTACTGAATATACAAGGAATCCTTCTGCTCCTTTCTGTAACAATCGAGTCATAGATAATACGGATATTAAAGGAATTCTCGATCTAGAACCCTTACCGTAAAATTTCCACTCTTCAGCCATATCTGGTCTGAATCTCACTATCTTGTGGAAACAATCAACTGTCGCTCTGTACTTGGTCAGCATATCAATACGGATATTACAGTCAAAGTCAGACAACCCAAGTACGATACAATCTAACTCAATCTCATGCCCGTCATACTGTAGTACACAATGCTTAACAGAATTTACAGATATCAAACCTATCCCCAAAGGCGAAGATACAGACACTACAGTAGCTAAAGACTCTACAGGAAATGCATGACTCAGTGCAAATCGTTCAGAAATAAATGTATGTGAAGCACCGGTGTCAATTAATACGTAAGCAGGATAACCACATAAAGAACAGTTACCTGCCACAACTTCATCTGGTGCTTCTTGGGCCTGCTCTTCTGTCAAAGCGAAGACTCTGGCCTGCTGTCCAGGAGGCTGACCAACTGTCTGGCTTCCTCCTGGCCTCTGCTGTGACTGAGCTGGCGCAGGCTGAAATGTGTGAACAACAGCTGATCGTCTCTCAGTCTGTGCTGCTGATCCTGATGACTCGGCACCCTGAGTTCTCTGCGAACCTCTCTGTGGACACACTTTAGCAAAGTGTCCCGGCTGTTTACAGAAGTTGCAACTAGTCACTCCCTGGCATTGCTCGGTTGCATGTTTTCCTCCGCAAGTCTTGCAGTAAACACCATTGTAACTCTGGCTCTGTCTGGAACCACCGGAGCTGGAAGAACTACTGCCAGATTTCTTGAATTGCTTTCCCCTGGCTTTCAAAAATTCTTTCTTTCCTCCACTATTGCTGCCACCCTCAAATCTGGGAGGTGGTTGCTGTGGTCTTGGTGCTGGAGGCACAAATGAAGCCCCTTTCTGTCTCATCAGACCGGCTTCTGCTCCCTTGGCTATGTTCAGGGCATCAGTAAAATTATCTGGTCGCCCTGTGTTCACTAATGTGAAAATGTCGGGGTTCAGGCCATTGATGAACCGATCAGCAGTAGCTTCTTCGCTGTCAGCCACATGTGGAGCAAATTTCAGCAAGGAGGAGAACTTTGACCCGTACTCTTCTATGTTCATCTGTCCTTGCTTTAGATTGGCAAAATTCGCCCCCTTATCCTTTCGGTACGACACTGGAAAGAATCGTTGATAAAATTCAGTTCTAAATATATTCAAGATAATAATCGTACCTCTATGCTCCATGGCTCTCTTTCTCGTAATCCACCAGTCCTTTGTTTATGCTTTTATATGATTGCATTTAATACATTGTTTATACTGGGATATTTATATCTCACCGGAGTTATCCGGCTGTTGTCTTGTTTGTATGTGTGCATGACAACAGGTGGGACATGTACAGGGTCATAGAGGTGAAAACAGATCGAGATTAGAGTGGCGATTCCGGACTTGGACTAGAGCTAGGGTTTAAACACTTGATAGTAGTTGTGGAACCTGAGTATGTATGATTGTATATTTTATCAGATTTATACTTTTATACTGATATGTATAGGAGTTTGATTCCATTAGCTTCCGCATTTTAAAAAAAAATTAGACCCTGATTATTATAATTGATTTAGTCCCAATGACGATTAAGAACATGATTAGCGTCCGGGTCCCCACAACAAGTGGTATCAGAGCGATAGATCCTTTAGATTGAGATAGAAGAGGCTAGTGAGCGGGGTAGATTGAGGTTTTCTTTCCTTCTTTTGAATGCTAGCATGTCTTACTGCTTTATTACATGTTACTTGTTTATCTGATTTGATATAGTAATATGTTTTATTGAGATTGGATCAGTACTGATTCTAGATCAGCAGTAAGATGATCAGAGGAGGATTGAAACAGAATTGTTGTATCTGTTATTAATCTATTTGATTATTAGATATGCCTCCGAGACGAGTACCAGAACAGGGAAGTACATCCAATCCTCCAATGGATGTCACACCGACTCCAATGGAAACATTACTGAAACGATTTCAATCATTTCATCCGCCGACCTTAAAAGGAACAGAGAACGCTGTGGAATGCGAGAGTTGGCTTGATGATATAGAAATGTTGTTCGAATCCTTGGAGTATACAGATGAGAATAGGGTGAAATTAATTGGACACCAGTTACACGACGTTGCAAAGGACTGGTGGATTACGAGAAAGAGAGCCATGGATCATAGAGGTACGATTATTACCTGGAATATATTTAGAACTGAATTTTATCAAAGATTCTTTCCAGTGTCGTACCGAAAGGATAAGGGGGCGGAGTTTGCCAATCTAAAGCAAGGACAGATGAACATAAGAAAAGTTTAAACTTCGCTAATTTTTCTTTTTCTTCTTGTTTTTTTTAACTATTTTCTGGAAAATTGAAATATTATTGTTGTTGTGAGCCTCTTCTACATGAAAGGGCGTGCAGATTAATCCAGAGACGGTTTTCTTGTTAAAAACAATTATTTCGAATGTTTTAGTAATAATTTACGTAAATGGTTGCGAGACCAGGACTTCCCGGGGAGGTCACCCATCCTAGTGTTGCGTTCGCACAAGCACGTATAACCCCGGGGTTCTGATGCGGCGAGAGCAGAGCCGTGTTTTGTCTCTCGTCGCCCGGCCCACACGTACTCGAGGGATATAAGAATAAACAGTCCACTCAATGTTGGGTGCGATCATACCAGCACTAATGCACCGGATCCCATCAGAACTCCGAAATTAAGTGTGCTTGGGCTAGAGCAGTACTAGGATGGGTGACCCCCTGGGAAGTCCTCGTGTTGCACCCCTTTTCGTGTTTTTCTATTTTTGATTCCTCGATCGGGACCAGATAAGACATGTGAAATTATCGTAGCTCGGGCCCGCGTCGGATTTTGACAAAATTGTATGCTAATTTGATTGTAAACGTGCCAACGAACGAGACTCTTGACTCCGCCATGAGCTGGCGAGATTTTAGCCGAATTCCTTCTCTAAGACCCTCCAATTTGCGATTTTACGCTTTTGGTAAGTTTCCGTTTTCCGAGACATCGGCATAGGACGGTCGAAATTCGATTCTGATTAAATTTTCTCTTATCTCAGGCGTAAGAATAGTTTAAACTTCGCTAATTTTTCTTATTTTTCTTGTTTTTTTTACTATTTTCTGGAAAATTGAACTATTATTGTTGTTGTGAGCCTCTTCTACACGAAAGGGCGTGCAGATTAATCCAGAGACGGTTTTCTTGTTAAAAACAATTATTTTTTAGTCATAATTTAGACTTTGGTATACTGTATCGAGTGTCTAAGATAGACGTCGATCTACATCTAGAGCTCTTCGATACACCGTAAGTCTAGAGTCTTATCGGTTCTTAGAAAGACTCGGCGGTTCTGCCCTAGCTAGGCTGATCTGCCCTAGACTCGGACTCTGACTCTGTTCTAAGTCAATACATTATCATATAAATCTGATAATCTGCAAATATCAATGTAATAAATAAAGTATGTGATTTAGGGAAACTCAAGTCAAACCTAACTCGAGTTGTGCAATCCCGAATCAACATTTATTTATACCTTTCTTGCTGTCGATCTGATACAATTAAAGTCTTGATTCAACGCCTGTCACTGTTAAATCTGGCAACGACAATACCAATATTCTGTATCAATATTCTAATCAAATCACAACGTCTCTGTTTTATCAAATTCTGACAGTACAACAGTACAATCTTGCGATACTGATAATACTATATCAGTCTATATCAATTCCAATCATTTACAATCAACCCCCGTTCAAATCTGATATCAATTCTAATCAATTTCATTCTGAAATTCATAACAATTCTATCTTCAATCCGTTTCTTAATCTGACTTCGATTCTATGCTGTCTAACATGCCAAGAACAATATATATGACGTGTATTCAATTCTGATAACATCATAATTTCAAAACATGTCAAAACGTAGTAAAACTTACGTCCCGTAGTAGGCTACGTTGATAGGAACTCGGTACCGAAGTCGGATTTAAAATCTAACGGACGGATTGATCACAAATCGAATTCTAAAATCAAATTGGAAAAAGGGATCTCGATTTCTTCTTTTTCCTCTTATTTCCTCTTAAATTTCGTATGTATGTATATATATATATAGGGAATTGATACCCTGGGCGCCCTTTGGTGAGCGCCCAGTGGGCTGTCGCCCACATGTGCAGTTTATTTTTTTTTAAAGATTTGACGTTTCGCGACGGTTTTACAAATACGTCGCAAATGGCGACGGATTTTAACAAACCGTCGCGAAACCCACATGTGCAGTTTATTTTTTTTAAAAATTTGACGTTTTGCGACGGTTTTAAAAATCCGTCGCAAATGGCGACGGATTTTAACAAACCGTCGCGAAACGTCAAATTTTTTTTATAAAAAGAAAAGAGGGGACAGAGGGGCGTTCCCAAATTTCGTGTCCCACCTTCGCCCAACAGCCCTTCTCCCACCTACGCTCAAATCTTTACGTTAAGAAGATTGAGCGAACTTCTGGAGCTCTCGTGCGGGGAAATATTCCGACGACATCAGAAGGTAAATCGATGTAGTTCTAAATTTCATATTCCGAAGAAATTTCCAATTTATGATTTTGAAGGTTTCCGGTGTATTGGCATACATGTTCTTTAATGTTTGTGAAGTGTAAGTCTGCATATTTAATTAATTGCACTAGGAAATGGTGTTGATGATCTAGCTATTTATGTATCTGGAGTATTTATAAATTTATTCATTTCTAGTATGTTTTGTTAAAATATATTTTATACTTGATGTTGTTTCTCATATGATTATATTGTTACCGTCGCTAATCGTGCTCGGTTAATCCCCAGACAATCCTCGCCAGCACCTTACCGCCCGCAAAGATTTTCGAGCACCACCCCACGTCTGCCTAGCGCCACTGTAGATGAAATGGATCAATATAGTGGAGATGAACAATCGTACATCCCCCAAGTCGGTGATGATCAGAAACCCCAGATTGGTATGAGATTTGATTCGTTAGAGGATGCATTCTCATTCTACAACCAATATGCCCGAGAATCCGGTTTTAGCGCGAGAATGAGTAATAGCAAGAAAAGTAAGAAAACAAACGAAATTGTATGGAAGAAATTTGTATGCTTTAAAGAAGGGCATACAGATGATATTCGATGGAGCAAACAGACAAAAAAAGATCAACCAAGAAAAGAAAGAGCCCGTGGTGAGACTAGAACCGGATGTTTGTCCAAGATTTCAGTTGTCAAGGAACAAACAGGTCCGGGTTGGGTTGTCAGTACTTTCGTTGAAAGTCATAATCATTCATTATCGACTCCGTCGAAGGTGCATTTGTTACGCTCGCATCGCGGTATTTCTGCATCAAAAAAAATGTTGAGTCAACAATTTGCAGAAGCCAATGTGCCAACTTGTCAACAAATGAGATTATTTGAGATAGAGTCTGGTGGGCCTGAACATGTAGGTTTCATAGAAAGAGATATCAGAAACTACGAGCAAAGTGTTAGGGATGAGCATAAGGGTATTGATGCAGAAACATTGGTCGATTTCTTCGAATCTGAGAAAGAGAAGAATTCATTGTTCTTTTTTGATTATGAGACTGACTCGGACAACAGATTTACCAGGTGTTTTTGGACTGATCATGTGTCAAGAAGGGCATACACTGCTTTTGGTGACGTGGTTGTGTTTGATACTACATACAACACCAACAAATATGGGATGATTTTCGCACCATTTGTAGGAGTTAATCATCATCATCAGACCATTCTTTTTGGTTGTGGATTGTTGAGTGACGAAAAAACAGATTCTTTTGTTTGGTTGCTTAATAAATTCCTAGAAGCCATGTGTCAAGGTGCCCCAAACTTGATTATCACTGACCAAGATCCGGCTCTGACGAAAGCCATATCACAAGTTTTTCCTCGAACAACACATTGATATTGTTTGTGGCATATACTGAACAAATTCTCTGAGAAATTAAACCCAATGACTTTCCGTGATCACTACGAAAGCATAAGGAATGCCATTCTACATTCCTCCACAGATGAGGAATTTGAGAGTTCCTGGGAAGCTGCTATGTCTAATGCTAACTTGGAACAACATGATTGGCTGTCGTTGATGTTTGATTTGCGACATAAATGGGTGCCAGCATATTTTAATCATGTATTTTCTGCGGGTATGTCAAGTAGTCAGCGGTCCGAAAGTTCACATGCTTTTTTCAAGAGATATATATCTAGCAAGAACTCATTGATGGATTTTATCATTCGTTTCAATAAGGCACTCCGGCACCAAAGACACAATGAGTTAGTTGCAGATCATGTCGATATGAATGAGCGTCCCAAGCTACAGTCCAAATGGCCAATGGAATCTCAGATGGTGACGGTTTACACGAAAAAGAAATGGTTGGAGTTTCTAGAAGAAATGAGTCAGAGTCATGGTTATTACGTGCAAACAGAATCTGTGGGAAATGAGTTTGGGATTTACAAGGTAATGAATTTTCAAGCTTCTTCTTCTTCGAAACCAAGAGTGCTTACACATGTCATACAAGGGGATGATATATTGTGCAGTTGTATGAGATTTCAGTTTGAGGGCATTCCATGCAGGCATATGTTAGCATTTTTTCGTATAAACCAAGTCTTTCATTTGCCTGATAAATATATACTGAAACGTTGGACGCAAGCAGCAAAGAATGTAGAATTTTTTCCTACAGATGAGCCAAATGTGGTTGAAGCTCCAGAAAGATGTTTGATGTCAAGACATTTGAGGTTATCCTATAAAGCTTCTGCATTAGTTGATATTGCATCATTGACTGTTGAGGGAACAAATTTCTTGAATGCACAGTTTGATTATATTGGCAACAAAATGAAAGATTTGAATATGACTACAACAGTAAGCGGTGGAAGTCAATGTAATCAAGAATTAGCATTGTAGAATTTTCAAATTCAATATGATAACCATTCTCTGTCAAGAAATCTTGGTGTTTTAATTTTCCTGCTGCCATATTGTTGTATCGTTCTCTTTCATATGACTTATGGAACATGTATAAAAACCCGCTGTGGTCGACGTAAAACATCATGTTTGTGTCGCGTAGTAAATTATTTCTAATTTCCACCTGTCTAATGCATTTGTGGGCTGTTGGGCGAAGGTGGGACACGAAATTTGGGAACGCCCCTCTGTCCCCTCTTTTCTTTTTATAAAAAAAATTTGACGTTTTGCGACGGTTTGTTAAAATCCGTCGCGTTTTGCGACGGATTGTTTAACCGTCGCAAAACGTCAAATTTTTAAAAAAAATAAACTGCACATGTGGGTTTCGCGACAGTTTGTTAAAATCCGTCGCCATTTGCGACGGATTTTTAAAACCGTCGCGAAACGTCAAATTTAAAAAAAAAATAAACTGCACATGTGGGCGACAGCTGGGCGCTCACCAAAGGGCGCCCAGGGTATCAATTCCCTATATATATATATATATATATATATATATATATTTATATATATATATATATATATATATATATATATATATATATATATACCGTGCATGCTTCTAAAACGTGGCTCATATTTTGTAGCACACGTCTCGCGCTCGGGCGGACATAAAGTTCCGCCCGGGCGCGGAACTCTCGGCCTTCTCAGTTTATTCAATCGCGCTCGGGCGGTTATAAACTTCCGCCCGGGCGTGAGGTGCTCGGGTTTCTTGCTTATAACATTGGCGCTCGGGCGGTCAAACACTTCCGCCCGGGCGCCAAACTCTCGGCCCAAAATCAGTGTAGTTCATACACTTTGTCCAGTCTGGTCTCGGAATGGCCCGGCTATACTTAAATCAGTTCAAACTCAATAATCTCATATTAATCTAATTAAAATCTCGGGCATTACATTTACTATATTTTACAATGAGATAGAATGATTCTCAAGCTAGCACAAGGCCTCTATTTATAGGCCAAATGAGAGAAAGGGTCAAAATTTTTATTAATGCCATGTAGTTGTAATAGTATATTTTGTCTCCTCCAACTTCAATTCCATGTCCCTTCTTTCAATGCTTTGTTCCACGACTTTAATCACCGAATTTGACTCTGCTCAAAACGGAAAACATGTGGAGAATTGTCTGTAGATGAATTTGGCCACTTGGTTCACCTCATTTGGTTAAATATTGAAATAGTTATGAATTTTTTACTATATGTTGGTTATGGTAGAAGTAAATTTGTCCTCTTTTTGATATTTGCACAGTTTGATCATCTTAATGAACTTTTTAAGCAATCATGTCTTCTGCAAAGTTGTAGATAATTTCTCAAGGATTTCAAACATGTTTGAGTCACCTCAATTTGAATTTTCTAGCTTGAGTTATCATTATTTTACCAACACGTAGAAAACCTGAATATAAAACATATTTAGTAAGACATTTAAATATAAACAAACAATACTAAAATAACATAATTTATAATTTTAATGAAACTTAAAATTTTAAAATACAGGTTTTAACATATAATAAATTATTAATTTTAAGTTTCATCCCACCTCACACTGTCTTATTACTAATCCCTTAGTAATAAAATTTATCGAAAAATCACAACCTAGATTCTTTATTCCTTTTATATATTCAAATACAAACATATTCATTTTAAAAATAATCATATACCGATATATATATATATATATATATATATATATATATATATTCGTTTAATATTGATAGACATGAATTTAATTGTGGCGATGTAAATAAAAATCAGCAGACC
The DNA here is from genome assembly GCF_022965805.1 of Primulina eburnea. Lineage (NCBI taxonomy): Eukaryota > Viridiplantae > Streptophyta > Magnoliopsida > Lamiales > Gesneriaceae > Primulina > Primulina eburnea. Next base: position 17,844,908 of record NC_133117.1, read on the forward strand.
AACAACACTCTTTAAGAAAACAGTAGACTAAATAGAGATCAGAAGCTACTGGTCTTGCAAAACCAAAGCAGTAGAAAGGATAGAAAAACAGAACCAGTAGAAGATGTTGCCTAACGTGACTACTTTAAATGTTACCGTTAAAGCTCCAAGTACTAGTATTAATTGCAGCATTAAATACTATACGGAGTCATTTAATGCATTTTACCAAGTTTAGTATAAAAGAGAACTGATTGTTTTATAACTTTTATGCAGGAACCATTTTTGGTAATAAAGCTGATTCTATCAGTTATCTGAATACATGTTCTGATTATGAACGTTGAACTCAGTCGCTTATATATTCGTGGAACAAATCCTTACACGACACAACACTTCGCATAATATCTTTTCAAGGATCAAAGCTTTTACTCAACAGACAACCTCGAAATTCCTTGATCACTTAGAGTTCAACACAAAGAAAAGTAGCACACGCTTCATAGCAAAATATCTGATCTTTTGAAGATCATCTTGTGCTACTGATTCTTACATTCTTCACAATCTTTTAAAATACATAATTTATCAGAAAGAGATTGTAATCTGAAAAGAGTCTTTTCAGAACTTTGTGTATCACATTATTTGTGAGTTGAGTAACTAAGAGTTTCAGTAGGCTGAGGTGTAAGTCCTTCTGAAGTGGGTGTGTACAAGAGTTGTACTGTAATATCCAAAGTCTTTTAGTTATACATTCTGGAAACAGAAGAAGGGAAGACGTAGAAGATTTCATCTTCGAACTTCCATAAACAACTGCTGCTACTGTTATTATTGTTTTTCTACTACTTCCTCAGATTGTTTCCGCACGTATTTTTGTAATCTAGGTGAAGGTATATGCACAAGATAAACTACTATCTCTAATAGGATTTTAGTGCCTCATCAAAGGAGAAAGAAAAACGAGTAGAGTTTATTCACCCCCCTCTAAACTCAACTTCGATCCTCAACAATTGGTATCAGAGCAGGTTATTCTTGTTCGTGAAAATCTACAACATATGGCACACTTTAGCAAGATCCCTATGTTTTCTAAGGAAGATTTTGATGATTGGAAGATTAGAATGCAAGTTCATCTTGCAGCACAAGATGATGACATGTGGTATGTCATCACAAATGGTCAATTAAAAATATTAAAGCCTAACACAGCTGTTGCAGTTACTGGAGGCGGACCACAGATGGTTGAAAAATCAAGAAGTGAATGGACCAGCGAAGATAAGAAGAAGGCTAACCTTGATAATGTTGCAAAGGATATATTGTATAAAACTCTCGACAAGAACACTTTCAGCAAGATCAAAATGTGTTCTACTGCAAAAGATATTTGGGAAAAGCTCATCCAGATATGTGAAGGAAATGAGCAGACGAAAGAAAATAAATTGTCTGTAGCAATGCAGAAGTTCGAAAATCTAAAAATGAGAGCTGGTGAAACTCTAAATGAGTTCGATGAAAGATTCAGTAGCTTGGTAAATGAGCTAACAGCTCTGGGTAAAGAGCATAGCAACAGAGAAATAGCTCTCAAGGTGATGAGAGCCTTACCCAGAGAATGGGATGTTAAAACAATGGCTATGAGAGTGTCCAAAGACTTGAACAAGTTGGAACTGCACGACTTGTTTGCAGACCTGAAAGCTTACGAGTTCGAATTAGAAGTAAGAAGTGGAGAAGAGCCTTCAAGTCTACCTACCAAGGCTCTTGCTGCTACTGCTACTGCTTTTACTGCTACTGCCACCACCTCCTCTACTGCTGCTACAGTTGTACCTCAAGCATTACCTACTGTGATCATTGACAGTACAATGGAGAAGATTGCTCAACAAATCAGTAGTGATGCTATGTCCTTATTTGTAAAGAAATTCTCCAGGTTCATGAAGAAGAACCATCGAACTTATCAGGGTCCCAATTGCAACTTCAAGAAAGATTCACCATCTGGTGATATGGGATGCTTTAACTGTGGAAAATTAGGTCACTTCATTGCTGATTGTCCTAAACCAAAGAAGGATGACCAGAAGAGAAAGGATCACAAGAGGAATGACAAAAAGTCCAGAAGAGATCGAAAAGCAATGATTGCTGAAGAAAGAAAATCCAAATGGACAGACTCCAGTTCTGAGTCATCTGATTCAGAAAGTCATTCCAGTGACAGTGATGCAGAAGAAGTTAAATGTCTCATGGCAGACATTGATTCAACCTCGACATCTGAAGAGGTATTTGATTTTGATTCTAACAAATTTACACGAACTGATCTGGTTAATGCATTACATGACATGGTAGAAGAGTATTCTAGACTTTCTCAATCATTCAAAGAAGTTAAGATCGAAAATCAGAACTTAAAGGATCAGAACAGTAAGTTAACTTGCTTGCAAGTAGACAGCTGTAATGATTTACAAGTTGAGAAGAGTAAATTAAAAACGGAGAATGAAAGAGCAAAAGCAGATTACCAGAAGATGCTTTCTGAAAACCAGAAGTTATCACTACCGGTAAATGCTTGGAACAAGTCTTCTATTTCACTAGAAAAGATGCAAGAGTTACAAAAATAATCTGGAGACAGGAGTGGTCTCGGTTTTTGTAATAATGAAGGCACTTCTGAAACGAATACTAAGCCAAAACTGGATATGTGCAAAGGGAAGTATATTCACTTTGTGAAATCCAGTGTGGTACAGAAACCAGAAGTACCTACTGTTTCTGTAGAAAGGAATGTAAATCAGATGAACAGAAGAATGCATTATGGTCTGGGTTATGTTAAACCTAAGGAAAAAGTTGACCAGAGTTCTAGAATCATGAGAGGATTCAACTCAGGAAGACAACCTCCTATGAAGGTTAAAAACTACCAGTACTACAACTCTAAACCTGTTCAGAAGAGATACAGGCTGGAAAACAGAAACAGAAGGGAGGAACAACATTTTAATATGCATACTGCTAGAAGTAACAGACCTTCTATTGCACACACATCTTTGGATACCAGAAGTACAAGGTCACCAAAAATTATACAAATGTGGGTACCCAAAGGACTGATAAAGCTTGGACCCAAATAGATTTGGGTACCAGATACTAAAATTTGTGTTTGCAGGAACAACAGAAGAAAGCAGAAATCAGTAACTCTACATGGTATCTAGACGGTGGATGTTCCAGACACATGACTAGACAGAAAAACCTACTTTCCGAAATACTAAGTTGCACTGGACCAAAGATAACCTTTGGAGAGAACTCAAAAGGTAAAACCATGGGTAAAGGTAAGATTATCCATGGTAACATAACTATTAATGATGTGTTATTAGTTGACAATCTTTGTTACAATCTAATCTGCATTAGTCAACTATGTGATAATGGTTATTCTGTAGCTTTTCAGAAGCATTCATGTATAGTCAGAGATTCTGCTGAAACTATTGTGTTAACTGGAAAGAGAGAAGGCAACACTTACAGAGTCTCTTGGAACTCAAATCAAGTCAATACTCCTACATGCTTAGTTGCCTCTCTTAGCAATAAACACTGGCTATGGCACAAGAAACTGAATCATCTGAATTTCAAGTCAATCAATTATCTAAAAAAGCAGAATATAATTGATGGATTACCTGATATTAATTTTGTTAAAAATCATGTTTGTTCTGCTTGTCAGCTTGGGAAACAGATAAGATCTAGCTTCAAGAACAAAGATAGCAAATCAACTTCAAGTTGTCTGGAATTACTGCATATGGATCTATTTGGTCCAATCCCTATCATGAGCTTAGGGGGAATGAAATATACTCTTGTTGTTATTGATGATTTTTCTAGATTCACTTGGGTAATATTTCTCGCAGGAAAAAGATCAAACCAGTAGCCTCCAGATCAAGCTTCTGAAAAGGATTCAAAATGAAAAATCTACTTCCATCATTAAAATCAGAAGTGATCGGGGTACTGAGTTCACTAACAAGTATCTTGAGTTATATTTGGATGAATAGGGGATTCATCATGAATATTCAGCTGCCAGAACTCCTCAACAAAACGGAGTAGCTGAGAGGAGAAATAGAACTCTAAAAGAAGCAGCTAGAACAATGCTAGCAGATGCAGACATTTCTCAGCGCTTCTGGGCTGAAGCTATTACCACTGCTTGTTACACGCAAAACAGATCTATGGTCAACAAAAGGCACAATCAGACCCCTTATGAAATATGGAAAGGGAAAAAGCCTAACGTATCTTATTTTCATGTGTTTGGTTGCAAATGTTTTGTACTAAATAATGACAAAAATCATTTAACTTCATTTGACTCAAAATCAGATGCTGGACTATTTCTTGGTTACTCTGCTATAAGGAAAGACTATAGAATTTTCAACAATAGAACTCTTATTGTTGAAGAGTCGATTCATGTTGTCTTCGATGAAGACAGTAGTGCTCCTGAAATATCTAACATGTCTGATTTAAGCAACAGGCTAGACAGGATTCACTTGGAACTGGACAGTGAAGATGATGTAGAAGCAAACATCAAGGATCTTCAAAATCCAGAACCAGACATTCCGATAGTGGAACCAGAAGTACAGACATTGGATATACCAATATCAGCAGAAGACACTCAAGAACCTACTACTGGTTCAGTCGAAAACAATCTCAACATATCAAATCAGGAAGATATCTTTTTAAATCCTTTTATCTGGAGAAAATCTCATCCTCCATCATTGGTTATTGGTAATCCAGCAGCGCCTTTGAGAACCAGAAGGCAAATGATTAATGAATACATGCTTGCTGCTTTTATCTCTCAGGATGAACCAAAGAAAATTGAAGAAGCTCATCTGGATCCTAGTTGGATTGAAGCTATGCAAGAAAAACTAAATCAATTCAAACGTAACGAAGTTTGGTTTCTAGTACCTAGACCATCTCACCAAGCTGTCATTGGAACTCGGTGGGTATTCAGAAACAAACTCAATGAAGAAGGCACAGTGATCAGAAATAAAGCAAGATTGGTAGCTCAAGGTTTCAGACAAGAAGAAGGAATAGACTTTGATGAGACCTACGCACCAGTAGCAAGGCTCGAAGCAATCAGAATATTTTTAGCCTTTGCTGCTTTCAAGAATTTCAAAGTATATCAAATAGATGTGAAAAGTGCTTTTCTGAATGGTCTTTTACAAGAAGAAGTCTACGTCGAACAACCTCCAGGTTTTATCGATCATTTCTCACCTCATCATGTATTTAAATTACACAAGGCATTATATGGTCTAAAACAGGCACCTAGAGCATGGTATGACACCTTATCGCAATTTCTCATTGAACATGACTTTACAATAGGAGCAGTAGAAAAAACTTTGTTTACTTTAGCCAAGAATAAGCATATACTTCTAGTACAGATTTATGTTGATGATATTACTTTTGGGTCAACTAACCCCAAATTGTGTGCAAAATTTGGAATATTGATGCAGGATAAATTCGAAATGAGTATGATGGGAGAATTAACATTCTTCTTAGGATTACAGATTAAACAACTGGATACTGGAATTTTTATAAATCAAGCCAAGTACACCAAGGAGCTTCTGAAAAAGTTCGGTATGGAAGCATGCTCTGCTGCTTCTACTCCAATGAACTCATCTATTAAACTTGATAAAGATGAAAGTGGAATTCCAGTAGAGGTAACCCAGTACCGCGGTCTTATTGGCTCATTATTCTATCTAACTGCCAGTAGGCCAGATATCATGTTTGTTGTTTTTATTTGTGCTAGATTTCAATCTAACCCCAAACAATCTCATTATATTGCTGCTAAACGTATTTTGATGTACTTAAAAGGAACTCAAAATGTTGGCTTATGGTATCCCAATGATTCGTCGTTAAATCTTATTGGATATTCAGATGCTGATTATGTAGGTTGCAAACTAGACAGAAAAAGCACAAGTGGTTTTTGTCAATTTCTTGGTGATAGGCTGATATCCTGGTTTAGCAAGAAGCAGACTTCTATAGCCACATCTACTGCAGAAGCATAATATCTAGCTACTGGAAGCTGCTGCTCTCAAATATTATGGATTCAGCAACAGTTAAAAGACTATGGAATTCAAGCCTCTGAATCACCTATTTTCTGTGACAATACCAGTGCCATTGCAATCACACAAAATCCAGTACTTCATTCCAGAACGAAGCACATAGACATCAGACATCACTTCATCAGAGATCATGTGCAGAAAAGAACATTCGTCTAGAATATGTTTCTACTGATCAACAAACAGCAGATATCGATATCTTCACAAAACCTTTGCCAGAAAATAAGTTTTCTTATTTTCGAAACTCACTTGGTTTGATAGATTTAACTTGATTATTTATCATCATCTGTTATCTTGACTTAGCTTTTCCTCTATGCTTATTTAGTTATTTATCGTATTTAACTAACAGTAAGTTATTTGCAGAAAAGCAGAAGGGAAAGTCAAGTACGTAAACAGAAACTCTATTAGAAACCATTCCAGTACATTACATGATGCAGAAGTATAAAAAAAACAGTAGATTTACAAATGCTCTTTAAGCAGAAGCGTTACATTAAGCTTTTGTCTTCAGTAATATGAGCACCATGCAGTTTGTTTGCAAAGTACTTCAGCAAGAATAAAGATTCCAGCAAGCTTGAGTCTAGAAAGAATCTAGCAAGCTTGGGTCTTGTCAGCACTAATGTATTATTAGATGCCTTACAGGGCATCATAGATGATATCAGCTTTATCGATCAACCAGCACTCTCTTATTGCATTAGCATGCTTCTGGAAGGGATCGATGCTACATATCAATATCAATGGAAGCAACAAATCTTTTTGATTGTTGATATTACAACTCCAGGAATTTTTTTCAAGGATCATTACGTAAGGAATGATTTCCCCAAACTTCCTTCTGAACACTTCTTCGGCTCATGGATCAGACTCTAACTCTCTTTTAACTTGAGCTTTCATTTTAGATTATGTATGTTTAACTTCGTTCAAGTTGTCCAGGCATTTATAGAAGAAACAAAGATTTTTTCGACTGTTCATTTTCGACGGTTCAGATTGCGATATTGTCAAGAGTCACTTGTCGCTTTAATGACCACTTATTAGTTGCATTTACCGAGGGGGAACAGTATCTTATTCAGACTAAGATTTTTACACCTTTTTCAGAAAACAGATAGAATATTTGTCTTTTCGATAAAACAACGAGTCTGCTGGTCTTATCCAAGTGCTCAAACATTTCAGCACCCTGAAACTTCCAGCAGACGTTATCATAAAACGACAAATCCTCTTCTGATTATTCTTAGTAACCGTCTGGACAGCCCGCCTATTTTAAAATTTTCAAATCATTCACGTCTCTGACAATTTCTGCAAATCTTTTCAAAACGCTCAACCATAAACATACTGACACGTGTCTTTATGTTTACTTGACGGCTGTATATTTATTTTAAATCTCACCTTTTCATCTTTACTGTTTCATAACTGTTGTTATTCAGCTACTGTTTTCTCTTCATCATCTCTATTTACTGCAAATTTCATCTGACCATCTCTCCGTACAGAAATGGCTGGAGCATACACTCTTAATTCATATCAAGTCAACTTTGCTTCAGTTCTCAATGTCAAAGATGATAACCTTGTTAAAATGTTTCAAGCCCTTGAGAAATCAGGTCTTCGAAAGTTCTTGGAAGCACCAGCTGTGATATACAAAAATGCTCTTCTGGATTTTTACGCTAAGGCAACTGTGCATGAAGGAAATATCGTTCATTCTCAAGGAAATACATCCATATCCATTGATGTCGCACTATTGGGAACAACTTTCCTCATTCCACTTTCAGGTATTTATGAACTATTTGATATTTCCAAGCTTGAAATGTCTATTGCTCTCAGCACCTTCTCAGCCACTGGAGAAGAATTGTCTCCTTCTCGCCACAAAAAGTTACTCAAAATGGAATATCAAATTTTGGCTGATATTGTGGCAAAAGCTATATTAGTCAAAGCTGGCACGTTCGACAAGTTAACAAAGGAGAAATTTCAAGTGATGGCTGCCATCACTAAGGGAACTAAAGTGGATTGGAGTCATTTCATATTCAGAATAATGAAAGACATGGTCACCAAGAAAAGTTCTGGATTCGCTGTTCAAATCAGCACAATGCTCAAGGATGCTGGTTTCGCTTCTACAAGTGAACAAGATGATGTTTAAGTAACAATGATTGATGCTGAGAATGTACTCGCTTTAAGGCCCAAGCCAACCGTGGCTGAATTCGTTGCCTTGAAAAAGGAGATTGGAGAAACTATTTCTGAGGCTCAGAAACCTCAACGAAAAATTAAGAGGAAAAGAGTGATCATCAATACTGATTCTGATAAAACAGTATCAGAAGAGTCTGCTGCTGATGTTCAACCATCTCTACCAACTCCAATCAAAATGAAAGCACGGACTGTTATCAAACTCAAGAAGACAACAACAGTCTCTGAAATTGAGAAAGTACCAATCAGACAAGTGTTTCCAGAAGTGGTTCCATCTGCACGATCCACTGCTCTTAATTCAGTGCAAGCTGCTGCCTCTGTTCCAGCACCATATACTGCTTATATTTGCAGACCAACGTCTGGAATAGTGATTCGAGAATCAACAAGCGGGTCTTCTGCATTTCGACCCATTTCGCCTATCTCATCAACCGACAAAGGCAAATGAAAGATGATCAAAGAACCACCAGTTTTTGGACTCAAAAAAACTGTGACCACAGGTGTTGATCTTAATTTGGCAGAAATCGAAAGCTCTGCAAATGATGACATGTATTTCTTTGACGAGTTGCACAAGGTCCGAATTTTTCATTCTTTTGCTTACTTCAAGACAAAAGGAGCCTACGGGAAAATAATGAACGCTGAGAAGAGGGTATTTCAGCTTGCCAAAACGGAAAATGTAATCGAGGCCCTGCGAAGAAGAAGTTACATCCTCGATCAGCTGAAATGTCAGAAGCTGGAATCGGTTCTGAAAGTTCTTGAATCAAATTTTGATCCTGCTATACCTACTGCCGTCCAAGATCAAAACATCATTTTCATTCTCACTGACAGATTGAAACAAATGAGTGAGCAACTTCTTGCTCAAGAAAAGGGCTTTGGCAAGCCAATTGAATATCTAGTCGGCCTTGTTCCAGACTTTCACCAGATTCAGACAGTTGAGGAACGGACTACAGCCTCACCAAAGGCTCTTGCTCTCAGTACTCCTGCTTTTGTCTGTACATGAACTGGCTTCAGTTGAGGAAGTCATTGAGTCGATTGTTCCCACGTCCCCTACTACTCAGGCCGCAGTACTAGTTACTTCATTGCCACCATCACCCTCTCCAACCGCAGAACAACATATGGAAAAATCAGATGCTATATCTCTTTTTCCAAATCTAGAGATATTTTCTGCTGATCATCAAGTAGAAATGAAAGCTCTTTTGGATCAACCATCTGAACCCATATGTTACGCCTTAAACGCATACAAATCTCGAGGATGAGATTAATGTTTTTAATGCTGTAACATATCCCAAAGTTTTTGTTTTGATGATACCAAAACTTGGCTTAAAAATGTACTAATGTTTTATATTGAGGCATGCAGGAAATTAAGATCAAGGTTACGTTCGGAAGCTCCGAAATTTGGTTCGGACGTTCCGAAATTGCTGCGAGGAGCAAGTTCGGACGTTCCGAAGACTGGATCAGATGTTTCGAACACAAGCAATCAAATCACTTCAATCCGGAGACAATTTGATCTGACTGATTGATTGAGTAGATTTCGGACGCTACGATGGACATGATCGGAAGCTACGAAGTGTTGAAGATTTCAAATCTCCGGAACGCGGGAATGTTCGGACGGTACGAACTGGAGTTCGGACCTTCCGAAGTTGTTCATACACTGTCTGAAAGAATTGTTCGGAAGAAACGAAGTTTGATCGGTCCCTCCGAAGCATGTGTTCGGACCCTACGAAGTCAAGAACGGAAGATCCGAAATCATTCCAGAAATTACGCAAATTGATCGGAAGTTCCGAAGCATAAACAGAAGATCCGAACCTTGGCGTCCAAGACTAGTATAAATAGGCCTTTGAGGATGCATTCTCAATAATCCCACTCCATTCTCTCTTGCCTCTTACAAAGCTTTCTACTATCTCTTGTGTGCGTTGATTAAAAGAGTTGTAATATCAAAAGAGTTGTAGAAAAAGAGTGAAAATAATACTCTCGAGTGGGTTGTAAAGTTCGTGGCTATCCTTGGAGCCCTCAAGGCCAAGTAGACGCATCGAGGCGTGGTTGTAAAAGCTAGCTTGGAGCTCCTAAGGCCAAGTCGTTATAGTGATACCTCGATCCTCATCGAGAAGGGGAGACGTAGACGATTCTTCGTCGAACTTCCATAAACATCTCTATCCCTATTTACTTTACGCATTTACTTTATTGCATTTAAATTACGCATTTATTTTACGCACTTACTTTACGCATTCATTTATCGTATTTATTTGTGATTGTCCCTCAAGTCTTCCGCTTGCAATTTTTGCAAACTCGTTTTAAAAACGCTAAAGGGACTTAAAGAACCTATTCACCCCCCCTTTAGGTTCTTCAAGTGGTATCAGAGCCAAGTTTTTCAAAATCTTTTAAAAATGGCCAATCTAGCAAGCGAGTATGCCCAAGGACAATCCACAAATCGTCCCCCTCTTTTCAATGGTACTAATTACGGATATTGGAAGAATAGAATATCTCTATACATCCAATCCGTCGATTACGACCTTTGGAAAATAACGGTGAAAGGTCCCTATATCCCCATGAAAACGGTGGATGATAAGGAAATTCCTAAGGGAATGGATGACCTCACCAAGGACGATATGAAACTTATCTCTCAAAATGCTAAAGCTATGAATATTCTTCATTGTTCCCTAGATATGAATGAATACAACCGAATCTCGGCTTGCACCTCCGCCAAAGAGATTTGGGACAAATTGGAGATTTGCCACGAGGGAACCAATCAAGTCAAAGAAACGAAGATAGATCTTCTCCAACTCAAGTACGAGACCTTTGAGATGGAACCCAAGGAGGATATCGACACCATGTTCCGGCGGCTCACCCAAATCATCAATGAGCTTGCCCAACTTGGTGAGAACTACCCAACTAAACAAGTGTGGAGGAGAGCCCTTCGAGCACTACCGGCGGAATGGGATGCAAAGCGCACGGCTATCATTGAATCCAACAAGGGAGATGTGGCATCCTACGACCTTGATCAACTTCATGGGACCCTAAAAACCCATGAACTTGAAGTATCTACCCGGAAGGAGACAAAGAAAGATGACGACAAAGTAAAGGCAAAAGGGATCGCCTTGACCAGTCAACTTGAAGATAGCGACGATGAAGAAATGGCACTCCTCACTAGAAAGTTCAAAAGATTCATACGGAGTTCCAACTTCAACAAGAATGACAAAAAGATTGAGAAGGAAGTGACCTGCTACAACTGTCAACAAAAGGGTCACTATGCAAACGAGTGTCCCTCCAAGAAGAAGGCCGGCAAAGACAAGAAGAAGGCCCTTCTAGCCACGTGGAGCGACAGCGACAACGAAGAGGAGTCTACCCTATGCTTCATGGCGAAGGAAGATCATCAGACCGACTCGGATGACGACGAGGTACCCTCTTACGATGAATTACTCTCCGCTTACACTAGCATGTACAATATGGCTAAGTCACTTAGAAATAAGAATAAGCAACTTAAAACTGAACTAAAAGCTAGGATGCATGACAACACTAGGCTCAAGACAAACCTAAGAGACTTAGAGAAAGCCTTCAACAAGTTCAATGTGAGTAGCGGTAAACTAGAAAACCTCTTGAGCATGCAAAGGTGTAACTTCGACAAAGGAGGTCTAGGATATGAAAAGAAATCAGTCAACTTCGCTAGTCTTATCGCAAAGGCAAAACTAAGAACACCACCAACATGCACTTACTGTTGTAAGATAGGCCACATAAGACCTAAATGCAAGAAACTTAGACACCAACACAATAAGAATAGTTATTGGAAATGGATCCCCAAATCCCCAACTACTACTAACCTCAAAGGACCCAAAGAAACGGGTACCAACTATCAAATTGTATCTCAATCTTATAGGGACAAAGGGGAGACAAGTCATCGAGCACTTGGTATCTTGACAGTGGATGCTCTCGACACATGACGGGAGAAAAGAAGCTTCTACAATCCATTCGACCAAAAGAAAAGGGATCGGTGACCTTTGGAGACAACAGCAAAGGGAACATAGAAGGCATCGGCTCAATAGGTATATCTAACTCTACTATTATTGATGATGTACTTCTTGTGAAAGGACTTAAACATAACCTCCTAAGCATTAGTCAATTGTGCGATAGGGGTTATGAAGTCAAATTCACACCACACGATTGCACTGTATCACTCACAACTGACAAATCCATTAGTTTCAAAGGTTATAGAAGTGAAAATGTTTACAAGGTCGATTTAAAGATTTCATCTTTTTCAAAAATAAAAAGCCTTGTAACATTAAATGTTGATGACAACATTCTTTGGCATAGACGACTTGGTCATGTTGAGATGAGCACCATAGAAAAACTTTTAAAACTTGACCTAGTTTCCGGAATGCCAAAGCTGAATTTAAAATTAGATTCTTTTTGTGATGCTTGTCAACTTGGTAAACACACAAAGGAATCTTTCAAAATTAAAAATTTTGTATCCACTTCTATGCCCCTTGAATTACTTCACCTAGATTTATGTGGCCCCTCGAGGACAACTAATCTAGGAGGTAAATCCTATGCTTTTGTCATTGTGGATGATTTTTCACGTTTTACTTGGACATTGTTTTTAGCCCACAAAAGTGATGCCTTTGATCATTTCAAAATTTTTGTCAAAAAGGTTGAAAATGAGAAAAATCTTTTGATCAAACAAATCCGTAGTGACCACGGAACGGAATTTCAAAATGAAAATTTTTCAATTTTTTGTCAAAACAAAGGCATTGGTCACAACTTTTCTTGTCCTAGAACTCCTCAACAAAACGGTGCTGTTGAGAGGAAGAATAGGACCCTAGTAGAGATTGCAAGGACCATGCTATGTGAGCATTCTCTACCAAAATATTTTTGGGCTGAAGCGATGAGTTCCGCTTGTTACATCATCAATCGCGTATCAATAAGGCCAATTCTCAAGAAAACTCCATACGAACTATGGAGAGGGAGAAAGCCTAACATTTCTTACTTCCGCGCTTTTGGATCAAAATGCTTCATCCACAACAATGGTAAGGACAACCTGGGTAAGTTCGATGCTAAATCGGACAAAGGTATCTTTCTTGGTTACTCTACTTCTAGCAAAGCATATAGAGTATTTAATAAACGCACTTTACTAGTTGAAGAATCTATTCATGTCATATTTGATGAAACTAACCCTTGCTTGCCTAGACCTGTTGTTTCTGATGATGATGATATAGATATCCTTGGCGAAGAGTTGGAGTCCACAAGCCTAGATGATGTTCCTAAAGATCAAGAGGACGCACCTCTTCCGAAGGAGTGGACTACGCACAAGGATCATCCCATGGACCTCATCATTGGTAGCCCATCGAAGGGAGTATCTACTCGCTCTTCTAATATGTGCAATTATCTTGCTTTTCTTTCTCACATAGAGTCTAAGAACATAGAAGAAGCTTTACTTGATGATTCTTGGATTATTGCTATGCAAGAAGAACTAAATGAATTTAGAAGGAATAAAGTTTGGAATCTTGTACCTAGACCCACTGATAGACCTGTCATAGGAACTAAATGGGTATTTAGGAACAAGTTAGATGAGCATGGTACAATCACTAGAAATAAAGCTAGGCTAGTAGCTAAAGGATATAGTCAAGAAGAGGGAATTGATTATGATGAAACTTATGCCCCTGTTGCTAGACTAGAATCCATTCGCATGCTACTTGCTTTTGCTTGCTCTAGAGACTTTAAATTGTTTCAAATGGATGTTAAAAGTGCTTTTCTTAATAGTGATTTGAAAGAAGAAGTGTATGTTGAGCAACCTGTTGGTTTTGAAGATGTGCACTTATCTGATTATGTGTATAAACTTGATAAGGCTTTGTATGGTTTGAAACAAGCTCCTAGAGCTTGGTATGAGAAATTGTCTACTTTCTTGCTGTCTAATGGTTTTTGTAGGGGTAAAGTTGATATTACCTTATTTACCTTGACTAAAGATAATGATTTGCTGATAGTACAAATATATGTAGATGATATTATATTTGGTGCTACTAATGAACACTTATGTAGAGATTTTTCTAAGCTTATGCAGGATCACTTTGAGATGAGCATGATGGGCGAGCTCAACTACTTCCTTGGTCTCCAAATCAAGCAATGCAAGGATGGTTTCTTTGTCAACCAAGGGAAGTACATCAAGGTGATGCTCAAAAAGTTTGGGATGGAGTCTTCCAAAGCCTCATCCACACCTATGAGCACGACAGTCAGACTCGACAAAGATGAAGGAGGTAAACCTGTTGACCAAAAGTTATTTCGTAGCATGATTAGCTCCCTACTCTATGCGACTGCTAGTAGACCTGACATTATGTTTAGTGTTTGCTTGTGTGCACGATTTCAATCATGTCCAAAGGAATCACACTTATTCGCCTTAAAACGCATTTTCAAATATCTTTCAAATACTCCAAATCTCGGATTATGGTATTCTAAGAACTCATTTTTCGATTTAAAAGCTTACTGTGATGCCGACTTTGGAGGATATAAGGTGGATAGAAAGAGCACTAGTGGTACTTGTTTCTTTTTGGGAAATTGCTTGGTGTCATGGTTTTCTAAAAAGCAGAACTATGTTGCACTTTCAACGACCGAGGCCGAGTATATGGCTGCCGGTAGTTGTTGTGCACAAATTCTTTGGATGAAGTATCAATTACTCGACTATGGTGTTACTTTTTCAAAAATTCCAATCTTTTGTGATAATACAAGCACCATATGTCTAACAAAGAATCCAGTTCAACATTCTCGTACAAAACATATTGACATTCGACATCATTTTATTCGTGATCACATTGAGCAAAATGATGTTGAACTTCACTATGTTGACACCAAGAATCAAATTGCTGATATTTTTACAAAACCACTAGATGAATCTACTTTTACTCGTTTGCGTGGTGAACTTGGCATGATTGAGTTGTAAACATTGGTCAAATACTCTCGTACATATTTGTTAAATTGAGGGGGAGTATTATTAATGTGAGCATTGTAATGTCGGATAATACAAATTAATTGTATTTATCCATAATTATGGCTCAACATTCATTTATGTGCTAATTATTTTAAATTTTAGGTGTTCCTCATCTTGGCCACTTCGGAATCACCGTTCCTTATTCGGATGCTTCGTTTCACTTCGGATCCACCGAACGTGTTCGGATCGTCCGAACCTGACCATAGGTTCCAGGACCTCCGATTCACCCTTCGGACCATCCGAACACACATCGGATCGTCCGAACCTCCTTTCGATGTCATTTAATGTTCGCGCCTTCCCAATGCCTGACTGTCGGACTTCGGACCCTCCGTTTACTAATCGTAGCCTCCGTTCTAGGATCGGATTGTCCGATTGTTAATCGGATCGTCCGAACGTCTTGCCAGATAACCGATTTGTTCGCATTCCGGACCTTCCGAACTCATGTTCGGACCGTCCGAACATGACCTATAAATAGGCGTTCGGATCCTCTGATTCATTTGCTAATTCACATCCTTCTTTCTTTCCCCACACAAATCACTCGCTACTCACTATGCCTCCGCGCCGTAACGCAGCTGGCTGAAATGTTCGCCCTCGTCACGGTGCCTTTCACCATGATCTTAACCAACCTCCCAACCCTCGTCCTACCCCACCTGAATTCGCAACCCGTAACATTCTGCCTGGTCGTACCCTTCACACCGAATACCTCCGTGCGAATTCCTTTACGTTGATTACTCTTATTGAGTCTCAACGTTGGGGAAATTTTTTTCTACCTTCCGTACCCGATCTCATCTACCCCTCTCTCATGCATCAGTTCTATGCGAACTTTTCCCTAGTTCTTGGTGGTGATGACACTCGTGTTGTTACCATTGTTCAGGGTCGGTTCATTTCTTTTTCTACCGCCGACCTCTCTACTTGGTTCGATCTTCCTCGAGACGGACCGAGTGAGTTCTTTTCTCAGTCTTGGACTGAGAATGACCCCACTTTTAATCGAGTCACTGCCTTGACCACCATCTTCGGTCGTCCGCCTACTCCTGCCGATGACCGTTCTCATGCGAAGGACCTTCCTCCTCAACTTCAGCTTTTTCTAAAGCTTATCACTTCTTCCATTATTCCTCGCAGTGGAGACCTCTCCACTTGCAAGTATCTCGATCTATACATTCTCTATTACTTAGTCTCCCAGCGCCCTTTTAACCTTCCCCGTTTTCTTATGTACGCCATGGAGTACGCGGCTACTTCTACTCGCGTCTCTTTTCCGTTTGGCCGGTTCATTAACCGGATTCTCGCCCATTTGGACATTGACTTTGCAGATGAAGAATCCGTGTCTATTTCTCCCCGCGAGACTATCGACCATGATACCGTTGTTAAGATGGGACTCTCTTGGAATCCTGTCTTATCCTCTTGGGTCGTCGACAAGGATCGCATCTTTGCGTCCTATCGTCCGACCGAACACTTTTATGTTCCCTTCAGTCTTCTTCCTCCTCACGTTCAGACGAGAGGATTTCTCGCTGGTCCTCCTACTACGGGTACCACTCCTACCCCTTCGTCTGATATTCCCTCTTCATCCCAGCAGCGTGGTCCCGACCCTATTAGCACTCCTTTGTTGACCATTGATGACCTTCCTCATGGCTTCACTCCGCCTGCTCCCTCTGGACCCTACGATCGGATTTTCGAGTATCTCGAGCGATTGGAGACTCGTTTCGACACTCGTTTCTCTCTTTTGGAGTCTACCTTAGAGCGCCATCATACTGAGACTTCCTCGCGTCTTGATTCCATCGAGGCTGAGATGAGGAGCCATAGAGAGTCGCGGGATGCGGATTCTTAGCTTATGTTTTTGTTATTTTTGTTTATTTTATCTTTATGCATCATTGTATAAAAGACTTGCATTTATTAGTGGATATTTTACCTGTTTATTTGTCTCTCTTTATGCTTATGTCTTTTTGATTATCGCAAAAAGGGGGAGAATTTATTTGGTTAAAATTGCTATTAAATGGTTATTAAATAAATTCGCCTTAATTCAACCTCTTAGATTTGTTTTTTGATTAAGGGGGAGTTATATAATAACATTTAGATTATGTTGATTATTGTTTCATGTTGATTATTGTTTCTCAATTTTTAACCAAGTTTTGTGATCATCAAAAAGGGGGAGATTGTTACGCCTTAAACGCATACAAATCTCGAGGATGAGATTAATGTTTTTAATGCTGTAACATATCCCAAAGTTTTTGTTTTGATGATACCAAAACTTGGCTTAAAAATGTACTAATGTTTTATATTGAGGCATGCAGGAAATTAAGATCAAGGTTACGTTCGGAAGCTCCGAAATTTGGTTCGGACGTTCCGAAATTGCTGCGAGGAGCAAGTTCGGACGTTCCGAAGACTGGATCGGACGTTCCGAACACAAGCAATCAAATCACTTCAATCCGGAGACAATTTGATCTGACTGATTGATTGAGTAGATTTCGGACGCTACGATGGACATGATCGGAAGCTACGAAGTGTTGAAGATTTCAAATCTCCGGAACGCGGGAATGTTCGGACGGTACGAACTGGAGTTCGGACCTTCCGAAGTTGTTCATACACTGTCTGAAAGAATTGTTCGGAAGAAACGAAGTTTGATCGGTCCCTCCGAAGCATGTGTTCGGACCCTACGAAGTCAAGAACGGAAGATCCGAAATCATTCCAGAAATTACGCAAATTGATCGGAAGTTCCGAAGCATAAACAGAAGATCCGAACCTTGGCGTCCAAGACTAGTATAAATAGGCCTTTGAGGATGCATTCTCAATAATCCCACTCCATTCTCTCTTGTCTCTTACAAAGCTTTCTACTATCTCTTGTGTGCGTTGATTAAAAGAGTTGTAATATCAAAAGAGTTGTAGAAAAAGAGTGAAAGTAATACTCTCGAGTGGGTTGTAAAGTTCGTGGCTATCCTTGGAGCCCTCAAGGCCAAATAGATGCATCGAGGCGTGGTTGTAAAAGCTAGCTTGGAGCTCCTAAAGCCAAGTCGTTATAGTGATACCTCGATCCTCTTCGAGAAGGGGAGACGTAGACGATTGTTCGTCAAACTTCCATAAACATCTCTATCCCTATTTACTTTACGCATTTACTTTATTGCATTTAAATTACGCATTTATTTTACGCACTTACTTTACGCATTCATTTATCGTATTTATTTGTGATTGTCCCTCAAGTCTTCCGCTTGCAATTTTTGCAAACTCGTTTTAAAAACGCTAAAGGGACTTAAAGAACCTATTCACCCCCCCTTTAGGTTCTTCACCATAACTGCAGAACCATCAGATTCACCTGCTGCCATTGTACCACCAGAAGAGAACTTGGTCTCCACCATGGCTGCTCCTGATGAAGAAATCGTTCCTGCCGTAGTTGCTGCTGAACCAACTGTCTCTGCCATTCCAGAAGAAAGCTCTGCTGATCCTGGTCTTTCCACTGCTGTGATAGACACCAATCCGGTCTCTACTGCACTGATTATCACTAATCTAGTTCAAACTCTCACCAACACTCGCACTGCTGAAATGAGGGAACGCATGCTTGCGCGAATCCCCTCCCCTGAATCAGATTCATTCAATTTGGAGTTCCAGATTGATGTTATACAAAGGGAACTCAATAACTTGTCTGATTTTGTCAAACGGATGTCATGTGAGAACATATCAGAATTTATTGGTGCTCAATCCTTCAGAGATCGGATGGGCAAATACATATATAACAAGGCGGAAACCATGGACAAGATGTATGCTGAAACCGTTTTTTTCAGACAAGCCATCATGAGAAATAACAGTCACATCGCGCTTGCTCAAGATGATATACTCAAACGACTCAACGAGCATGATAATCTCATTCGATCATTTTCCAACTCCATGGAAGTTTTGGATGCCAAGATTGATTCTCAAAATCAATCTCTCACTACTCTGAATGATCGCATCTCTACTCAAACTCCGTATCTGGAGATGCTAACCAATGGCATTCAGAATATGTCTGGAAGAATGGATGACCTCTTGGCTCTTGTAATTGCCGCTGATGCCAAAAAGGGGGAAGAAAGAAGAAATCCATCAGAAGCTCTAAGGCAATCAGAGGCTGAACCTTCAGATAGAAGATTTCAGGATCCTCAAGATGAAGAAATCATTTACAGGGACATTGGAGCTGATTGATTATTTACTTTGTTACTTTATTGACTTTATCCTTTTGACACATGATTATCTGTTATTTAACGCTTTCCTACTGTTTAGGTTTTGGCATCACCAAAAAGGGGAAAATTGATAGACATGACTTTAATTGTGGCGATGTAAATAAAAATCAGCAGACCAACAACACTCTTTAAGAAAACAGTAGACTAAATAGAGATCAGAAGCTACTGGTCTTGCAAAACCAAAGCAGTAGAAAGGATAGAAAAACAGAACCAGTAGAAGATGTTGCCTAACGTGACTACTTTAAATGTTACCGTTAAAGCTCCAAGTACTAGTATTAATTGCAGCATTTAATACTATACGGAGTCATTTAATGCATTTTACCAAGTTTAGTATAAAAGAGAACTGATTGTTTTATAACTTTTATGCAGGAACCATTTTTGGTAATAAAGCTGATTCTATCAGTTATCTGAATACATGTTCTGATTATGAACGTTGAACTCAGTCGCTTATATATTCGTGGAACAAATCCTTACACGACACAACACTTCGCATAATATCTTTTCAAGGATCAAAGCTTTTACTCAACAGACAACCTCGAAATTCCTTGATCACTTAGAGTTCAACACAAAGAAAAGTAGCACACGCTTCATAGCAAAATATCTGATCTTTTGAAGATCATCTTGTGCTACTGATTCTTACATTCTTCACAATCTTTTAAAATACATAATTTATCAGAAAGAGATTGTAATCTGAAAAGAGTCTTTTCAGAACTTTGTGTATCACATTATTTGTGAGTTGAGTAACTAAGAGTTTCAGTAGGCTGAGGTGTAAGTCCTTCTGAAGTGGGTGTGTACAAGAGTTGTACTGTAATATCCAAAGACTTTTAGTTATACCTTCTGGAAACAGAAGAAGGGGAGACGTAGAAGATTTCATCTTCGAACTTCCATAAACAACTGTTGCCTACTGTTATTATTGTTTTTCTACTACTTCATCAGATTGTTTCCGCACGTATTTTTGTAATCTAGGTGAAGGTATACGCACAAGATAAACTACTATCTCTAACAGGATTTTTGTGCCTCATCAAAGGAGAAATAAAAACGAGTAGAGTTTATTCACCCCCCCCTCTAAACTCAACTTCGATCCTCAACAAATATAATAATATATAATTAGATGTGTTTTTATTATTATTCTTATTTTCACATAATATATAAAATAACAATATATATATATATATATATATATATATATATATATATATATATAATTTTTTTAAATTTCAAATTTTTTTATAATAATATCGTCAAAAAGATAATTCACATCATCCACCATAACATGTATAATATCAAGAATATTATTGTAAAAGCCTCAACTCCATATTCTTTCAGATCAAAATATTTAATGAATAAATAGTTTTCACTCATGGAATTGAAATGAATATTAACACTCATTAAAAAAAGCTAAGTATTAAAGTAGACAATTAAATAAACTAATATTGAAAACAAAATAGGAAAATTTACAAAGAATAAAATCCCGTTCTTCTTTTTTTTTCCCTTTTTTTTTCTTCTTTTTTTTTTCTTTCTTTCTATTTTTTTTTAAATAACGTGACTGCAAAATTTTACAATAACATAAAATTTTTTATCCAAACATATTATTTATATATATATATATAAACATTTATATAACGGATACATCCGACTACCTTTGAAACTTATCTATCACAAAAAAATCTTTTTGTTTTTGTTTTTTTTTTCAAGAACACATTTGATTGATGTTTTTAGAATACATTGATAGTACATCAATCAAATCTAGAAAAATTTACAATGAATAAAGTACTTTGCAGTCCGTTATTTATTTTTTTTTCTTTTTTTTCAATAAATATTTATAATTTGTTTTTTTTAGGGGAGTTATATTCTTGTAATTAACCATTTTTTAGTAATCAATAAAAGTTTATTAATTGTTTTCCCATTTCTCACCACTTACTCACCAAAGATGTGTGGGTATATATTATACTTTTACAAAAAGAATTCTTTCAATTATACATGTTAACAACCATACAAACCATATCTTTTAACTATATTCTCATAAAAATTTTAGAAATTATTTTATTTGAAAACACACACAATTATAAATATATATATATAAACATTTTATATTCATATATTATACATTTTATATTAATTGTCAAATATATATATATAAATTGGTAAATATGAAAAACTAATTTTTCTTGTAGTATGTAATTTGAATATAATGAATATTAAAATCTAGTGTATTGTGATTTTCCGATAATTATTAACTACTGCGTCTCAGGTGCATTTAATGACACCTTACTCGACATTGAAATAAAAATTATTATTATTATTAGTACTATATATCTATATATTTTTATTTTTATATAATAAAAAAACTAAGAGAAAAAGAAGAGGAGATTATTCATACCTTAAAAAAACATTAAAACATACCGTTGAATCACAAGTTTAGCATCACATGAATTTTCTTTTCTTACTCTTGGATGTTGGCCAATTAAGTTGAGATAAGAATGGATCTGGTTTATGACTAAATCCTTGCAGTAAATCAATAAGTTCACCTTCACTTGTAGCAGAAACTAACATCCTTCGCGAAGCTAATGTGATAGGATCGATTAACGTATCAAGAGTGTTTAGAAAGGGGGGTTGAATAACACTCACAATTAAAACTGATCTTTTCGAATTTTGAGTTCAGTTTGGTGACAAAATGATTCTCGGAATCTTGTTGGTCAATGACAATCAGTTAAAATAAAGTAGTTGCGGAAAGTAACTGACCGAAAGATAGAATACGAAACTGAAATAAAATACACAAGGATTGTTTCTGGATGTTCGGAGATTTCAATTACTCCTACGTCACCCATTCTATCTCAAGGATAGGATTTCCACTAAAAGACTTTGATCGAATACAAGATTTGTACTGACCCACTTCAGTTTGGACTTATCATTGCCAAAAGCTGAAACTCTTAGTATTAAAAAATGTTCTCAGTGCGTAACTGATCTTAGCACTATCGAATTTAACGATTATTACAAAGTGCTAGTGAGCTCAAATTGTAGCCTTGACTGCTACGAATTAATCAAGTAAGAGTGAGCTGAGAATTTAGCAGAGTAACAGCAAGTTTTGAATAGAGTGGTCTCTTCTTTTTCTTCAGCTGTTCTTCTGTCATATTTATAAGCTTCCCTTCCAACGGTAACTTGAGATATATTTGAATCTTTGTATCCGTTGATTGCCACTTCATTATTCCTTGGTAATTGTTTGCTTCATTTATTGTAATGCGGCGTCTTAACTGCTTTAGCCGAAATGCGTTGTTCTAAGCTGTATTGATTGAAGTGCGGCGTTTCATATTCAATTGCAGTCTTATATGTCTCTTTGTCGGTTGAATGTTCTTTCCCGAGACATGTTTAGTGGAAGGATCGGCTGAATGTATTATTTGTCGGTTGACGTGTTCCAGATTTGCTGGTGAGGAGAATAACTGAATTGTCTTTCAGTTGCGTAGATTAGTTTACTAGATTCAGTTGTTGAGTTCAGTTTACTTGATCAGTTGTTGAGTTCAGTTTACTCGATCAGTTGCTGAGTATTTTCAGTTGGTTCATATTTTGTCAAACGCCGGAATTTAGTTTCCAACAATTTCTCCCTTTATGGTGTTTGACAAAACTATGTAAATAATAAATGAATGTCTGAACTCATTGTAGATAAAATAAGAGATTGATCAATTGAATAATGGAAACTCGTTGTAGATAAAATAAGAGATTGATCAACTGAATAATGGACTACACGAATCTGTAGAGAATTTTCTTCAACGAGAAGATTTCTTTTGTTGTTCTAGAATCTCTTTGATCTCTTCCCCCTTTTTGTCAAACAACTCCATATTCATAGATAATTTTCGAACGTCAGTGGAAAGAATTTTGACATCTGAGGAGATACTTGAGACAGAAGATTGTAAAGAAGTCTGCAGCAATTCCATTTTATTAGAAACAGAAGTTTCCAATCGCTCAACTCGTTGACTGATTATATCCAGAGTTGTAAAGAGACTTTGAGCTAGACCTTTGTTATTCTTCATCTCATCCACAGTTCAGGTAAGAAACTCCATGTTTGCTTGAATGGCTTTCAGTTTTGCTGAATCAAATTCAATTGAAGAATCCAATTTGACAGTATGAGAAAATTGTGTGGATTGAATTTTCTTGATTTCAGTAATCATCTGCTGCATATTGTGCTGCATATTCTGGATTTCTTCATGGACAAGATCCATTTCTGTGGATTGAAGAGGAGGTGACTGATCAGATGTTCTTGGTTCATGTGAGACTTGATCAAAGACCACCATGGTCCTATCAGATAGTATCGCTTCAGAAACAGTCTGTGTTGGAACATCTGTTTCAGTTACTGCTACTTGGACTGGAGGAGATGAGGATTGATGTTGATCAGCAATTGGGCTTTCCTGCTGAATAGGATCTTCAGTGAGAGGGTCATGAACTGATACATTTATTTGATAGTCCTCTGATATTCGTGATGGTTCATCAGTTGGAAGTTTTTCAGAAGAAATTAACAATGCCTCCATATTCTCAGCAATCTGTTGATTTGGTGATTGAGTAGGCACTGCTGTTTTCTCCTTTAGTTCAGAAACAGCAGGCTGAACTGGTGCTTCTGTTGAGATAGGAACCTCTTGAGTGATTTGATCAGTTGAGTGATCAACTTCTTCAGAAATGGGTTTACTAATAACATATTCTGTCACCACGGCTTGAATAATTTCATCAATGTTGGCAAAATTCAACTCGGCTTCAGAGTACAGCTGATGTTCCACAGCAAATGATTGTGGCACATCCTGAACTGTTTCTTCAGTTGTAACAATAGTTTGTTCAGAGGGTGGCTCTTTCTGCTGAGAAGAGGGTTCTTCTTCTTCTTCTTCTTCTTCAGAGGCTTCTTCAGGAAGAACTAACTCCTGATCCATTTCCCACACTTTTATCTGAGCTTGCAAGCTAGTAAGATTTGTATATAGCTGAGTGATCACAGCTCGATCATTATAGGCAGTTGGATTGGTGGGAATGTAGTTTGCCTTTAATTTCTCAAGCATTTGAGATAGCTTCTTAGCTCGAATTTGGTCAAAAAAATAGGTTTTCCTCTCCAAAGCCTGAACAATTGTGGCAGCTTTGACCATCTTGAGGACAATTGCTTCCACTTTGATAAACTTGTTCAGCTGGGATTTCTTTTTCAGCTGCTTAGCAAAAATCTGAGTTCTGTAAGCGGTCCAGGCATCATAGGATTGAAGTTTTGATGCTGCAAAATTACTAACCTGTTCCCAAACAAGGTCAATATGAGTTTGAATGGAATTGGATGGCCTGGGCTCTTCAATCAATTTGCCCTTGCCTTTTTCAGTACTGAGGATGTGTGGAATTTCCAATCCAGTACGAGTAGTATCCACCAGTTCTGTAATCTTTATACCTTTGGATCTGGCAGGTGCTAGAACAGTAGGACGATTGATATGGATTAGAGGAGCTTTGATCCTAACTGTTTCCTTTTTTACATCAACTGAGATTTCTGTTGGTATGATCTTCAGAGGAATTGCTTTGATAGGCTGTTGGGAATTCGAAGATTTCAGCCTTTCAGTATGAATAGATTCTACTGTGGTTGGTAATTTTGTCCTTTGTGTTCTTGGTTTCTTGGCAAATTTTGGAGAGGGCGTCTGCTCGGAATCGGATTCACTGATAATCAGTTTTATTTTAACTGTCTTCATTTGAGCAAATGTCTTGGCCTGTTTAACTGATTTGGGAGCAGCCTGTTGCGTCCCAATCTCCTTCTTGATCTTCACGAACTGATCAGGAGAGATATCTGATTAAGTCTTGGGTGGCAGAACATTCTTCCCATTGAAAATTTTGAATTTAGATAATCGCTCCGAATCATCAGCCAACAATCCTTTGACTTTCATCAAATAGCTTAGCGGCACTGCAAATCCTTTGGATTGCTTGGTGGAGGAAAACATATTCGTCAAGATACTGAAAGTAAGTTGCTTCCAGTTGAATTTTCTTCCAGTCATAATAACCGTAATAGCTTGAAACTTTTCCAAAGTCAGGGCAGCATACGATCCTGCCTTAGCCAATAGCCCTTTGGCTACGATATCAGCCAGCAACTGAACCTCATGCTTCAGTTCCTTCTTAGGATCGGAAACTTTGATTTTCCATCCATCAGTAGAGAGTGCAGTTTTCATTTCTTCAATATCTGATGCTTTAACATCAGAAAGGTGTACTAGTCCATCAGAAGGTAATGAAAAGATTTCTCAAAAATAATCTTCAGAAATGGTCATCAACTGACCATTTATAGTGGAAATGATGCTTCCATCAGTCTTGATATATCCATTTTAGTAGAGGTCTTGGAGTTCGTTTGGGTAAATCTCCTGCGAGTATTGCCCCAAGAATATCCTCAGCCCAGCTGATTCAAGCTTCAGAAATACATTTTTCACATCGACTTCTTCGACTGATAAAGCTGATTCAAAGTTGATAGCCATAGCATTCAATATATGAGCAGGGATCTGATTTGCCATTGCTGAGAGTAAGAAAACCTGAAATTTTGCAAAATACAAGCTCTGAGTGTATGAGTTTGCTCTGAGAGATGATGTACGCGTAAGAAAGAAAACTGAATTGAAGCAGGGAATTATTTATATGTATGTGACTGTTTAAATTTTGGACACGTGTCAGTCCATGAAAAAATTTGAATAAAAAAATATGTGTACGTGTGCTTAAGTGTGTGTACAATTTAAACGGTTCAAATGATTCCACGTTTTTAAAATAAGATACATCATTAGATAGCAGACAGTCACTTCACTTGATTTGGAATATAATATGGATAATTAGTTAACTTATATGTGAAGATTAGTGAAATACCCAACTAAACGATCAGTTGTAAGACTGTGTCCTTTCAGTTGAGAGTATACTAACATCTGTTTTCTCAGTTAACCTCTTAAAACCATTATTCCCCCTTAATACATGCATATAATAATAATAATTAAAGTGATGATATAAAATAAAATTAAAGATAAAAAATATTATCGTTTGCTGAAACGTTGACGGCCCTTCAGCTTCCTTGATTTTCGGCTATAAATAGAAGTAACACGGTTAGTTTCAGTCATATTGGTGAAAATATTCAAGACAAAAAGAATGGCAGATGCGAGTAGCTCGAGTGCTTCGCCGTTTGCTCAGGAGACCAGGAAGGCTGTTATAGAAGATGAAGTTTTCTATAAGAGTCTTCACTACTGGGAAAAGTTACAGAGGCTTGAGTTCCTGTATAATACTGAGAGGCTACAACTCCCGAACTGGTGGAAGAGTTGAAAAAGGTGCGGGAGCACTTGAACATAGCTGTGTGGGTGGACATCTTTAAGGATGGTCATATATATCAGCTAATGCTTCGAAAGGAACTGAAAATCCTTAAGCGCATAGCTATTTCTCATAGCTTTGTCAAGACATCTACCGCGCCTTTATCCTCTTGGTTGAAAATGTGGATAATTGTTGTAGAGGAAAAATATGATGAAGTAATCCGTGCAAATGTTTATGGTTGAATGAAGTATTTATATGAGCTTAACTTTGTTCTTCTCTTTCCTGAAAATGATAAATTTCATCAGTTGTTATGTAACGTACCGTATTTTTCATACTCAAAATTTGCGGAAAAATTTAAAATTTTCTTAAACATAAAATAACATTCAAAGTTTGCCATAAAATATCTCAACCAAACCCCCCATAAGACATGGTTGTTCAAAATAACTACAATAAAATTTGCTCACAAAAGGTTTGCTCAAAGTATTTCCATCAAAATATGAAATCAGAGTAATTTAACTTTTGCATAAAACTTAAACATGACGGTCCTCGGGTTTAGCCTCCCGCTCAGTCCAAGCCTGCCCCTAGGTCGCCACTTCCTGTCTCCTCAACAACATACTCACCTGCATCGATCAAGTCTAGTGAGTCTAAAGAGTCAACACGTATAAACCGGAATAACGAGTATTACGTAATAAAACCACATGCAACTTTAAAATAGAGCGTAATGTATGCACGTAACTTGAAAGCTTTCATAAACATGCTTGCATAACTGAATGTACTTAAACATACATGACTTTATTTTGCGTAGAGGCATGTTTCAAAGCAAGTGACCCATAACATAATAAATGCCTGATCAGACAAACCACAGTACTGGGCTGACAGGGACATATCCACTGCCACATACATGAGATCTCCGTTCATAATTTAACAGGCTGGTTGGTCCCCGTTCATAATTTAACGATTTCCAACCTCGATCTAACCCGTTCATAATTTAACGGGCGGATTGGTCCCCGTTCATAATTTAACGCTTTCCAATCCTAACATAATTTGGTCACAAGACATTTAGCATACCTCCAAAAACTTAAAATATTTTCTTTGCACGTCATCATACTTACTTGGCGTTGAGGGATTCGTTGGATCTCACTTGGGGCCGCTACTGCACATACTAATATAAATTTTAAATACTTAACTTGCATGTCTTAGACGTAGGTACTCGAGCTCACCACCAAAGTGAATAAGTAGCTTAGGACATTCTAGTTCGCTCCTGGCTTGACCTCGTTTAATCATCGTACTAAGCCATGACGTAAAACCACAAAACAAATCCTATATTTGTACATAAATAAATTTTAACCATGGTGATAAACCATGATATAGAACCCCAAAGCAAATCCTAAAAAAAAAAATTTTTTTTTTAAAAAAGGGGGTACACGGACCCCGTGTAGGGGTCCGTGTACGGGTCCGGGTAGACTCTGGAAATTCGTATTTTTGAAGGAAAAAGGACACGAACTCCGTGCCGGGGTCCAGGAAGGGGTCCGGGTACCCTTTGTCTTTGCAAATTCACGAAAATTCGCTAACTTAATCTTTTACCCATTCAATCCAAGCCTAAGGACCATGAACCAACACCTCTAGACTCATCCTAGGATGTTATTACATTGATTCAAACCCGTAAAAACGCCCCAAACGTCCCTAAGCATCAACAATTAATTCCAACCCAACAATAACCCGTAATTAGGCATCGTTTCACTTCCTACGACTTCTATTACATCCCAAGCCAATCCCGACCCAACGAACCACCAAATAACACCTAAATACATCTCGTAACATATCTAAATGCAGTAGCACAAGCCCGGCTATGTCCAACGAAGCCTGCAACAAATAACTTCAAAAACACAATTTACATAAAAGTCGCAGCTTGAGCAGTCCCACGAAAAACTCCATAGCTCACTCAATATTCATCTAAATATTTCGAATTTTATATCAAATCGAAGGTATCAAAACGTTCTACGTTTTTCCTGTTGAACGTTTTCTCAAAATCTATACTGAAAATTCGCAGTAACTCAAAATATGTGAAAAACGGGATTTTAGATCTAAAAACTCTTTCAAAACGCACCGATAAATTTCCTGTTCAAACTACAACACATCATACGTGGATTTTACGCATAAAAAAATGCAACACATACTATGACATGATCGACACAGAAAAGAGAGATTATACGTGCCTTTTTTATATCAAACTTTCCCGAAACGACGTCACCGAAGCGGAGATGGAAGCGAGGTTGATCCGGGACGATCGTGGCTCGATTGTCTTGCAATAAAATCCACCAAAAACTTGATGGAAAATAAGGGGAAGGGGGCGGCTGCTTGAAGGAGTAAGAACCTAGGTTTCTTTCTTTTAAAATCTGAAAAATGAGATGTGTAGGGTGTGTTGTGTGTTTATCGTGTACAAGTGTGCGTAAAAGTGTGTGTGTGTGCGTGTGTTTTAGTAATTAGGGAGTAAATTATGCTTAATTCAATAATTAACATGCAAATTTAAAATGCTAATACTCCCCTAATTAAAGAGAAATACACATAAATTTTAAATAGCTCCTTAATTAAAATAACACCCACAAAATAGAATGTTTAAAAGTTTTAAACTCTCAAAATTAATAAATAAGTTATGTAAGTTTGAAAATGATTAAACTCAATAAATTATTTAAAACGCCCCATTCCTGACTTAAAATAAAATACCGCATAAATTTCCAAATTCGTCATCGGTCTCTTCCTCGATCCCGCCTCGAATAGTCGCCTGAAATATGAAACTTGAAAAACATTATAACTTGCATCACATAAACATGAATAATTAAAATAATACAGCTAAATAAATCATGCAATACTAAGACTCGTTTTAAAATTAATTAAATGATTTAATAAATAAATAAATGCATGGGTTATGCGTGTGCTAAGTTTGGGCTCTACAATTCCTCCTCCACTTATAAAAATTTCGTCCTCGAAATTAAGTATTACCGAACAACTCCGGGAGCGAAGTCTAATATCTGCTTCTGATTCCCAAGTGGCCTCTTCCACTGATTGGTTTAGCCACCGGACTTTGACTAGCTTAGTCATTTTGTTCCGGAGTCTGCGCTTCCTGCCTGTCTAGTATTTGGACAGGTCTTTTTCCTCATAAGACAGGTCTGGAGTAAGCTGCAACGGCTCATAACTCAGAATATGCGAAGGATTAGCTAGATACTTCCTCAGTATAGAAACGTGGAACACATTGTGTACCCCAGCTAGATTCGGAGGAAGGGCTACACGATAAGCTAATGTTCCGACTCTTTCCAAAAACTCGAATGGTCCAATAAACCTCGGACTCAGCTTGCCACTCTTCCCAAATCTCATAACACCCTTCATAGGTGCTATCTTGACGAATACGTGATCACCAACGGCAAATTCGAGATCTCTCCTCCTCTAATCAGCATAACTCTTCTGACGACTTTGGGCGGTCTTCATTCTATCACGAATCTTGACCACCACGTCTGCAGTCTGCAGAACTATTTCTGGTCCAAGTTCCGCTCTTTCTCCGACCTCGTCCCAATGAACTGGTGATCTGCACTTTCTTCCATATAAGGCCTCGTAAGGAGCCATACCTATTGATGATTGGAAGCTGTTGTTGTAAGTAAATTCCACTAGAGGTATCTTAGATTCACAAGTTCCCTGAAAATCAATCATACAGGCTCTCAGCAAATCCTCCAAAATCTGTATCACACGCTCAGACTGGCCATCTGTCTGCGGGTGAAACGCTGTACTAAATAGCAACTTTGTCCCCATAGCTGCATGTAAGCTTTTCCAGAAGGACGATGTGAACCTCGGGTCCCTGTCGGACACTATGGAAACTGGGATTCCATGCAATCGAACGATCTCCCTGATATAAAGCTCCGCATACTGCGTCATGGAGAAAGTCGTCTTCACTGGCAAGAAGTGCGCGACTTAGTGAGTCGGTCCACTATAATCCAAATGGCATTAAAACCCCTAACTGATCTTGGCAACCCAATCACAAAATCCATAGTAATATTCTCCCATTTCCACTCGGGAATAGGGAGTGGCTTGAGCATCCCTACTGGCGTCTGATGTTCAGCTTTTGCTTGCTGACAACTGAGACATTCTGATATGAATCTACGGATGTCTCGCTTCATCCCTGGCCACCAATACAATATCTGTAGGTCTTTGTACATCTTGGTGCCTCCTGGGTGAATGGAATACGGAGATGCGTGTCAAATTCATAAGCCTTTAAATCAGCAAACAAATCATGAAGTTCAATTTGGTTCAGATCTTTGGACTCCCTCATTTCCATGGTCTTGACATCCCATTCTTTGGGAAGACCTCTCATTACCTTCTGTGCAATCTCTTTGGTGGTATACACTTTTCCAAGTGCATTTAACTCATTGATTATACTGCTTACTCTTTCATCATACTCGTGCATTGATTCTCCTGCTTTCATTTTGATGTTATCAAACTTTTGAACAGCAACAGAAAGTTTATTTTCTTTGATTTGATCAGTTCCTTCACACAGCTGAATCAGCTTTTCCCAAATTTCTTTGGCTGACTTACACATCTTTATTTTGCTGAAAGTTACTTTGTCCAGCATTTTGTACAGAATCTCTTTAGCCACATTATCACTATTTGCTTTTCTTTTATCTTGAGTTGTCCATTCATCTTTGGGCTTTTCTATTCTTTGTGGTGCCTTTTCTGTTATGGCAACTGCTGTATTTGTTTTTAGAATCTTCATGGGTCCATCAGTTATGACATACCACATGTCATCATCTTGTGCAGCTAAATAAGCCTGCATTCTGATTTTCTAATCATCAAATTCTTCTTTGGAGAACATAGGAATTTTGTTGAATGAAGTCATGCTAGCAAGTTTATAGATCAAAAGTATTCAAGAACAAAATTCAACCACACTGATACCACTTGATATGATCGATTAACGTATCAAGATGTTTAGAAGGGGGGGTTGAATAAACAATCACAATTAAAACTTATCTTTTCGAATTTTGAGTTCAGTTTGGTGACAAACTGATTCTTGGAATCTTGTTGGTCAATGACAATCAGTTAAACTAAAGTAGTTGCGGAAAGTAGCTGACTGAAAGATAGAATACAAAACTGAAATAAAATACACAAGGATTGTTTCTGGATGTTCGGAGATTTCAATTACTCCTACGTCACCCCTTCTATCTCAAGGATAGGATTTCCACTAAAAGACTTTGATCGAATACAAGATTTGTACTGACCCACTTCAGTTTGGACTTATCATTGCCAAAAGCTGAAACTCTTAGTATTACAAAATTTTCTCAGTGCGTAACTGATCTTAGCATTATCGAATTTAACGATTATTACAAAGTGCTAGTGAGCTCAAATTGTAGCCTTGACTGCTACGAATAAATCAAGTAAGAGTGAGCTGAGAATTTAGCAGAGTAACAACAAGCTTTGAATAGAGTGATCTCTCTTTTTTATTCAGCTTTTCTTCTGTCATATTTATAAGCTTCCCTTCAAACGGTAACTTGAGATATATTTGAATCTTTTTATCCGTTTATTGCCACTTCATTATTCCTTGGTAATTGTTTGCTTCATTTATTGTAATGCGGCGTCTTAATTGCTTTAGCCGAAATGTGTTGTTCTAAGCTGTATTGATTGAAGTGCGGTGTTTCATATTCAGTTGCAGTCTTCTATGTCTCTTTGTCGTTTGAATGTTCTTTCCCGAGACATGTTTAGTTGAAGGATCGGCTGAATGTATTATTTGTCGGTTGATGTGTTCCAGATTTGCTGGTGAGGAGAATAACTGAATTGTGTTTCAGTTGCGTCGATTAGTTTACTAGATTAAGTTGCTGAGTTCAGTTTACTTGATCAGTTGCTGAGTTTATTTTATTCGATCAGTTGCTGAGTATTTTCAGTTGGCTCATATTTTGTCAAATGCCGGAATTTAGTTTCCAACATAATGAAATAAATCCCTGTTCCACAACATCATCAAGAAACGATAACAGTTTATCATAATAATTGTTAACATTTAACAAACCAATTGGCTTATTGTGGAAATTTAATTGTGCCCAACAAACAGTATGAAATATTTCTTCCAAAGTACCGAAACCTCCTGGCAAAACAATGAAAGCATCTGAATGTTCAATCATTTGAGTAATTCGTTCATACATGTTGTCTACTTTCATTTTTTCTCCTATTGTTGGTCCTGTAAGATTGGCTAAGGTAATCGGAATAATGCCTAAGACTTCAATTCCACCTGCATGCGCAGTTTTTGCAACTTTTCTAATGAGGCCAACTTCACCACCACCATATACCAAATGAATATTTTTTTTAGCAAGTGTTATTCCAAGCTTTTCTGCTACTTCTTCATAAATTGAATCTTTTCCTACACTAGATCCACAATTTTATAACAACTTTATGATCATTAGTTCTACATGCAATTGCTTCAATCCATTTTGAAAAATAATTATCAGCGACTAAAATGTACGTATATCCAAAGATAATGGAAATGGACCCATAAAATCTATCCCCTAACTATCAAATATTTCAATAATTATGATTGGATTTAAAGACATCATGTTTTGTTTTGAAATTGTTCCCATCTTCTGACAGTTTTCACAAGATTTGCAAAATAAATGAGTATCTTTGAATAAAGATGGCCAATAAAATCCACATTGTAAGATTTTTGTAGTTGTTTTATTGGATGAAAAATGACCTCCACATGCTTCAGAATGACAAAATTTAATAACATTACTTGCTTCATTGTCGGGTATGCATCGTCGAAAAATGTGGTCAGGACAATAATTAAATAAGTAAGGATCATCCCAATAAAATTTTTTAACTTCTATCAAGAATTTATTCTTATCCTGTGAATTCCAGTGAGAAGGCATTTTATTTGTCACAAGAAAATTTATAATGTTAACTAACCATGGCATAATAGTAGCATAGAACAACTGATCATCTGGAAAATTTTCATTTATTGGTATTCATTATGAGATGATTCAGTCATTATTCTAGATAAATGATCGGCTATGACATTTTCTCTCCCTTTTTTTCTTTAATTATAATATCAAATTCTTGTAACAATAAAATCCACCGTATTATTCTTGGCTTATCATCTTGTTTATTTGATAAATATTTTATGGCAGAATGATCAGTGTAAACAATAGTAGTAGAACCAATCAAATAAGATCGAAACTTATCTAACGCAAATACTACTGAAAGTAATTCTTTTTCAGTAGTTGAATAATTTATTTGAGCATATTTAAGGTTCTACTAGCATAATAGATTGCATAAGGTTTTCTTTTTTTTTTTCTTTGTCCTAACACAACTCCTATAGCATAATCACATGTATCACACATTAATTCAAATGGTAAAGACCAATCTGGAGGTTGTAAAATAGGTGATCTAAATAAAAGATTAATAATTTTTTTAAAAGCTTTTTCACATTTCTGAGTCCATTCAAATTGTGTATCTTTTGTTAAAAGATTTGAAATTGGTTTAGATATTATGCTGAAATTTTTTATAAACCTTCTATAAAATCCTGCATGACCCAAAAATGATCGAACTTATTTAATCGTTTTTGGTGATGTTAAATTAGCAATAACATCAACTTTGGCTTTATCACTGTAATTCCTTTTTCAGATATCACATGTCCTAAGACAATCTCAGATTTAACCATATAATGACATTTTTCCCAATTTAAAACAAGATTTTTTTCTTCACATCTTTTTAATATTTCTTCTAGGTTTTTAAGACAATTTTCAAATGCTTTTCCAAAAAGAGTTATATCATCCATAAAAAACTTCTACAAATTCTTCAATCATATCACTTAAAATACTTAACATGCATGTTTGAAAAGTAGCCGGAGCATTACACAAACCAAATGGCATTCTTTTAAATGCAAAAGTTCCGAAAGGATAAGTGAAAGTAGTTTTTTCTTGATCTTTAATGATATAGGTATTTGATAATACCCTGAATACCCATCAAGAAAACACTAATAAGGATTTCCTGCTACTTTTTCTAGAATTTGATCTAAAAACGGTAGTGGAAAATGATCTTTTCTAGTTGCGTCATTTAATTTTCTATAATCAATACACATATGCCAAGTAGATGGAATCCTAGCTTGTAATAACTCTCCCTTTTCATTTTTTATAACAGTGATGCCTAACTTTTTAGGTACTACTTGTGTTGGACTTACCCATTTACTATCTGAGATTGGATATTCTAGCGTCTAATAGTTTTAATACTTCATTATTAACAACTTCCTTCATATGTGGATTTAACCTTCTTTGTGGTTGTTGATATGTTTTAGCATTTTTTTCAAAGTGAATTTTCTGTGTACAAATTAAAGGATTCATATCTTTTATATATTTCAAAGCCCATCCAATTGCATTTTTATATTTTTTAAGTAATTTAATTAAATCTTCTTCTTGATTTGGTAAAAGAGTGGAAGAAATTACAACAGGAAATCTTTTATTTTCACCAAGAAATACATATTTCAATTCTAATGGTAAAACTTTTAATTCAAGTTTTGTATTATCATCTTCTTTAAAATTATTTTTAGACTCAAAACTTTCTATTGAAAAAACTTCAGATTGTTTATTTAAGTTTTCTTCTTGTATATTTTCTTCCACAATTGTTTCAATTTCATTATCATATTCATTTTCATTAATACTTGGTTGTTTACATAAGTTGAACACATTAAGTTCTAGAGTCATATTTCCAAAAGACAATTTCATTATTCTATTTCGACAATTAATTAAAGCATTTTAAGTTGCTAGAAATGGTCGTCCCAATATTACTGGATTCATTATGTACTTCTATTGGTTGTGTATCCAAAACAATAAAATCTACAGGATATATAAATTTATCAACTTGAACCAACACATCTTCTACAATACCTCTTGGTATTTTGATTGACCTATCCGCTAGTAAAAGAGTAACAGAAGTGGGTTTTAATTCTCCTAATTTAAGTTTTTCATAAACTGAATAAGAAAGTAAATTCACACTTGCTCCCAAATCCAACAAAGCTTTTTTAATTTTATTTTCTCCAATAATACATGAAATTTTTGGACAACCAGGATCTTTATGTTTTAAATTAGAATTATTTTGAAGAATAGAACTTACTTGTTCAGCCAAGAATGCTTTCTTCTTAACATGCAATTTTCTTTTCACAGTACATAAGTCTTTTAAAAAAAATTCATAAGAAGGTACTTATTTAATAGCATCTAATAATGGAATATT
Source organism: Primulina eburnea (assembly GCF_022965805.1). Lineage (NCBI taxonomy): Eukaryota > Viridiplantae > Streptophyta > Magnoliopsida > Lamiales > Gesneriaceae > Primulina > Primulina eburnea. The sequence goes on from NC_133117.1 coordinate 17,880,754, forward strand.
TATCTTTACTTGTTTAAAAACTTCATAGATATCAGAATCACTTTTTAGTTTTTTATGATTTGTTAATGCATGAGGAAATGGTGGAGGTTTATTTGACTCATTTACTATTTCAGATGATTTATCATTCACCATATTATTCTTAAAATTTAAGGTATCATCATTCTCAAAAGTATCAGGATTATCATCCTTACTCTTTGATTTTAAATGATCCTTGTTTTCATTACTATATGGATCATTAACTATTTTAACACTTCGAAGAGTAATAACAGATTTTATTTGATCAATTTTTCATTTTTTAATTCTTGATTTTGATTTTTAGGATTAGGTTGAGGTTGAGATGGAAATTTTCCTTTTTCATGAATATTAAGTGCAGATGCAAATTTTGCAAGAGTTTCTTTCAAATAACTCATAGATTGACTGTTTTGAATATTGATAGACTCTTGCAATAGGATAAATGCATGAATTACATCTTCAATGTTTTTTCTTGGAGGTGTAGCATAAGGAATATAACCTTGATGATTTTGGTTATTTTGAAAATATTGTTGTGACGGTTGTGCATTATTATCATTCCTCCAACTAAAATTAGGATGATTTTTCCATCCAGGATTATATGATGGTGAAAAAGATCTAGTATTGGCTTTTTATAATTGTTAACATAATTTTCTTGTTCATGGAGACATTATTTAAATGAAGGTAATGTTGGAAAATCTTTTGTAGCTTGATCATGTGTATCACATATGTGACAAACAATTTCTGGAATACTTTTTAATTGAACACTCTTTTTCTTTCTAATGACTCAATTTTTCTTGCTAAAGATGCAAGTTTAGCTTGAATATCTATATCATCTTTAAGATTATAGATACCACCCCCATTTGTTGAATTATTGATTTTAGTTGTTGGTGGTTCTATTGTACCTATATTATTCCAATTTTGAGCATTTTCTGCTAATGAATCCAAATATTCCATAGCTTCATTTGGGTTTTTATCTTCAAAAGTTCCATTACACATGAATTCTATCATTGCCGATCTTTCGGTATTAGACCTTCATAAAAGTTAGAAACTATTCTCCATGTTTCAAAACCATGATGTGGGCATGTATTAAGTAATTCTTTATATCTATCCCAACATTGATAAAATGTTTCTCCTTGTTTTTGAGAAAAAAGTAGAAATTTGTCTTTTAAAAGAGTTTTTTCTATGGGAAGGGAAAAACTTTTTAAGAAATTGTTGTTGCATTTCTTCCCATGACCTCATTGAACTCGATCTCAAATTTTGTAGCCATGTTTTAGCTTTATCTTTTAAAGAAAAAGGAAAAGGCTTTAATCAAAATATATCCATGCTACAATTTTGATCATTATAAGTGTTACAAACTTCCTCAAATTCTCTTAGATGTAAATATGGATTTTTAGAATCTAAGCCATGAAAATTTGGTAAAAGTTGAATAATTTGAGGTTTAAAGTTGAAATTAGATGCATCAGGAGGAAAAACTAAAAAAGATGGGGCACTAGTTCTAATAGGGTTCATATGGTGCCTAAATGTTTTTAATTGATCATGTTCTTGATTATTATTATTATTATTATTGTTATTATTATTATCATTATCTTGATTATTTGAATTATCATCCATGTTTAAATTATTTTTAGATACTCGAATAAGTCTACCACTTTTCTTTCGACTCCAAATACTCATACAAAAAACAACACAATACTTATAAATAAAAAATAATTAAAAAATATAAACTTAATTTATACCTCCTCGGCAACGGCGCCAAAAACTTGCTACTACTTAAATTATAATTCACCCAAGTGTAGGTTGTCTGGAAGTAAGATATTTCGTAAGTACGAGATCGATCCACAGAGATGTTATTTTAAGTTTAAATTTATTAATTTATAGATTACCAAATGCAAGAATGAAGTTTACAAATTATAAATTTTGTCAAGGCTTGAGGATTTATTCTTGGTTTATGTAATATTATTTAACTAAAAGTAAAACAAAGGAAACCACCATAAATAATGGTTCCAAGAAAATTAAACACACACATAATATAATATAGTTCCCACTACAGAAAATACCGAATTAACCGATATTTTATATATGGTACCTATGATTTTAGTTATAACTATATAAATATATAATTGCATAAAGTAAATTTTAAATTAAATCATTATATTTCATTTAGAACAATCGGCAGAGCCACGCTATTGCCTAAATGAAATATATTGATTTAATAAGTTAGTTGCGGTAAAGTAAAAGTTAGTTGCGGAAAAGTAAAAGTTAGTAGCGGGAAAGTAAAACTTAGATGCGAAAAATAAAAGTTAGTTGCGATAAAGTAAATGTTAGATTGTTAGACGTTATTATTAAATCATAATATTTCATTTAGAACAACCAGCAGAACCACGTTATCGTGTAAATGAAATATTATGATATTATTATATAAATAAATATATATATATATATATCTATATATATATATATATATATATATATATATATAATATAACAATAATAATAATTGATGAAATATTTATTGTATCAAAATTTAAACAACAAATCAAGATAACCGCTTCGATGGTATCAAGCATTTGATGTAAATTGATAACAACAAATAATTCATTTTTATACCTCCAATAAAAATAAGTTAGCTAAATGAAATGAAATAAAGAAAGAATATACAAAATATAAACAATCTTACTTCACCAAGAATGCATCATCTTCACCTTGACATAATAGATTTAGCTTGCCATAAGTTTACTTTTGATCAACACTAAAATATCACTCATAGTTGAGAACATAAAAGAAAATATATTGGAACTTAGAACTTTGATACACACTCACACTATATTTTACAATGAGATAGAATGATTCTCAAGCTAGTACAAGGCCTCTATTTATAGGCCAAGTGAGAGAAAGGGTCAAAATTTTTATTAATGCCATGTAGTTGTAATAGTATTCTGTCTTCTCCAACTTCAATTCCATGTCCCTTCTTTCAATGCTTTGTTCCACGACTTTAATCACCGAATTTGACTCTGCTCAAAATGGAAAACATGTGGGGAATTGTCTGTAGATGAATTTGGCAATTTGTTTCATCTAATTTGGTTAAATATTGAAATAGTTATGAATTTTTTACTATATGCTGGTCATGGTAAAAGTAAATTTGTCCTCCTTTTGATATTTGCACAATTTGATCATCTTAATTAACTTTTTAGGCAATCATGTCTTCTGCAAAGTTGTAGATAATTTCTCAAGCATTTCAAACATTTTTGAGTCACCTCAATTTGAATTTTCTAGCTTGAGTTATCATTATTTTACCAACACGTATAAAACCTGAAAATAAAACATATTTAGTAAGACATTTAAATATAAACAAACAATACTAAAATAACATAATTTATAATTTTAATGAAACTTAAAATTTTAAAATACAGGTTTTAACATATAATAAATTATTAATTTTAAGTTTCATCACACCACGGTTCGATCGCTCTACCAAGCAGGGACCATTATTGCACCTAACAATCTCCCTCCTAATAATTGCACTCCTTGCAATCAATGGGAATCGAACCCGTGACCTTGGCTCTGATACCAATTGTAGGATCGAGCGCTTACCGCTTTACCAAAAGCTATATCTAGTAGTAATGGTGCAACTCAAATATTTTAAACCGCACAGCAGCTCAAGCACCATGGTTCGATCGCTCTACCAAGCAAGGACAATAATTGCACCCAACAATCTCCATCCAAATAATTGAACTCTTTGCAGTCAATGGGAATTGAACCCGTGAACTTGGTTCTGATACCAATTGTAGGACCGAGCGCTTGCCGCTTGACCAAAAGCTATAGCTAGTGGTAATGGTGCAACTCAAATCTTTTATACCGCACATCAGCACAAGTACCACAGTTCGATCGCTCTACCAAGCAGGGACAATTATTTCACCTAACAATCTCGGTCCTACAATTGGTATCATAGCCAAGGTCACGGGTTCGATTCCCATTGATTGCAAGGAATGAAATTATTGAGAGGGAGATTGTTAGGTGCAATAATTATCCCTGCTTGGTAGAGCGATCGAACCGTTGTGCTTGTGCTGCTGTGCGGTTTAAAAGATTTGAGTTGCACCATTACCACTAGCTATAGCTTTTGGTCAAGCGGCAAGCGCTCGGTTCTACAGTAAGGGAAAGAAATGTTCTGCCACTCACAAGAAAAACATACCAAATAAGAGGCAAACTCTGAAGGACACTTAAAAGGCCTATAAAGCCGGATAAGTCAGAATATATTTATTTAACTGCAAGAAGTCCGGACATAAGAAATTATATGTTCCAGAAATGTTCTGGAAATGATAAGTGCATTTCCAAGTAAACATGATTTCAACAACAAACAAAAGAAAGTTAGATGATCCAAATCTTGCACAAATATGACACGCTAGACTATGTCACATTTCCAAAGAAGGATGCACAAGCTAGTGGGAGAATGCATGTTTAACTTGTCAGACATAAATTATCTACCTACTTGTAAGTCCTGTCTGAAAGGAAAAATGACAAAGACTCCATTCAATGGAAATGTGGAACGTTCACATGGTCTACTAGATTTGATCCACACAGACGTTTGTGGCCCGTTAAGTGTTAGCACAAAATATGGGCAATCCTACTTCATTACCTTTACTGATGACCTTTCGAGGCATTGGTATGTTTATTTGATGAAACACAAATCTAAAGCATTTGAAAGGTTAAAAGAATTCAAATCTGAAGTAGAAAACAACTAGAAAAAAGTATTAAAGCACTTCGATCTGATCGAGGTGGAGAATATTTGAGTGCTGAATTTTTGGATTATCTAAAAGAGAATGAGATTCCCTCACAGTTGACTCCACCAGCAACACCACAATTGAATGGTGTTTCTGAACGTAGAAATCGAACCTTGATGAACATGATTCGATCCATGATGGGGTTCACTGAATTGCCTACATAGTTTTGAGGCTTTGCGCTTGAAACTGCGGCAATGTTGTTGAATAATGTCCATATTAAAGCAGTTGATAAAATACCATATGAGATATGGACGGGAAAAACTCCCAAATATTCTTACATGAGAATATGGGGATGTCGTGCTTACGTGAAGCAAACAGTGGGAGACAAATTGGATAGTAGATCCACTTTGTGCAAATTTGTAGGATATCCAAAGAATGTTGTTGGATATTATTTCTATCATCCAAATTAAGCAAAAGTGTTTGTTTCGAGAAATGTCACTTTTTGGAAAATGAATTTCTATTAGATAGAAAAGGCAAGATGATAGAACTTGAAGATATTCAAGATACTCCCTCCACTATAGAAGTTGAACCTACTCCCCAACAACCGGTAGTTGAAGTACAAGCTCCTACAAGGTCTGATAGGGTTGTCAGACCACCTGTGAGATATACGCTTCTTCATGAAGAAGGCCATGATGAGCCTTGTGTTGGATGTGATCCAATGAACTTCAAAGAAGCAATATCTGATACTGATTCATCCAAATGGCTTGAATCCATGCAGTCTGAAATGGACTCTATGTATTCAAACCAGGTGTGGAGATTAGTGGATCCACATGAGGGAATTGTTCCTATAGGATGCAAATAGATCTACAAAAGAAAAAGCTTGGGGCGTATGTGAATGTATTATCAGTAGGAGGTGAGCATAAGGTATGAAAACTTCATAGATCAATATATGATCTCAAGCAGCCGTCAAGGAGTTGGAACCTCAGATTTGATAGCACTATCAAGGAATTTGGTTTGCTAAAAATCCTGAGGAACCATGCGGGTACAAGAAATGGGAGTGCAGTGACATTCTTAGTACTTTATGTTGATGATATCCTGCTAATTGGGAATGATGTAGGATTACTGCAATCAACTAAAGTATGGTTAGCAAGTAAATTATTCATGAAAGACATGGGTGAATCATCATATGTATCGAGAATACAAATCTATAATGATAGATCAAAGAGGATGATGAGGCTCACCCAAGCCACATATATCGATACAATTTTGAAGAGATTCTCTATGGAAGAGTCCAAGAGAGGATACTTACCAATGTGTCATGTTGTTACTCTATCCAAAGCTATGTGTCGCAAAACTGATGAAGAGATAGAGATGATGACACATATTCCATATGCATCGGCCATTGGTAGTATCATGTATGGTATGATATCAACACGTCTTGATGTTGCTTAGGCTTTGAGTGTTACAAGCAGATATTAGGCGAACCCTGGTCCAATGCATTGGAAGGCCGTGAAAGATATTCTTAAGCACTTGAGAAGGACTAAGAACTTGTTCATGGTCTGTGGGGGTGGAGAATTGAATTTGGAAGGCTACACTTGTGAGGGCCCGTATTTCGTATTCGTAATTTTGCGGAATTATTTAAAATTTTCTCTTTAAATAAATAACATGTATCATTCATCAAATAAACTGATAAATGGATTTAATTTTTAAAATAACAGCGGAAGTAAATTTTGTTTTTCAACTCAACAACTTAAAAACAATTCAACATAATAAAACTGAGTTTGAACATAAAAAGGTGAATAAACTGAAACATGAGATCCTCGGATTCTATTACTGCTGACCCAAGCTAGCTCACTAGTCCCCGCCCTCGGTCTCGATTTCATCAGTACCTAAAACAATCAAGTCTAGTGAGTCTAAAGACTCAACATGCATATACCGTGAATAACAAGTAAATATTTCATAAAATTTCGTGTAACATAAAATAACGTGTCGTAAAGCGTAAGGTGAAAATCGTGTCATGAGTAATTATAAATACGTGCATATCTAAAAATCATACGTAAAAGATTTGCTCGATAGAGCCCTGTCATAAAATATCCTAATGAGATTTTTCTGGTAGATTTGCTATGCAAGTGGCCCGTAACATAACATCAATGTCTGATCAGACAAAACCATATTATACTGGGCGGTATAGATCACCACAACCCTTGTACTGGATGTCCGTACCCATACATAAACATAAACCGGTTGTAAGTCACCGGGTAGAGATCCCATAAGCGTGAGGTGGCCACAAGACATATCGCATATATCTCAAAAATAAATATTTTATATTTTATGCACGTAATATAATTATAACCAGGTTTTCACCGGATGAGTTGGATCGTTCCCAGGCTTGCTGCAACCTAATTCTAACATGAGAAACATGCAAGTAATTTCAACTTGACAAAAGCTTCGTAACCGAACAACAAATGAGACAAACGCGACCAACAAACTAATTTTCTAACCATGACTCCCTACCAACCCGAACCAACATCGAACCATCATTTAGTCATGCTCAAAATACACTTAACACGATTAAATAATAACTCTAAGAATTGTAATCCACGAATATTGGTGAATGGAGGCCAAAATCTTGAAACGCTCTTTCGAGAGTCACTTTGGCACATTGCACCATAAATTCTCGTACGACCTCTAAACTTAATCAAATCATGAACGGACAAAAACATGACCTTCCCAACGCATTGAGGTACTGTAAAGTCCAAGGCCATAGGCTAAAAGCCAACCAAGAACTCGCACACCACCTCTGAACCGCAGCAAAGCTGCTGTCAAAAGCCGTGATAGCAGCTGCGCTAGCTATGCTTCGTTTATGAGGCCAATTGCCATTGGGCTTGAACCACCGACCAGAGTCTCTTACCAAAGTCCTGAGGTGTGGCTGGAACCATGGCTAAGGGCTGAAAGCCAAACAAAATCAAAGCAAACACTCATGACAATCCAAAGCTTCACTCGAGAACACCATGTGCTGTATCGTGGGGGTGTTGCTTTATCTTGCTGTCATATATCATTCCATTGGCCATATGATCTACCATGTATTGATCTAGACATCATGAGGTATTTTTTGAAGCATGGCTAAGGGCTAGAAGCCAACCAAGATCCACCCAAACCCCAAGAAGCCGAAGCTTCGCTCACACACCAGAAAAAACGAAACCGAGGGGCACTTGTGTTGTTGTTTAAAAGTTTTGATGTATCCGCGAACCAAGTCTTGAAAGGTCATCTTGGTCACATCCTAAACATGATAAGGGAGGGTTCTAACCATGGCTACAGGCCCTGGGCCAACCAAGATTCTAACACTCTCCTTAGTCGATCAACAACCAAAAATCGTGGCTCAACTTGCAACTATGGGGGAAGTTGTTGTCAAGTCTTTATCCTGCTTGAATGGGCTTGAAATAATGAGCCAACACCATCCTAACACACTCTAAATCATTTCTAGATGCAGCCTTGAGTACCTGGAACCGAGCCAACCCCTGAAATCACAAAAACACTCAACCCGTGAAGCTCAAAGAAGAGGGCCGAGAAGTGCTTGCACAGAATTTTCGAAAATCTGCTGTCAAATTCTTTTGCTGCTTAAATCGTGAATACAAAATGTGAAAGAAGATCAATATGAATTTATTGAAGAGAAAAGAAATCATATATACATGCCTGAAATTTTGTTTAGGAGAAAACAAAACAATACGACGAATACGGCGCGGCGGAGACGGAGTTCCTTTCTTATTTTCTTGTTGGTAGTTCTCGATTATAGCTGCTGTTTTCTTTTGATATTTTCGGAGGTAAGGGGTGTAGGGGCGCTAGGTAATGAAGCGAAGTCTACTAGGGTGATAAATGAGTCAAAGAATGTTTTAAGGTAGGAGCTACAAGTGAGGGATTTGAATGACACAAGAATGGTTTCCTTCCTTCTTGTTGCTCGAAAATTGTGGGATTGGTAGACTAGATTAGTGGTTTGATTAGGTGCATGATGATGCTTAAATTATTAATTATCGGTGATTTAAAGGTGAGGGGATTAATATACCATGAAGGGTTATGGAACGGTAGTTAAAATGGAGAGTTGCCAAAAATACATGAATTGATCTAAGGGGGGCCGAAATTTACTAGAAATTGTAAGGAATATATTGTTTTAAATCTTTTTTTTAAGTCCTTCAAGTTTTAAACACCCATTAATTATTTTAGTGAATTAATAAATTAAATTAAGATAAAGATTTCTTGCATGGCATGACTTGGAAGTTCCTTAAAATTTAATTATTAAAATGTTAGGTTTTAATTTCTTGAATATATTAGGTTTAGATTAATTTATCCCATTGATTACACATTCTAATTTAGGCCTATTATTAAATGTTGAACATAAAAGAATTTATTTAATAACTTATATCCTTTTAATTTAAATAAATCTTAAAAAACTTCTTTCTCGTTAAAATAAATTATTCTTTGGCTTAATTTAAAATTTTGGAATATTTTCTTATTATCAATCTTATCTCAATTTTTCAAACTTCAGTTCGGCCTCGCGTATTTATCCGAAAAGATAAAGCTAAATTTTTACGATTGAAATAAATAGTCATAACTTAACAAATTTTGAAAAGAATTAATCACTCCATGAATGCATAAAAAAAATCATTTTTAATTTAAATCCTATCAATTATGCATGGTTTATACGTAATCTGATTTATCGGGTTCTACAACTTTCCCCAACTTAAAATAAATTTCGTTAAATCATACCGAATAACTCGGGATGTCGACTCTTAATCTCTGGCTCAGATTCCCACGAAGCTTCTTCCTCCGAATGATTAAGCCATTTGACCTTCACTAGCTTCACTAGTTTGTTCCGAAGCTTTTTCTCCTGTCTCTCTAAGATCTGCACTGGTCTTTCTTCATAAGACAGGCTCGGAGTGAGCTGCAACGGTTCGAAGTTCAAGACATGCGAAGGATTCGCCATGTACTTCCTCAGTATAGAGACGTGGAACACGTTGTGTACTCCGGCCAGAATCGGCGGAAGAGCAACATGATAAGCTAACGTCCCAACTCCTTCAAGGATCTCAATAGTTCGTTGAATCTCGGACTGAGCTTTCCTTTCTTCCCGAATCGCATGACACCTTTCATAGGTGCTATCTTCTTAAAAACATGGTCGCCAACTGAAAATTCTAGGTCTCTCCTCCTCTGATCCGAATAACTCTTCTGTCGACTATAAGCAGTTCTCAACCTATCACGGATCTTGAATACTACATCGGTAGTTTGTTGAATAATCTCTGGACCCAATTCTGATCTCTCCCCTACTTTATCCCAATGGATAAGAGATCTACACTTACGACCGTACAGTGCTTCATATGGAGCCATATCTATAGACTACTGAAAACTATTGTTATAGGTGTACTCTACCAATGGCAGCTTCGACTCCCAACTCCCTGAGAAATCGATGACATATGCACGGAAAAGATCCTCCAAACTCTGGATGACTCTCTCTGAATGACCATCCGTCTGACGATGGAAGGCTGTGCTAAACAACAACTTCGTATCCACAGCTGAATGCAGATTCTTTCAAAAGGAGGAAGTTAATCTAGGATCTCGGTCAGATACTATAGAAACGGGAATACCATGAAGTCTGACTATCTCTCGGATATACAACTCTGCATATTGAATCATGGTGAAAGTCGTCTTAATGGGCAAGAAGTGCGCTGATTTGGTAAGACGATCTACAATCACCCAGATAGCATTTGATACTCTGGCTGACTTCGGCAAACTACCAAGAAGTCCATGGTAATATTCTCCTACTTCCACTTGGGAATAGGAAGAGGCTTGAGCAAGCCCGCTTGTCTCTGATGTTCCGTTTTCACTAGCTGGCATGTCAGACACTTGGATACAAAACATCTGATATCCTTCTTCATCCCAGGCCACCAATACATCAACTGCAGATCTTTATACATCTTCGTACTCCAAGGATGAATAGAGTACGGTGACATATGGGCATCGGATAAAATATCTACTCGAATAGAACCGCCACTAGGAACCCACATTCTGTCTCGATATCTCACAATACCTTTGCTAACTGTATACAAATTACTGCCCTTGGACTCATCTCTCTGCCTCGACTTCGCCAACTGCTCATCTGCTGACTGTCCACTGCGAATACGGTCTAGAAGATAAGACTGAATCGTCAAAGTAGATAGACGGGGATCTCTACCTCGAGGATATGTCTCTAAATCAAACCTCTGCATCTCAAACTGAAGAGGTCTCAGAATCGCCGTATGAGCCATCACTGCGACTTTCCTGATCAATGCAGCTACAACCACTTTAGCTTTGTGCGGGTGGTAGTTAATGTCACAGCAATAGTCCTTCACTAGCTCCAACCAACGTCTCTGACGCATATTCAACTCTTTCTGCGTAAAGAAGTACTTGAGGCTCTTATGGTCGGTAAAGACCTGGCACTTCTCCCCGTACAAATAATGCCTCCAAGTCTTCAAGGCAAATACTACGGCTGCCAACTCTAGGTCGTGGGTAGGGTAATTCTTCTCATGGATCTTCAACCGACGAGAAGCATATGCGATCACCTTCCCATGCTGCATCAACACTGCGCCTAAACCGAGCTTCGAAGCATCGGTATACAAAACAAAGTCTCCGGGCCCTGACGGCATGGCCAATACTGGTGCTGAGATAAGAGTTTGCTTCAAAGTATCGAAGCTCTTCTGACACTCATCGCTCCACACATACTTAGCGTTCTTCTTTGTCAACGACGTGAGTGGAACTGCGATAGAGGAGAATCCCTAAATAAACTTCCGATAATATCCTACTAGCTCAAGGAAACTATGGATCTCCGAGGCATTCTGCGGCACAACCCAATCTCTGACTGCTACAACTTTCGCTGGGTCTACCTCAATACCACTGCTAGAAACGACGTGGCCTAAGAACGCCACCTTCTCTAACCAGAACTCGCACTTACTGAACTTTGCGAATAACTTGTGCTTTTGCAAGATCTTCAAAACTGCGGTCAGATGTCTGCTGTGATCCTCTTGATTCTTTGAGTAGACGAGGATGTCGTCTCTGAATACTATCACGAACTGATCAAGATACGGCTGAAATACGCGATTCATTAGATCGCTGGCGCATTCGTCAAACCGAACGGCATCACAATGAACTCTAAGTGGCCATAACGAGTCCTCAAAGCAGTCTTGAGAACATCGGCGTCTTTCACCCTCAACTGGTGATAACCAGAACGCAGATCAATCTTTGAGAATACTGAAGCTCTCCTTGCAACTGATCAAATAAATCTTCAATCCTCGGGAGTGGGCATTTGTTCTTCACGGTAACTTTGTTAAATTCCCGGTAGTCAATGCAGATCCTCATCGAACCATCCTTCTTCACAAATAAGACTGGCGCGCCCCATGGGGAAAAACTCGGGCGAATGAACTCCTTGTCAAGAAGTTCCTGAATTTGCTTCTTGAGTTCTGCCATCTCTGTCGGTGCTAATCGGTACGGCGCCTTTGAGATTGATTCGGTAACTGGCATAAGCTCAATAGAAAAATCCACTTCCCGCATAGGTGGCATACCAGAGACGTCATCAAAAAAAACGTCTAGAAAGTCCCTAACAATTGGGACATCGGAGGCTGACTGACTGGGTGCTTCGGGAACAGATAAAAAGTTGCTAAAAACGCTCGACACCCTTTATGAATGAGCTTCCTAACCTGGACACAAGATATCATACGTGGTAAAGGAAAGTACCTGTCTTGTTCGAATAATAACTGCTCTCTCCCAAGAGGTCGGACTAGAATAGATCTCCGGTGGAAGTCAATCAAATCTTTGTTCCTTAATAGCCAGTCCATTTCCCAGAATAATATCAAATTCTGGCATCAGCAATACGATAAGATCCGCATAAAAGAGATTACCATGAAGTTCGAGGTCTATGTCTCGGATCACATTTGTAGCTGTCAGCTCCTCTCCAGAAAGCAGTACTACTGAAAACGCTATATCTAGCCTGATGGTCTTGACCTTGAGGAATTTTGCAAAGGTCTCTGAAATGAACGAATGACTAGCTCCTGAATCTATCAAGACATTTGTAGCTGAACCAGCTATAAAGATTCTCCCTGAAAGGTTGGAACATCAAGCTGAACCCAATAATTACGAGAACTAAACTTATAGACATGCGAAGGTAAAAGTTTTTTTAACCTAAATTCCCGAAAATAACGCTGATTAGAGCATGCAATCCTATCACAAATTCTAAGTTCAAGATCTTAACCCGAAACATTAAATCTCAAATATAAACTTAAAGCTTTAAGATACCTGTCAAGAGCATCGTCTCCGGGTTTGTCTCCGCTGCATGGAGAGCAAAAACTCTGCCCTTAAAGCTTTAAGATACCTATCAAGAGCATCGTCTCCGAGTTTGTCTCCGCTGCATGGAGAGCAAAAACTCTGCCTTGGGTAGGCAGACTCCCATGAGGGCGATTCTTCAGTAAATGGTTCGGACTACCACACTTGTAGCATTTCCCCGAACCATTCATACAAGCTCCAGTATGGCGGCGTGTGCATTTAGCACAGACTGGATACTCTGAGGTCCTCGGGACTACTTGTCCCTGCTGCTGCTGTCCTCTATTCCTGGGTGGGCCGTGGAATGGTTTCTTACCCTGATGCTGTTGATGAGGAGGGCGTGCGGCGCTTGGACTGGTCGCTTGCCCTGGCGATCTCTCTCAATAGCATTCTGATCCTGTTATGTAGCTAGAGCTCTGGAGACAGTGACATCATAGGTTGTAGGGCCAGCCATCCTAACATCACGGCGCAAGATCGGCCGTAGACTATCCAAAAAATGTCTCAACTTGGCTCCAGCATCATTGGCAATCCGGGGCACAAAATGGCAACCCCTCTCAAACTTACGGATAAACTCCGTAACAGTCATGTCTCCCTGCCTCAGGGTCATAAATTTTATGGTAAAATTGGAACGCACCTCGTCGGTAAAATATTTAGAGTAGAATACCTTTGTACAGCGTGTCTAGCTCAGAGTGGCCAAATTCAAGGCTACAGATGCTCCTTCCCACCACAGGAGAGCGTCTCCTCCAAACAGATAGGTCGCACAACGAACCCTATCCTCATCGCCAAGCTCCATGAATTCGAAGATAACCTCAAGGGACTTAATCCAGCCCTCGACAATCATAGGATCTGTCGTCCCTGATAACTCCTTCGGTCTCATCTTCATGAACCGCTCATAGGTAGCCTTAGGCCCCATCTGCCTGGCTACCCCAGTATTGTTCCCCGAAAACTGTGCAAATAACTGTGTCATTCTGGCTAACATCTAGGCGTTCATGTCCGGTGGAGGGGGTGGTGGTAGATCACTCTCCTGCCTATGATCCTCACCGTCCTCATGGCGATGCTCCTCATCTCTTGTGCGATCATTAATGCGTAACCCACATGTAACCAACATGCCTAATTCTATTATTTCTTTAAATTTAAATAAACACTGTATAATAACGGAACATAAAATATGTCCTGAAAACATGCTGCTAAAATATTTCATGATTTAAAAGAAATGCGTAAACGTAAAACTTACAGACCGAATGCGTGACTTCATGAGCTTCTCGAGATCAGTAGTAGTACAACCCTTTATAAGAACATATGCTTTGATACCAACTGTGAGGGCCCGTCTTTCGTATTCATAATTTTGCGAAATTATTTAAAAATTTTCTCTTTAAATAAATAACATGCATCATTCATCAAATAAACTGATAAATGGATTTAATTTTTAAAATAACAGCGGAAGTAAATATTGTTTTTCAACTCAACAACTTAAAAATAATTCAACATAATAAAACTGAGTTTGAACATAAAAAGATGAATAAACTGAAACATGAGGTCCTCAGGTTCCTATTACTGCTGACCCAAGCTAGCTCACTGGTCCCCGCCCTCGGTCTCGACCTCATCAGTACCTACAATAATCAAGTCTAGTGAGTCTAAAGACTCAACATGCATATACCGTAAATAACATGTAGAGGCCCGTATTTCGTATACATAAATTTGCGGAATAATTTAAAATTTTCTCTTTAAATAAATAAAATGCCTCATTAATAAAATATACTGATAAAAAGATTCAATATTTAAAGTAGCAGCGGAAGTAAATAATGTTTTCAAATTAACAACTTAAAATAATTCAACAAAATAATACTGAGTTTGGAATAAAAATAGTAAGTGCTGAAAATGAGGTCCTCGGGTTCCTACTACTGCCGACCCAAGATGGCTCACTGGTCCCCGCCCTCAGTCCCGACCTCAACAGTACCTACAAAAATCAAGTCTAGTGAGTCTAAAGACTCAGCATGCATATATCATAGATAACAAGTAAATATATCATAAAATTTCATGCCATATAAAGATTTCATATCATAAAACGTAGCGTGAAAATCGTGTCATGAATAATTATAAATACGTGCATAACTGAACTGAAAATCGTAAGTGAAGTGTTTGCTCGATAGAGCCCTGTCATGAAATAGTATATAATAATTTTCTGTTGAGAATATGTTCTACGCAAGTGGCCCATAACATGAACTGAATCGTCTGATCAGACTAAACCACAGTATACTGGACAGTAGAGATCATCACAGCCCTTGGACTGATATCTGTACCCATACATGAACATGAACTGAACCGGTCAGTGGTCACCGGGTGAAGTAATAATCCCATGATAAGCTGCAATCCCATGAGTGTGAAGTGGCCACAAACAATATCACATATATCTCCAAAAATAAACTTTTATATTTTTATGCACGTAATATAATTAAATATCCTGTTTTATTTTACCGAATAGGTTGGATCGTTCCCAGGCTTGCTGCGACCTAATTTTAAGATGAAAAATATGCAAATGGTTTTTCCTTGAAAATAACTTAGTCATTGAACCCAAAAACGGGGCCAACTAGACCACCAACTAATTTTCTAACCATGACTCCGTACCAACCCGAACCATCATTTATTCATGATTAAAATACACCTAAAATGATGAAATAAATCTCCTGAAATTTGTACAAGTCGAAATTTGGTGAATGGAGGCCCAAAAACAAGAAACGCTCTTTTGAGAGTCACTTTGGCACATTGCACCGTAAATTCTTGTACGACCTCTAAACTTAACCGAACCACGAACGGATAAAAACATGACCTTCCTAACTCAACGAGGTATTTTCTAGTCCAAGGCCATAGGCTAAAAGCCAACCAAGAACTCAAACGACACCTCTGAACCGAAGCCAAAGTTGCTGTCAAGAAAATTGCAGTAGCAGTTGTTGCGCTTCCTTGCGTCCTTTGCAAGGATAATGGCCATTGGGGCTTGAACCACAGACCAGAGCCTCTTAACAACATCATAAGGTGTGATTTGAACCATGGCTAAGGGCCCTAGACCAACCACTATTCCAGCCAACACCTACGACAATACAAGCTTCACCCGAGAACACACACATGGCACGCGTGGGGGTGTTGCTTGTTTTGCTATCAAATGAAGGATCCAATGGCTACGAGGTTAACCGTGGTCCATGCTAGACATTCTAAGGTGTTGTATGAGTCATGGCTAAGCGCTAGATGCCAACCACACCTCACTTGACACCTCAAACCCGAAACTCAACACACTCAACAAAAACCAGAATTTTAAAACCGAAGGGATCTGTTCTTGTTTGTTTTGAAAACCGATGGGACTATGAACCAAGCCATGAAAGGGCATCTTGTCCACTTCCTATACATGTCAAATAAAGGTTCCAACCATGGTTACAGGCCAAAAAGCCAACCAAGATTCGAACCTCCTTGTACAAGCCGAAAACAAGAATTTAGAAACTCATAATTTGTCATTAGAAGAGTTGCTGTCAAATCTCCTTCTCCAGCGTGACGGGGCTGGAACCAATGGACTTACATGACCCTAGAAATGCCCTGTACATGTATAGATGCAGCCGTGGGAGCCTAGGATCGAGCCACACCCTGAAATCATCAAAAACAAGCCAAACCGTGAAGTGCATGTGGGAGCCGAAAAATTCTGTACATATTTTCAAAAAAAGCTATCATGAATTTCGGTTTTTGGCTATAAAATCATGATCATGTAATGTTTAAAAATCATACTATGAATTGATTGAAGAGCATTGTTTTGAAAGAAAACAAACGATTACGACGACGCGGCGCAGAGGAGACGGAGTTGCTTTGCTTATTGTTTTTCTCTCTTGATTCTCACGATTTCTCTAGTGTTTTTTCTCGGTTTTTCTTGCTGAATGTCTACTGAATTTAGAGAATAAAGAGTGGGAGAAAAGGCTAGGAAAATAAATGAGAAGGTTGCAAGATAATTGGAGATTAAATGGCAAAAATGAATCTTGCTTTCTTTGAATTTGTGAGATAAAGAAATGATAGTGATATGATTTGATATCAAGGGATTTAAGATAATTAGGAGGGGCATGGCCAATTTTTCTATGTCAAATAAGGGTAGGAAAATTTCTCAATGTTTAATTATTGAAGATTAAATGTGAGGGGATTATCTTCCAAGAAAAGAATAAGGAAATGAATCAAAATGGTGAGTTGCTAAATCAATATCAAATCTTTCATGAGGTGGCCGAATTCTTCTTTCAAAATGGGGTAGGATATTGCTTAATTATTAATTAGTTGGGATTTAAAATGAAGGATTTATTCTACCATGAAGGAATAAAGAAGATATCCAAAAATTGTGAGTTGCCAAATAAAAATTTAAATCTTCTAATGGTGTCCGAAATTATGCTATTAAATGGATGGAAAATATTGCTTAAATATTGTGTTGGAAACAAAATTCTGGAGTTTGACAAACTAATCAACCAACTGAAAATACGAACCAGCTGATCGAGCAAACTGAACAAGCAAACTGAACTCAGCAGCTGGACTTAATAACTAAAATCAACTGACTGATCAGTTTGAAACTGACCAATTGATATATTCAGTCGGATGCTAAGAATTCTTCAACTAAACGTGTCTCGTGAAAGAACAATCAACCGTTAAGAGACATAGAAGATTGCAACGACGCACTAAAATCAATACAGCTTGAAACAACGCATTTCGGCGAAAGTAATTAAGACGCCGCATCAAAATAAATGAAGTAAACAATGCCCAAGGAATAATCAAGAAGAATTCAACGGATACAAGATTCAAATTTACCTCAAGTTACCGTTGGAAGGGAAGATTATAAATATAACAGAAGAGAAGCTGAAAAACAACAACAAAGTGAATACTATTCAAAAGCTTGCTGTTACTCTGTTGAAATATCAGTTCACCTCTTACTTGATTTATTCGTAGAAATTGAGGCTACAATTTGAGCTTACAAGCAAGTTGTAACAATCGTTGAGATTCGTTAGTGCAAAGATCAATTAAACATTGAGAACATTCTGTATACTAAGAGTTTCAGTTTTTGGCAGTGTTAAGTCCAAGCTGAAGTGGGTCAGTACAATCTTTGTATTTGATCAAAGTCTTTTAGTGGATATCCTATCTTTGTGATAGAAGGGGTGACGTAGGAGTAATTGAAATCTCCGAACATCCAGAAACAACTATTGAGCATTTTATTTTTGTATTCTATCTTTCAGTCAGTTACTTTCCGCAACTGATTCAGTTTAACTGATTGATATTGACCAACAAGATTCCGAGAATCGGTTTGTCACCAAACTGAACTCAAAATTCGAAAAGATCAATTTTAATTGAGAGTGTTTATTCAACCCCCCTTCTAAACACTCTTGATACGTTAACCGATCCTAACAAGTGGTATCAGAGCGGGTGAATCTTGTTCTTGAATACTTTTGATCTACAAACCTGATAGCATGACTTCATTCAACAAAATTCCTATGTTCTCCAGAGAAGAATTCGATGATTGGAAAATAAGAATGCCAGCTCATTTAGCGGCACAAGATGATGACATGTGGTATGTCATAATTGATGGACCCATGAAGATTCTAAAAGCAAATACAGCAGTTGCCATCTGTTGGAAACTTAATTCCGGCGCTTTGACAAAAAGACTTACCAACTGAACTAAGCAACTGAATTGGTCATCAACTGAACACGTCATCTGCTGAACGAAGTTCACTCTCGTCAACTGATTTTTACCAGCTGATCTTTCAGCTGTTCACTATGTCTTCATTCAACAAGATTCCTATGTTCTCAAGAGAAGACTTTGACGATCGTAAGATCAGGATGCAGGCTCATCTAGGTGCACAGGATGATGACATGTGGTACGTTATAACTGACGGACCCATGAAGATTTTGGAAGCCAATACAGCAGTTGCAATCACAGATGGGGCATCGCACATAATTGAAAAGCCTAGAGATGAGTGGACTCCTGAGGACAAGAGGAAAGCAAATCTAGATAATGTAGCAAAGGACATATTATATAAAACATTGGACAAAGTAACGTTCAGTAAAATCAAGATGTGAAAGACAACCAAAGAGATTTGGGAGAAGTTAATCAGCTTTGCGAAGGCAACAAACTAACCAAAGAAAACAAACTTTCTGTTGCCGTGCAGAAGTTCGACAACATCAGAATGAAAGTTGGAGAAACAATGCATGAATATGATGAAAGAACCAGCTGCATCATCAACGAACTAAATGCACTTGGAAAGGTGTATTATAACAAAGAAGTTGCATTGAAGATAATCAGAGGTCTTCCCAAGGAGTGGGACGTAAAGACCATGGCAATGAGAGAATCTAAAGATTTGAACAAAGTTGAACTCCATGATCTATTTGCTGATTTGAAAGCATACGAGTTCGAACTACAAACTCGAGAAGGAGAACCATCTACTCCAGCAGCTACTACTGCCTTAACTGCTGTAAGAACAGAACCAACTGGTTCAGTTGAGAAAGCTGCTGATCAACTAAGCAATGATGCCATGTCATTGTTCAATAAGAAGTTTGGAAGATTCATGAGGAAGAATCAAGGGAATTTTCAGAAGCAATATCAAAGAAACAACTCCAGAGAAGAATCAAATGCATGCTACAACTGTGGCAAACCAGGCCATTATATTGCTGACTGTCCCAAACCTAAGAAGGACAGTCAAGTTTCAACTGAAAGAAAGAAGAAGGTGTATGAGCACAAGAGGAGATCTAAGGACGACAAGAAGCCTTACAAAAAGAAACATGAAGTACTCCTAGCTGATGATAGCAAAGCCAAATGGGCAGACACTGACAGCGAGAAATTAGAACCAGAAACTTCATGCAGTTCTACTGACAATGAAGAAGAAGTAAAATGCCTGATGGCTGCTGATACAGAACTAGAGTCCAGCAGTCAACAGGTATTTGATTTTAGTTCAACTGATTTTACCAGAGAAGAACTTATTTCGACATTGCATGACATGGTTAATGAGTATCAAAAGCTTGCTTTATCGTTTGAAAAAGCTAGAGCGAAGCAAAATGATCCCAAAGACGATAAAACAAAAACTGATGAATCAGTTGATATGTTGAGTCTGAAAAGGGAAATTGTTGAGCTCAGAAATGAAAGAAGCAGGGATCAATTAATGATCCAAAAGTTGTTGCTTTAAAATTCAAAGCACACTGAGCTTATTCAGGCTTGGAACAAATCGTCTGATGCTTTAACTGATATACAGAATTCTTAGAAATCAGTTACTGATAAAACTGGTTTAGGATTCTGTAGTAAAGATGATTTGTCTTCCAAAGATACTCAGCCAAAACTGAATATAAACAAAGGGAAATACATTCACTTTGTAAAATCAGTTATGGTACAAGAACAAGCTGAGCCGAATAAACTGATTGAACAGCCAACTCAAAGTATGAACAAGGCCAAAAGATGTGGAATTGGTTATAGCCCAAAAGTTGTGACTGACTCTCGAAGTCAGCAACCAAAAATTTTCAGCAAAAACCACTCAAATGGCTACTCAAATTACTATAACAGTAAACCAGTTCAGAAAAGATACTGGCTCAACAATCAGTTGAAAAAGGACAAATCACATGTTGTATCTTCTGCACACCATACACCAAGCAAACACAGACCGGGAAAGACCATCTGGAATACAGCAACTGGACGGTCAGTTAGACTGATCCAAGTATGGATTCCTAAAGGACTAATCAACTTTGGACCCAAATAGAAAAGGGTACCAGAATCTTATCTTGTGTTTGATTGCAGGTAATAGGTACAAGCATTGAATCTATATGGCACTTGGATAGTGGATGTTCACGCCACATGACAGGAGATTCAAATTTATTATCTCAACTGGTGAAATACACTGGACCAAACATCAGTTTTGGAGATAATTCTAAAGATAAGACTGTGGGTAAGGGTAAGCTTATCCATGGTAACTTCACCATTAATGATGTATTACTAGTTGAGAATCTTAAGTATAATTTGATCAGTATCAGTCAATTATGCGATAATGGATTCTCAGTTCAGTTTGACAAACATTCTTGTTCAGTCAGAAACTCAACTGAAGAGATCATCCTAACTGGCAAAAGGTGTGGAAACACTTACAAAGTCAGTTGGAATGATCAACCTTATGCACCAGTATGTTTTATTGCCTCAAAATCTTCTAAAACTGGTTGTGGCATAAGAGATTAAACCACCTGAATTTCAAGTCTATTGCACATTTGAGTAACCACGATCTTGTTACTGGATTGCCCAAAATGGATTTTATCAAAGACAAAATTTGCTCAGCATGTCAGTTTGGTAAACAAATCAAATCTTATTTTAAGAACAAGGGTCGTAAATCTTCTTCCCGATGCTTAGAGCTGTTACATATGGATCTATTTGGTCCAATACCAGTCATGAGCTTAGAATCTTCTAAAAACTGGTTGTGGCATAAGAGATTAAACCACCTGAATTTCAAGTCTATTGCACATTTGAGTAACCACGATCTTGTTACTGGATTGCCCAAAACGGATTTTATCAAAGACAAAATTTTCTCAGCATGTCAGTTTGGTAAACAAATCAAATCTACTTTTAATAACAAGGGTCGTAAGTCTTCTTCCCGGTGCTTAGAGCTGTTACATATGGATCTATTTGGTCCAATACCAGTCATGAGTTTAGGGGGAATGAAATATACCTTGGTGATTGTAGATGATTTTTCAAGATTCACTTGGGTTATATTTCTCAAATCCAAAGACCAAACTGCTGCTCAACTGATTAAGCTTTTCAAAAGATTATTAAATGAAAACTCAGTTGGAATTGATAGAATCAGATCTGATCGAGGAACTGAGTTTATCAATCAAATTCTTTCAAATTATTTAGAGAATGCCGGAATTAAGCATGAGCTCTCAACAGCTAGAACTCCTCAGCAAAATGGTGTAGCTGAAAGGAGAAATCGGACCCTCAAAGAGGCTGCTAGAACAATGCTTGCTGATTCTGGTATCTCTCAAATATTTTGGGCAGAGGCAGTGAACACTGCGTGTTACACTCAAAACAGAACAATGATTAATAAGAATCATATGAAAACACCTTATGAGATCTAGCATGGAAGAAAAAGTGTGGTTTCCTACTTTAAAATATTTGGCTGCAGATGTTTTATACTTGTCAATGGTAAAACTCATTTAAAAGCCTTTGATGCTAAATCTGTAGCGGGAATATTTCTTGGTTATTCTTCAGTGAGTAAAGCTTATAGAGTCTTCAACAAAAATACTTTAAATGTTGAAAAATCTATTCATGTTGTTTTTGATGAAACTGTACTAACTGATAAGCCAACTGATCAAGTTGAGCTAGTTGATAGATTTACAGATATGAGCTTGGATGATGATGATGAAGAAGACGTCCATATCAATCAAAGCAACCTCCAAACACCCGAACCAGAAGTATTGGATCAACCAGAAGAACGAGAAGCTGTTCCTAATGATCAGTTAATAGAGCAACCAAATGACATTCAGTTACCAACTGAAACTGCTCCAACTGAAACTGAAAATGTTCAGTTACCCCCAGAAGCAGTTGCTGATTCAGAAGCAATAAATGCTGAACTCAGATGGAAGAAATCACATCCTCCAGAGTTGGTAATAGGTAAATCATCTGATCCAGTAAGAACAAGAAATCAGATGCTCAATCTATTTATTCATTCAGATTTCGTATCACAACTAGAACCCAAGAAGACTGATGAAGCTCTTGCTGATCCAAATTGGATAAATGCAATGCAAGAAGAGCTAAATCAGTTTATCCATAACAATGTCTGGAACTTAGTTCCAAGTCCAATTTCGAAAACTGTTATAGGTACAAAATGGGTGTACAGGAACAAAATGAACGAAGATGGTTCAGTTGTGCGTAACAAAGCAAGGCTAGTAGCACAAGGCTATAGGCAGGAAGAAGGAATTGATTATGATGAGACACATGCACCAGTTTCAAGACTGGAGGCAATCAGGATATTCCCTGCCTATGCTTCATTCAAAAACTTCAAAGTCTATCAAATGGATGTGAAGAGTGCATTTCTGAATGGCCAGTTGCAGGAAGAAGTCTACGTTGAACAACCTCCAGGTTTTATCAATTATCACCTTCCTGATCATGTATATTATTTGAACAAAGCCTTATATGGTCTTAAACAAGCTCCAAGAGCTTGGTACGAAACTCTTTAAAAATTTCTAACTGATCACGATTTTTTTGTTGGATCAGTTGATAAGACCTTGTTCAAATTTTCCAAGAATGATCATATTCTACTCGTTCAAATTTACGATGATGACATTATTTTTGGGTCAACTAACCCCAAATTATGCGAGAAGTTTGCTAAGTTAATGCAGGATAAGTTCGAAATGAGCATGATGGGTGAACTGACATTCTTTCTTGGTTTACAAATGAAGCAACTGAATTCAGGAACTTTTATCAGTCAAACTAAATACACTAAGGAATTGCTGAAGAAATTTGGTATGGAATCATGTTCAGCTGCAAGCACTCCCATGAGCTCATCAATTAAATTAGACACTGATCAAGGGAGAATATCAGTTGAGACGACACTTTACAGAGGTTTAATAGGTTCATTATTGTACATAACTGCTAGTCGTCCTGATATTGTATTTGTTGTATGCATGTGTGCTAGATTTCAAGCAAATCCCATGCAATCACATTTTACTGCTGCCAAGCGTATTTTGAAATATCTTAAGGGCACACAAAATGTTGGATTATGGTATTCTAAAGATTCATCTTTCAATTTAGTTGGATATTCAGATGCAGATTATGCAGGATGCAAGCTTGATCGAAAAAGTACAAGTGGATCATGTCAGTTTTTAGGAGATAGACTGATCTCTTGGTTCAGTAAGAAGCAAACATCCATAGCAACTTCCACAACTGAAGCAGAATATCTTGCTGTTGGAAGCTGCTATGCTCAACTGCTCTGGATTCAGCAACAACTGAAAGATTATGGTGTTGATGCAAAGGAATCTCCTATATTCTGTGACAACACAAGCACAATTGCCGTTACCTATAATCCAGTTCTTCACTCCAGGACTAAGCACATAGATGTCAGACATCACTTCATCAGAGATCATGCCCTGATGAAGAACATCAGACTGGAATACGTATCAACTAAGCAGCAAGCAGCTGATATCTTCACCAAACCATTGGCTGAGACTAAGTTTTATAATTTTCGCAATATACTTGGATTATGTAAGGCTCGAGATTCATTAGTCTTCATTGATATGATATTCGACGATATGAGAATGCATGACATGTAATAAAGAGCATTAGATGAGATGAGAGTAGGAAAGACATGGCAAAGGCATGAGAAATTAGAGTTTTGAATTTAAGATAGACCGCACCAGCGCTTAGAAAGCGAGTGCACCCGCGGTCATAAAAATGTGAAATTGTGAAGGTGAGGCCGAAGCCACACCGCACCCGGGGTGCTAGAAGGACCGCACCCGCAGTCGATGTCCAGTAGGGTAGGAAATTTTATGCGAAGCAAGACCGCACCCGCGGTGCGAGAAGGACCGCACCCGCGGTGGTGTGACCGCAACTGCGGTCTGATATGTACCGCACCCGCGGTCGTCGTATTTTGGAAAATGAAAAGCATGCCGAAGCTTGAGCGCACCCGCGCTATGGAAGCTACCGCACCCGCGGTCGTGCGTGTTACACAATGAAATGGCCATGTGTTACTTAACATGCAAGATATATATATAGAGGTGTCTTCTTCCTCCCCATTTCAGCTGAGACCACCGAGAGAAAGGTTCAAAGAGAAAGAAGGCTCTTTTCTTTTAAAAACTATCTTGTGCAAGATTTAGCCATCCGAATTATATTCCGAGTTAAGATTCGTGTTTCTCTCATCACCGGCTTCGAAAGGATGTAAGTATGATTTATTTTCAATATGTTTCTAAATTCAGATATGAGAGGAATTATGATTTGAGTTCTAGAAAATGTTCTTGAGATTATAAATTTTGTAGAATCATAAACGGATTGATAATCGGACGTTGTATGCTATTGTTTTGAAATTCAGATTATGGGGTTATGAGATTATGCCGATTTTCAGAATTGGACATGGTTATGAGATTGATTATGAGTTGAGATTGATGAATTGATCATGATAGGTTGAGATTTGAGTTGATTGGTACTGCGAGATCACGCCGTTATACCGTCAAGATTGATTTTAGATTGTGAATGTGTTGAATCGAATAGAGATTGATATTGAACATTCAACATTGCCATTTCAGATTTGTATTGGCAACTTTGATAGCAAGACTTCGACATCGACAGAGATTATACGACGAAAGGTATAATTCATGTGATCATAGGGAAGATACGACTCGAATCAGATTTGATTTGAGTTTCCCAACAAAATCACATACTATATTTATTAATGTTTATGTCTTTTGATATGTTTAGATTTGTTTATAGATTATGTTCAAATCTCCTGATATGATAATGTTGTGTTTATAGATTTATATTCAAGCATTGAGATAGGGGAGTCATTGACAGATTTGTCAAAACTAGACGTTCGGTGTATCGACGCATAGGAGCAGACCTCCTCCGATTGTAGACATTCGATACAGACACAACCGAAGTCAAGGAATAAGACGTATAGTTATCCCGATTGGGAGGGTAGGTAACAGACAGTGACGTATTATTCACCCCGGGATCCCTAGAGTAGAGTCAAGACATGAGTTGATTTGCATTGCATGCTTATATATGTTGGTTTCATAGACTATGGAACCTATGATTTAGATCACATGCATGATATTGTGTTTTATGATTTTATTATGCATATGCATGTATGCATGTTTTATACTGGGATGTGTTCTCACCGGAGTTTCCGGCTGTTGTTATGTCTGTATGTGTGCATAACAACAGGTGGGCAGGATCTGGGTCACGACAGAGATGAGTACGAGATAGCGTGGTGACTACGGGCGCAGATGATGACTAGTGGCTCTTACTAGACTTGTAGTATTTGTATTTATGGTTTGTATTAAACTATACACTAGTGGGATTGATGTATTAGGAAGAGACACGTTTATCATGTTTGTACATTATGTATGATGTAAATTAATAAAGAAAGATTATGCTTAATAATGACATTTGATTTAATGTTAAAAAGCGAAAATTTGACCCACATATTCTCACAGATCCATTTAATCCCAGATAGAATTGAGTTAGAGCCCGGGTCCCCACAACAAGTGGTATCAGAGCTGTAGGTTCTATAGACTGAGATAGAATAGAATGAGCGGGGTAGATCGAGTCATCTTCCTTGCTTTTGATGTGCTAGCATGATTTATTGCTTTCTATATTATGTGTTGTACTGTATCTGATTTGGTTTACAGCATATAATTTTCAAGCCTGAATCAGAACTGATTCTCGATCAGAGGTATATGATCAGAGGAGGGCTGAGACAGATGGTATAGACTGTATACTAATCCGTTTGATTATCAGATATGCCGCCTAGAAGAGTACCATAGCCAGCTGCCGGACAAGTGCCAGAACAGGGGAGTACGTCAGGCACTCAGATGGACGTGACCGCTACACCAATGGAGACTCTGTTGAAGCGGTTTCAGTCGTTCCGACCCCCAACGTTGAAAGGCACTGAGAATGCAGCTGATTGCGAGAGCTGGTTGGATGATATAGAGATGTTGTTCGAATCACTTGCCTATTCGGATTAACGTAGAGTGAAACTAATCGAACATCAATTGCAAGAGGTGGCCAAGAGTTGGTGGCTAACGGCGAAACGATCCCTAGAACATCGAGGTATTGATATTACTTGGAAAGTTTTTAAAGATGAATTTTATCAACGTTTCTTTCCAGTATCATACCGAAAAGACAAAGGGGCGGAGTTCGCTAATTTGAGACAGGGGCAATGGAACATAGAGGAGTATGTCGCCAAATTCTCGTCATTGCTTCGATTTGCACCACATGTAGCAGGGAATGATGAGGCAGTTTCCGATCAATTCATAAACGGTTTGAATCCAGATATTTTCACCTTGGTGAACACGGGGCGACCTAACACCTTTTCTGAGGCGCTGAACCGAGCAAAGGGAGCCGAGGCTGGTTTGATCAGACAGCGAGGAGCTTCCTATGGTGTTCAGGGTCAGAGACCGACACCACCGCCCGCCGCACAGTTTCCACCACCTCCTCCTTGATATGATAGTGGAAGCAGTAGTGGCAAGAAAGAATTTCTGAAGGCCAAGGGTAAGCAGTTTAAGAGAGCCGGGAGCAGTTCGTCGAGCTCCAGTGGATCCCGACAGAGAGGTCAGGGTCAGAGTTCAGAGTACAGTGGTGTTTATTGCAGTTCGTGTGGTGGTAGGCAAGCCACTGAGCAGTGCCAGGGAGTGATGGGCAGATGTAACTATTGCAGGCAGTCGGGACACTTCGCCAGAGTTTGTCCCCAAAAAGGTGCCCAGAGATTTCAGAGTGCAGGGTCATCAGCTTCAGTAGCTCAGCCCGATAGGCAATCTTCGTCTGTCCATTCCTTCCAGCCCACGCCTATAGAGTCCCAGCCTAGAGCCAGAGGTGGCCAGACGGTGAGCCAACATCCCCGACAACAGGCTCAGGTGTTTGCATTGACAGAGGAGCATGCACAAGATGCGCCAGAAGACGTGATTGCAGGTAACTGTTTTCTTTGCGGTTATCCTGCATATGTATTGATAGATACAGGTGCATCACATGCATTCATATCAGAACGTTTTGCATTGTTGCATTCCTTGCCTGTCGAGTCAATGTCTACTGTAGTATCTATTTCTTCTCCGTTGGGAAGTGGTTTAATATCTGTGACTTCAGTTAGACATTGTATACAACAGTTTGAGGGGCATGAAATTGATTTGGACTGTGTTGTACTTGGTTTATCTGATTTTGATTGCATTGTCGGAATTGACATGTTGACTAAGTACAGAGCTACCGTAGATTGTTTCCACAAGATTGTCAGATTCAGACCTGAGATGACAGAGGAGTGGAAAGTCTATGGTAAGGGTTCCAGATCTTGGATTCCCTTGGTATCTGCTCTGACTATGAGTAGATTGTTACAGAAAGGAGCAGAAGGTTCCTTATTTATTCTGTAGACCTTCAGAAATCGAGCCCGACATTGGCAGATTTGCCAGTAGTACGGGAATTTGCGGATGTATTTCCTGACGAGATTCCAGGGTTACCTCAAGCTCGAGAGGTAGATTTTAGCATTGAATTGATTCCAGGTACCGTCCCTATTTCGAGAGCTCCATATAGAATGGCACCGATAGAACTGAAAGAATTGAAAGCACAGTTAGAAGATCTTCTGGCCAAGGGATACATTACACCGAATGTGTCTCCTTGGGGTGCTCCGGTGCTATTTGTACGGAAGAAAAATGGCTCTATGAGATTGTGTATAGACTACAGGCAACTGAACAAGGAAACGATAAAGAACAAATATCCTTTGCCTCGTATCGACGATTTATTTGATCAGTTGCAGGGATCATCTATCTATTCCAAGATTGACTTGCGATCGGGATATCATCAACTCAGAGTTCGAGATGTTGATATATCGAAGACGACATTCCGAACCAGGTGTGGACATTATGAGTTTGTTGTCATGCCTTTTGGTCTAACAAATTCTCCAGCGGTGTTTATGAGTTTGATGAACCGCATCTTTCAGAGGTACTTGGATGAGTTTGTGATTGTTTTTATTGATGATATTTTGGTATATTCAAAGAATTTGAATGAGCATGCCAATCATTTAAGAATTGTGTTGCAAACACTGAGAAATGAAAGATTATATGCTAAACTGTCCAAGTGTGAGTTTTGGCTGAGACAGGTTGTCTTCTTGGGTCATATTATATCTGGAGATGGTATTTCTGTTGATCCGAGTAAAGTTGAGGCTGTGATCAGTTGGCCTAGACCGACTTCTGTGCCAGAGATACGCAGTTTCATGGGTCTAGCAGGGTACTATAGAAGATTCATCAAAGATTTCTCTAGTATTGCGAAACCGATTACCCAGTTGACACAAAAGAATACGCCATTTGTGTGGTCTGAAGATTGCGAGTCTAGCTTTCTAGAGTTGAAGAAGAGGCTGACCAGTGCACCTGTCTTGATGATTCCTTCAGGTACTGGCGACTTCGTTGTATATTGTGATGCATCTCACAGAGGGCTGGGGTGTATTCTTATGCAGCGAGGTCATGTGATCGCATATGCCTCTAGACAGTTAAAGCCACACGAGACTCGATACCCCATTCATGATCTTGAATTGGCGGCTATCGTATTTGCATTAAAGATTTGGCGTCATTATCTTTATGGCGAGAAATTTGAGATCTATTCCGACCATAAAAGCTTAAAGTATCTATTTTCTCAGTCAGAATTGAATATGAGACAGCGCAGATGGCTCGATTTGCTGAAAGACTTTGATTGCGAAATCAAATACTACCCAGGGAAGTCAAATGCAGCAGCAGACGCCTTGAGACGAAAGGTTTGTGCCCTATCCTTATCGACGATAGTTGTTTCGAATTTAGTTAAAGATTGCTGTTTGTCTGGATTAGCATTTGATACAGGTAGTAGACCATTGCTACTTTCTTAGATTCAAGTTGAGCCAGATTTGATTATGAGAATCAAAGAAGCACAAAGAATTGATCCAAACGTGCAGAAATCGAT
The DNA here is from genome assembly GCF_022965805.1 of Primulina eburnea. Classification (NCBI taxonomy): domain Eukaryota; kingdom Viridiplantae; phylum Streptophyta; class Magnoliopsida; order Lamiales; family Gesneriaceae; genus Primulina; species Primulina eburnea. Next base: position 17,910,475 of record NC_133117.1, read on the forward strand.
TGATATGGTCAGATCGGGGCATATATCAGAATATCAGGTACGTGATCATGTGCTATATGTGAATAACCGTCTTGTAGTGCCAGATGTTTCAAATATGAAACAACAGATTATGTCAGAAGCGCACTGTAGTTGGTTTAGCATTCATCCTGGTGGTAGGAAGATGTACAACGATTTGAAGACACAGTTCTGGTGGAAACAGATGAAGTCAGATATCGCCGAATTTGTGTCAAAGTGCTTAAACTGCCAACAGGTGAAAGCTGAAAGAAAGAAGCCCGGAGGTTTACTTCGGAGTTTATCTATTCCAGAATGGAAATGGGATCACATTTCCATGGATTTTGTGACGAAGTTACCTCGATCTTCCCGGGGCTGTGACGCGATTTGGGTTATTATTGACAGATTAACCAAATCAGCGTGTTTTATTCCATACCGAATGACATACCGACATGATCAGATGGCAGATTTGTATGTCAGAGAGGTTTTCAGATTGCATGGTGTGCCGAAGTCTATCGTATCAGATCGTGATTCACGATTCACTTCGCACTTTTGGCATAGTTTGCAGCAGGCTCTAGGTACGACTTTACACCTGAGTACTGCTTATCATCCTCAGACAGACGGACAGTCAGAGCGGACTATCCAGACATTAGAGGACATGTTGAGAGCTGTAGTACTAGATTTTGGCACTAGTTGGCAAGATTAACTGCCATTGTGTGAATTTTCGTACAACAACAGCTATCAGACGAGTATCGAGATGGCACCGTTTGAAGCTTTGTATGGCAAGAAGTGCAGATCTCCGTTGTACTGGGATGATGTATCTGAGGTACCAGAACTTCGGCCTGATATGATACGTGAAATGATTGAGAAGGTGAAGATCATTCAGAAAAGAATGAAGACGGCACAGGATAGGCAAGCCAAATACGCCAATGTCAGACGTAGACCGTTGGTATTTGAAGCAGGAGACAGAGTATTCCTGAAGATCTCCCCTTTCAGAGGCGTTGTCAGATTTGGCAAACGCGGGAAGTTGTCTCCGAGATACATCGGTCCTTACGAGATTCTTGAGAAGATTGGCGATCGAGCATATCGACTTGATCTTCCTCCTTGTTTATCTGGGATACATGAAGTCTTTCATGTAACAATGTTGCGTAGATATATGCCAGATATTTCCCATGTCATTCACCCTGACGAAGCGGAGCTTGATCAGACTTTGAGCTATGTCGAACAACCGATACAGATTCTTGATCGGAAAGAAAAACAGCTCAGGACGAAGACTATTCCGCTAGTGAAAGTCCAATGGAGTCGACATGGCATCGAAGAAGCGACTTGGGAGACAGAAGCAGATATGAGACAGAAACATCCCGAGTTATTTACATAACGTAAGTGATTCTTCAGTTTTGATTATATTACTTTTCACGTATGCTTTGATAGATTGCCTGCGGTTTCGAGGACGAAATCATTTCTTAGAGGGGGAGAAATGTAAGGCTCGAGATTCATTAGTATTCATTGATATGATATTCGACGATATGAGAATGCATGACATGTAATCAAGAGCATTAGATGAGATGAGAGTAGGAAAGACATGGTAAAGGCATGAGAAATTAGAGTTTTGAATTTAAGATAGACCCCACCCGCACTTAGAAAGGGAGTGCACCCGCGGTCATAAAAATGTGAAATTGTGAAGGTGAGGCCGAAGACACACCGCACCCGCGGTTCTAGAAGGACCGCACCCGCGGTCGATGTCCAGTAGAGTAGGAAATTTTATGCGAAGCAAGACCGCACCCGCGGTGCGAGAAGGACCGCACCCGCGGTGTTGTGACCGCACCCGCGGTCTGATAAGTACCACACCCGCGGTCGTCGTATTTTTGAAAATGAAAAGCATGCCGAAGCTTGAGCGCACCCAGCTATGGAAGCTACCGCACCCGCGGTCGTGCGTGTTACACAATGAAATGGCCATGTGTTACTTAACATGCAAGATATATATATATATATATATATAGAGGTGTCTTCTTCCTCCCCATTTCAGCTGAGACCACCGAGAGAAAGGTTCAAAGAGAAAGAAAGCTCTTTTCTTTTAAAAACTATCTTGTGCAAGATTTAGCCATCCGAATTATATTCCGAGTTAAGATTCGTGTTTCTCTCATCACCGGCTTCGAAAGGATGTAAGTATGATTTATTTTCAATATGTTTCGAAATTCAGATATGAGAGGAATTATGATTTGAGTTCTAGAATATGTTCTTGAGATTATAAATGTTGTACAATCATAAACGGATTGATAATCGAACGTTGTATGCCATTGTTATGAAATTCAGATTATGGGGTTATGAGATTATGCCGATTTTCAGAATTGGACATGGTTATGAGATTGATTATGAGTTGAGATTGATGAATTGATCATGATAGGTTGAGATTTGAGTTGATTGGTACTGCGAGATCACGCCGTTATACCGTCAAGATTGATTTTAGATTGTGAATGTGTTGAATTGAATAGAGATTGATATTGAACATTCAACATTGCCATTTCAGATTTGTATTGGAAACTTTGATAGCGAGACTTCGACATCGACAGAGATTGTACGACGAAAGGTATAATTCATGTGATCATAGGGAAGATACGACTCGAATCAGATTTTATTTGAGTTTCCCAACAAAATCACATACTAGATTTATTAATGTTTATGTCTTTTGATATGTTTCGATTTGTTTATAGATTATGTTCAAATCTCCTGATATGATAATGCTGTGTTTATAGATTTATATTCAAGCATTGAGATAGGAGAGTCATTAACAGATTTGTCAAAACTAGACGTTCGGTGTATCGACGCATAGGAGCAGACCTCCTCCGATTGTAGACATTCGATACAGACACGACCGAAGTCTAGGAATAAGACGTACAGTTACCCCGATTGGGAGGGTAGGTAACAGACAGTGACGTCTTATTCACCCCGGGATCCCTAGAGTAGAGTCAAGACATGAGTTGATTTGCATTGCATGCTTATATATGTTGGTTTCATAGACTATGGAACCTATGATTTAGATCACATGCATGATATTGTGTTTTATGATTTTATTATGCATATGCATGTATGCATGTTTTATACTGGGATGTTTTCTCACCGGAGTTTCCGGCTGTTTTTATGTCTGTATGTGTGCATAACAACAGGTGGGCAGGATCTGGGTCACGACAGAGATGAGTACGAGATAGTGTGGTGACTACGGGCGCAGATGATGACTAGTGGCTCTTACTAGACTTGTAGTATTTGTATTTATGGTTTGTATTAAACTATACACTAGTGGGATTGATGTATTAGGACGAGACACGTTTATCATGTTTGTACATTATGTATGATGTAAATTAATAAAGAAAGATTATGCTTAATAATGACATTTGATTTAATGTTAAAAAGCGAAAATTTGACCCACATTTCTCACAGATCCATTTAATCCCAGATAGAATTGAGTTAGAGCCCGGGTCCCCACAGATTAATTGATTTATCCTAATCAGTTGTTATTGCTATTTATAACTCGAAATTCACATGTCAGCTTTACTGTTTTTACTGATTATTCAGTGAGTTGTTTATTCATATGACTTTTAACTAATATCAGTTCTTTCTGAGTAGTTAGTTTGTTAAGCTTCTTTTGCTTCAACTGATGACAGTCTATCTTCTATCAGTTAGTGTTTCATCAACTCATATGTTTGTATAGTATCTCACAAAGCTCATTACGTGCAGGAACAAGAAAAACGACGTTAAAACAAAATAAAAATTTTATTTAACCATAAATATTGGCCAGGACTACATTTTCATATTTTTCTTCTACATCAGCTATCCACATCCTCAACCAAACAGCTAGAGCTGAGGAAGATTTCTTGCAGAAGCTGTGCGAAGAAGCTATGCGATTAAGAGTCTCCAGCTCCTTTCGAAGCATCACCTGGTAGAGATGACCATCTTTGAAGACGTCCACCCCCGCAGAAATGTTTAAGTGCTTCAGCACTTCTCTCAGCTGTGCCATCCGTTTGAAGGTGGTAGCCTTTCCAGAGTTGTACAGGAGCTCAAGCTCCTGTAACTCTTCCCAATAGGGAAGACTAGCATAGAAGACCTCGTCTTCAATGGCAGATTTTCTGGCCTGCAGAGAGAATGGAGAACCGTTTGAGCTACTTGCACCTTCCATTTTTCTTATTATCTGCTGATATACTTGTGACTAACTCTTTAACTCTTATTTATAGACCAGGTCGAGGAAGATGAAAGGACAATTTTTTTAATGACGATTACTCTAGCAAGCATCAAGATTTCCTTAATTAATCTTGCTTATATTATCATCATTTTCTTTAATGCATTTATTAAGGGGGAATATTGGTTTTTAAGAGGTTAACTGAGAAGACAATTGATTAGTCAGCTCTCAACTGAAAGGACACAGTCTGACAACTGATCGTTCAGTTGAGCGTCTCACTAATCTTCTCATATAAGTTAACTAATTAAACCTATTATATTCAAAATCAAGCGACGTGACTGTCTTTCAAGCATTAAATGCTGTTTTTCAGTAAATGATTAGTGTCAACGTGGACACCTTTGAAACCGTTCAAATACACACGCATTTGGCACACGTACACACGTTGTAATTCAGAATTTCTATGGACTGACACGTGTCCAGAATTTGAATAGTCACGTACATATGTACCATTCCCCGCTTCATTTCAGTTTTACTTTACGTTTATCCACAGATTTTTGAGAGCAAGAACAAGTTTCATCCTTCAACTTTTCTTTCAGGAATTCACTCAGTTCGAAATGACAACTCAAATTCCCGCTTATATGCTAAATGCTATGGCTATCAATTTTGGGTCAATTCTATCCTTCGATGATGATGATGTCAACAAAGTTTTTCAAAAACTTGAGACTGCTGGATTACGGACGTTCTCGGGTAAATCATCTCAAGAAATTTACCCTAAAGAACTTCAGGATTTCTACTCCACCGGTATGGTCGAATCTGATAGCAACATAATTTCTACTGTCAACAATCAGTCTCTGACCATCTCTGAAGACTCCTTTGGAGAAATTTTCTCTCTACCCTCTGATGGTTTGGCACAACTCTCGGATGTTAAAGCCTCAGATATTGAAGAAATGCAAACTGCACTCTCTGCTGATGGACGGAAGATCAAAGTCTCCGATCCAAAGAAAGAACTGAAGCATGAAGTTCAGTTACTTGCTGATGTTGTAGCCAAAGGGCGTTTGGCAAAAGTTGGATCATTTGCTGCCCTTACCTTGGAGAAATTTCAAGCCATTTCTGTGAGAACCCAAATTTTTGGGCATGTAATGAGTTAAATATAGACATGTATAAGAATTTATTTTCGAGTTATAATAAATTCGAAAATATTATATAAGACATGGTATTGGAAATTTCAGCCAATAAATACATGAAATTCAAAATTCAGTACAAATCATGTATTAATTTCGAAATAAGGCTGGATATCGATCAAATTGGAAGAAAATATTACATACAAGGTAGAATTTCTCAACAAGGAAGCATATCAATAAATATGGAATACATATCTTGATAACTATGGAAGGAGCATCTCCAAATTTTGGAAAGTATATCAATCGAATTATGGTAAGATTTTCACTTCACCCCTATAAATAGGAGAAGCTATCATTCAAATCTCACACCTTAATTTTCGAGTTTTCTCTCTATATTTTCGAAATTTTTCTCCCAAAAATTCTGCACGAGTCATCAAAATTCTGTCCAGTTTAGAAATTCGTTTCTCTCGTTCGGTTGCTCAGAATCCGATCTTCACCGTTCAAAATATCCTTCGATATGTTCCGAATAACATGTCCAAATTTCAGCAAAATCCAACGGTTCAATAAGGCGCAATGCATTTTTCAAGACGGCTGATTTTTCGGCGATGGTGCTGCTGCGTTTTCGAAGTGCCGGTTGCATGATTCTTCTATTATTTTCGAATTCTTCATGTTTTCTTCCGGTATAAGGTAAGTGGGCTTGTTTTAAAGATTAAACTTTTGTTTATGCATATTTATTTCGTTTTTTTGAAAATACGGTCGAATACGTTCTTCTTCTACTCCATTCTTGTGTTTGTTGTCATACGGTTTTGGGCACTGTGAGGATTCAACTGGATATGGGTGGGAATCCCAACCATGACGTACCCTTACGCGGTGGGGGACATAACCGCTATACGGCCTCGTCCCCTTAGAGGAGTAAAAATTAGGGACTGATATCAGTAAACCATAGAAAGTGGATGAATCTCAGTGCTGGTAAATGTTATGCATGTGATATGAATGATGTTATGCAAGTGCAAGTCATGTGATTTTCGAAATTATGCATGGTGTTATATTGTGCTCGATTTTCCCCCACTTGCTGAGTATTCCCAAAATACTCACCCCTTACTCTACCCTCCCCAGATAAGTCAGAAGAAGAAATAGAAAAAGAAGAATCGGACACCAGTTTTTGGGACTGATAGTGGACGCATGAAGAATTTTAATTAAGAATATGTTCTCGTGAGTTTTTAATTCAAGTTATAAACGCTTCCGCAGATTTTTATCGTTTTCAGAGTTACTATTGTAAAGACGATTCCATTTTTATGGTTTTATGATATACAAACTGGTTTTGGTTTATATTGTACTACGAGGCTTGTTGTTTAGCAATTATGTGATTGTTAAATAACGCCGGTGTCGACTAACCCCGGTCTCGGGGCGTGACATTTAAGTGGTATCAGAGCTGCCAGGTTCATAATCCGAGTGGGAAAAAATTCGAATTTCAAAAAAAAAAAAAAAAATTTCGGAAATTTTCGGATTTTCGGCCAAACAGCGCCTTAGCGCGCTGCCGCGTTTTTCGCCGATTCCGGCCGCGTCCGGTATTATTTTTTCGATCGCCGACCTGTTCTAGAATCGTCTCGACGAAACGAACAAAAGCCCTTATTCAATTTCAGATTTAGTATTCAGGTAAAGCCGAAATTTCAGATCTAAGAATTTGGGAATAAACCCTAAAACGCCGAAACTATTTTCGTCCAATTGCCCTACCAATCCTACTCCGATTTTAAATTAATTTTACCCAAACGATACGCAATCCATGGGTAAAGTTTAGCATCAATAAATTTCGGAATCTGTTCAAGAAATCAAAAACGCCCAATTTCGAGGGAGTGGACCGATTTTGAGCGAGTTCCGGCCAAATTAGGCTGTTTTCCGACCGATTCTTGTCATTCCGTCACCGGTTCCGTGACCCTTACCCCGTCGCCGACATACGCCTCTGCTCCGACCGTACTCCGGCGAGTCAACACGGCGAGTCAACTCGGCCGAGTCAACGAGTCAACCCGCCAGCATGTGTTCTTCAAATTTTTTTGTAGGAAACTCCGAATTCAGTCCCGTCAACTGATCTGAAATCCTCTCGATATACCCTTCGAATCCATATGTTCTTATCTAAACTTTTCATTTTTGGAAAATATCTCGAAAAATCTTTTTCAACGCGTTCTCGCAGTGCTTATCGGAGTTTTATGGAATTTTAGTAAGGAAACAATTAGTATTGACATATATTGTTGGGATTGTATTTGTCTGAGATAAGTAGACTTAAGCTTCTGACTTAAGGTGAAATATTTGATTTGGGGACAATAAATTATTTATGGGAAGAAAAAAAAACTAGTATGTGAAAATCTGAGATTAAGAGTTATAATGAGCTTTGGTTATTCCAATATAGAATTTGATTTTGGGTCGATAGTTAACTATGTGGGCATTATGTTTGGGTTAGTAAAAATGTTAAGCGCTCGCTAACTTTAAATATGTAGGACATTGGAAGATCTTGTGAGAAAATATCATCAGGTTAAGGAATTTATATTATTTTGGGATAACAAGTAGGTTACGACCTTACGTAAATAAAATAAGTTATGAGATATTGATGGGTATCAAGGAAAGTATAGTACCATAAGTTTCGACTTTTATGGTACTAAGAATGATTCAAAGAGAATGACATTCAATTAACTCATTTGTATTAGAGCATGATAGGCTCATGATCTTGATGAAAGTAAGATTTAGTAAAAGAATAATTATTTAAGGTAACGACTAGGTTATAATTTTCGGGATTTAAGTCAATAAACTATAGATTGATACTGAGTTAAGTTTCAATATTCTATATGTGTTTTAAGTTTTGAGATAGTAATCGGGTTAATTTAAAGATAATAAAATTAGTATCGATTCGTATATATTCAGTGCCGACTTGATTCAAATCACTTCGGTAGATTCGACGTCATCCTAAGGATGAACTGATTAGCTAAGAACCGTGCAATAGTAGATTGCCAGAGTAAAAATGTCAAACTCTGAACCCCGAACCAAGAAGAAATCAGGTACCATGGTGATAGCAAGGAACATAAATACATTATTTTCTGTGACCCAGACTTGGAAGCCATACTATTGGGAGAAGAAGTTTACCTAGCAATGGTAAATAAAGTGCAAGAAGGAGAGGAGCGGAAGTTGGAAGATATTTCAGTAATACGAAAATTTTCGGATGTTTTTTTTTCTAGAAAGGCTTCTTGGAATGTTCTCAGACTAAGAAGTAGAGTTCGAGATAAATTTGGTACTGGTGATGCATTAATCTCCAATACACTGTACCGAGTGGTTCCAAATGAACTCGAGGAGCTAAGAGAACAACTTCAAGAGTTGTTAGACAAATACAAATTAGACCAAGTGCGTACAGTCCTATTTGTAAGGAACAAAGATGGAAGTATGAGATTGCGTATAGACTATAGAGAACTCTATAAGATCACAATCAAGAATAAATATCTTCTTCCAATGATAAAAGATCTTTTCAATCAACGCAAAGGAGCTATAGTCTTCTCCAAGCTTGACCTAAGGACGTGCTATCATCAGCTATAGGTCAGAGCAGAAGACACCCCAATGTCAGCATTCAGAATAATGTAATGTAAGATCGAAATCAAGAATATCAGTGTAACTAAAAAAAGTAGAGGCAATTCTAGATTAGCCGAAAAATAAGAATGCAACCGAAATTAGAAGCTTCTTTGGATTACCATGCTATTAGCTGAAATTCGTCGAAGGCTTCTCTTCAGTAGTTGTATCACTGACGAGACTCACAAAAAAGAACTATGAATTCAACTGAAGAGAAAGATGTGAAAGAGCTTTCAAATATTTAAAGGGGCAGCTAGCATCTACACCAATGTTGGTATTATCTACTGAGGACAAGGATTTTACCATCTACAGTAAAGCATCAAAGAAAGATATCAGATGTGTACTCATGCGAGACAGGCGAGTCAACTGAAGCCGTCTGAGCAAACCTATGCCACTCACGATCTCGAGTTGGCAGCAGTGATCTTTGCTTTGGAAATTTAGAGACGCTATCTCTACGATGTCAAGTGTGAAATATTCACAGACCACCAAGCCTCGAGTATTTGTTCATGCAAAAAGAATTTAAAATTAGGCAAAGAAGGTGGATAGAGTTACTCAAGAACTATGACTTGACAATAAGCTATCACCCCAGCAAGACAAATAAGGTTGTCGATGCTTTAAGTCGGAAAAACATGGGTAAGATAACCCTAGCATCACTCTCCGTGCAACCATGCCTTCAGAAAGCATTCAAGTTAAAATAGAGTAGAGACATGCCACTAGAGAAGTTCAAATAACAAGTCATAGAAATAAAGTTGTCAAATTTTCATCTTGACCCAGACAGAATCCTTGGGATGAGAGGACGATTATGTGTGCCAGACATCAACAATCTTCGATAAGAAGTGATGTAAGAGGCTCATAAGTCAACATTCCCAATCCATTCAAGCAGTACAAAGATGTATAGAGACTTGAAAGAAAGTTTCTGGTGAAGCAGAAGGAAATAGATGTCGCTGAGCTTATATCTAAACAATAAGTATGCCAACCAGTGAAAGTCGAGCATCAACGACTGGAAGGACTACTGCAACCGTTAAAATCCTAGAATGGAAATGAGAACATATTTCCATGGATTTCGTTGTAGAATTGTCAAAGTCAATACAGAGTCACGACATGGTACGTATAATCGTAGATAGACTCATAAAATTTGCGTACTTTCTACTCGTCCGAAGGAATTATAATATTGACAGGTTGGCTATTTTATACATGGATAACATTATACGGCTACATAAAGTGCCTACAATCATAATTTCGGATAGAGATCCAAGATTTGTGTCACGTATGTGGTAGAGCTTTCAAAAAGCCATGAGAACAAAAGTTACTCTTAGTACGTCTTATCACCCTTAAAATGATGGTCAAACAGAGAGAATGATTCAAATACTAGAGGGTTTGATAAGGGCGTGTGTCATAGACTTCAGTAGCTGTTGAAGTGGACATATACCCCTGATAGAATTCTCCTACAATAACAGTTATCATGGAAATATTGGAATGACTCCATTTGAAGCCTTTTACGGACGAAAATATCGATCACCACTGTACTAGGACAAAATAGAGAAGACAGTCATAATTGGGCTAGAAATAATGCAAGAGATAATGGAAAAGTGGCCATCATCAGAGACAGACTCAAGGCTGCATAGACCAGCAAAAGAGTTAGTCTGATCTTAAAAAGAGACCAATAGAATTCACATTGGGTGAAAAAGCTTATACAAGGGTCTCACTAATGAAAAAAATCATTAGATTCAGTAAAGCTGAAAAAGTGAAACCTCGGTACGTAGGACCATTCAAAAATCTGGAGAGATTGGCACATTGCCTTACAGAATAGCATTGCCACCAGATATATCTAGAATCCACAATGTATTCCACAAGTCCAAACTAAGGAAATACATCTGGAATCCGAGCCATGTTGTGGAAATTAAACCACTCATGATCAAAGGTAACTTGAGGAAAGAGCAGAAAGATGAAGATGTCTCTGTTCATATTGTGGACACCAAGAACAATGTACTAAGACGACGTATCATTCCCTACGTCAAGGTGCAATGGTCGAACTACACAGAACAATAAAACTACTTGGAAGTTTGAAGAGAAAATGCACAAGCAATATCCCTACATTTTCAAAGGTCAAGTCCACTCAAGTTTCGAGGACGAAACTTCCAATAAAGAGGGAGGGATGTGAGAACCCAAATTTTTGGGCATGTAATGAATTAAATATAGACATGTATAAGAATTTATTTTCGAGTTATAATAAATTCGAAAATATTATATAAGAGACATGGTATTGGAAATTTCAACCAATAAATACATGAAATTCAAAATTCAGTACAAATCATGTATTAATTTCGAAATAAGGCTGGATATCGATCAAATTGGAAGGAAATATTACATACAAGGTAGAATTTCTCAACAAGGAAGCATATCAATAAATATGGAATACATATCTCGATAACTATGGAAGGAGCATCTCCAAATTTTGGAAAGTATATCAATCGAATTATGGTAAGATTTTCACCTCACCCCTATAAATAGGAGAAGCTATCATTCAAATCTCACACCTTAATTTTCGAGTTTTCTCTCTATATTTTCGAAATTTTTCTCCCAAAAATTCTGCACGAGTCATCAAAATTCTGTCCAGTTTAGAAATTCATTTCTCTCGTTCGGTTGCCCAGAATCCGATCTTCACCGTTCAAACTATCCTTCGATATGTTCCGAATAACATATCCAAATTTCAGCAAAATCCAACGGTTCAATAAGGCACAATGCATTTTTCAAGACGGCTGATTTTTCGGCGATGGTGCTGCTGCGTTTTCGAAGTGCCGGTTGCATGATTCTTCTATTATTTTCGAATTCTTCATGTTTTCTTCCGGTATAAGGTAAGTGGGCTTGTTTTAAAGATTAAACTTTTGTTTATGCATATTTATTTCGTTTTTTTGAAAATACGGTCGAGTATGTTCTTCTTCTACTCCATTCTTGTGTTTGTTGTCATACGGTTTTGGGCACTGTGAGGATTCAACTGGATATGGGTGGGAATCCCAACCATGACGTACCCTTACGCGGTGGGGGACATAACCGCTTTACGGCCTCGCCCCCTTAGAGGAGTAAAAATTAGGGACTGATATCAGTAAACCATAGAAAGTGGATGAATCTCAGTGCTGGTAAATGTTATGCATGTGATATGAATGATGTTATGCAAGTGCAAGTCATGTGATTTTCGAAATTATGCATGTTGTTATATTGTGCTCGATTTTCCCCCACTTGCTGAGTATTCCCAAAATACTCACCCCTTACTCTACCCTCCCCAGATAAGTCAGAAGAAGAAATAGAAAAAGAAGAATCGGACACCAGTTTTTGGGACTGATAGTGGACGCATGAAGAATTTTAATTAAGAATATGTTCTCGTGAGTTTTTAATTCAAGTTATAAACGCTTCCGCAGATTTTTATCGTTTTCAGAGTTACTATTGTAAAGACGATTCCATTTTTATGGTTTTATGAAATACAAACTGGTTTTGGTTTATACTGTACTACGAGGCTTGTTGTTTAGCAATTATGTGATTGTTGAATAACGCCGGTGTCGACTAACCCCGGTCTCGGGGCGTGACAATTTCTGTTATTATGGCTGATCCCCCACTCAACTGGAAGCATCTCATATTTAATATTCTAAAGATTATGTTCATGTCTTCTAAACAATCCAAGGGATTTGCTGTGCAACTTAGTTATCAGCTGAAATTGAAAGGATTAGTGGCTGATGACTCAAAAAGATCATATAGGTTTAAAGTTTTTAATGCGAAGAACACTAAGCCACTGAGAACCAAACTGGACATTTCTCCTGCTCAGTTTGTCAAGATCAAAAAGGAGATTGGGACTGAAAAACAGCCCCAAAATCAGTGAAGAAAGCCAAAACTTTGGCTCAACTGAAAGTGGCTAAGAGGAAATTAATTTTGAGTACTTCTAACTCAGAGAAAACTCCATCTCCACAAATTGCCAAGAAACCAAGAACCCAAAGGGTTAAATCAACAACTGCCGAAGTATCCATTCCTACTGATACGATTATTTCTTCGGATGCTCAACAACCAATAGAAGCAGTTCCTTTGAAAATCATTCCACCAGAAGCTTCAGTTGGTGCCAAAAAGGAATCAGTTAGGACCAAAGCGCCTCTGATTCAGATCACTCGCACTGCTAATGTGGCACCTGCTAGACCCAAAGGGATAAAATTTATAGAGGTGGTGGAATCAACTCGAACAGGATTGGAAATCCCTCACATTCTGAGCATTGATAAAGGCAAGGGTAAGCTGATTGAAGAGCCCAGACCTTCGAATGCCATTCAGACACATATTGACCTTGTTTGGGCAAAGGTTAATAGCTATGCAGCTTCAAAAATTCAGTCCTATGATGCTTGGACAACCTTTCGCACACAAATTTTTGCCAAGAAACTGAAGAAGAAATCTCAGCTGAACAACTTCATCAAACTGGAAGCTTATGTTCTAAAAACGGTGAAAGCTACCACAATTGCTCAGGCAATGGAAAGGAAATCTTATTTGTTTGATCAGGTGAGAGCAAAGAAGTTGGCTCAAATTGTCAGCAAATTTAAAGATAACTACGTTCCAACAAATCCTACTGCATTTGCTGATCAAGCAGTAATTACTCAGCTTGATACCGATTTGCTTGGGTTACAATATCAAATAAAATTTAGGGAAATGGATCAGGAGTTGGTTCTTCATCAAGAAGATTCAGAAAATGATGAAGAGGATACAGTTGAAAAACCATCCTCAGAACCGGCTTTGGTTCCAACTGAAAAGTCAGTTAAGGAAATGACTCAACCATCTCCTACTGAACAACAACTGTACACTGAAGCCGAGCTTTCTTTTGCAAACATTGAGGAAATACTAAATTGAGTGAACCTATGTCTAATCCAGTTGATCATTCTGCTGATCAAATCATTCCAGAGGTCACCATTTCTTCAGAATAACCAGTTCAGCAAGATCTATTTGCTGACCAAGCTATTTCGACTGATGTGCCGATTGATTCTCAAGTTCATTCTTTAGAGGCACCAGTTTTGGTTTCATCACCATCTGCCATTCAACAAGCCGGTTCTTCTGCTGATCAGAATCCACCATCACTGCCTCCAGTTCAAGGAGAAATTATTGTAACTGATTTTCCAGTTCAGAATGTTGCTGATACAGTCTCAACTAAACAAGCTTTAGTCGTTTCTGAACGCACAACAAGCGAACCAGGAACCTCTCATCAGTCTCCTCCTCCATCTTCATCAGATTTTGATCTTATCTTTGAAGAAGTTCAGCATATGCAGGAAATCATGCAACAAATGATCACTGCTATATCAAAGATTCAGAACACTCAGCTGTCACACACTCTGAAGTTGGACCATTCTCATCAGTTCAACTTAGAAAAACTAAACGCCATACAAGCTGTTGTTACCTCTCTGACATTCGCAGTTGAAGATATACAGAAAAACAGAGGAATATTTTCCAGTCTCACTGCCACTCAAGACTCTATCAACAAACGAGTTGACAGTGTGGAGTCTCTTGTCTCAAAAAAGATAGATTTGCTTCAAGTTGCAATGACTACTGCTATCAGCAATATTTCCGACTCTGTTAAGCTCCTATCTATTGACGTTCGGAAACTATCTTCTAAGATGGAGCTGTTTGACAAAAAGGGGGAAGAGCCTTGAACAGATTTTAGAAGAGCAGAAGTAGTCTTAAATTCTTGTATTTATATGAGTTCAGTTGAATCTACATCTTATTTTATCTACAAGAGTTCAGTTATTCAGTTATATTTTATTCCAAGTTTTGTCAAACACCAAAAAGGGGGAAATTGTTGGAAACTTAATTCCGGCGCTTTGACAAAAAGACTTACCAACTGAACTAAGCAACTGAATTGCTCATCAACTGAACACGTCATCTGCTAAACGAAGTTCACTCTCGTCAACTGATTTTTACCAGCTGATCTTTCAGCTGTACACGTCAACAGTTGAAAGCGACAACCGACAAATAGTATATTTACCTGTAACTAGTAGTGGAACGCCGCATTGCAGAATGAACAGTGTACGACTGTCAGAATATATCGACGTGGCGATCAACGGTTAGAATATTCAAACATTCCTTAATGTTACCGTTGAGAGGAGAGCCTATAAATAGTCGAACACAGCAACTGAAAAAAAACCCGACTTTCAGTTATCTCATTCTACTTGCTGTTATGCTGCAAAAATATCTACTCACAATCAGAAATCAAAGCTCACACTTATTAGTCCTATCAGTAGTATTCAAGACTACATTCTAGAGCTAAAATAGCACTTTGTAATCGTTGATAGATTTTCTAAGTTGTGCTAAAGATCAGTTACGATCTACAAAAGTGTTGTATGCTAAGAGTTTCAGTTTTGGCAAAGTGATAAGTCCAAACTGAAGTGGGTCAGTACAGTGTCGTGTATTTGATCAAAGTCTTTTAGTGGATATCCTATCTTCGTGATAGAAGGGGTGACGTAGGAGTTATTCAATTCTCCGAACATCTAGAAACAAATTGTGGTGTCATTACTTCAGTTACCATTTTCAGTTAGATACTCTATCTTTCAGTCAGTTAGTTTTTCGCAACTGTTTTATCCAGTTTAACTGATTGTTATTGACCGACGGGATATTCAGTTTCAGTTTGTAACAAAACTGAATTTATATTGTCGAAGAATATTTTAAATTCGAGCAGTGTTTATTCAAGTGCCCCTTCTAAACACTCTTTATCCGATTACCCGATCCTATCACCATCACAGAAGGGGCACCACAAAGAATAGAAAAGCCCAGAGATGAATGGACAACTGAATATAAAAGAACAGCAAATCTTGATAATGTGGCCAAAGACATTCTGTACAAAACATTGGACAAAGCAACTTTCAGCAAAATAAAGATGTGTAAAACTGCCAAAGAAATTTGGGAAAAGCTGATCCAGTTGTGTGAAGGAAATGATCAAACCAAAGAAAATAAATATTCTGTTGTTGTGCAGAAGTTTGTTAACATCAAAATGAAAGCAGGAGAATCGATGCACGAGTATGATGAAAGAGTGAGTAGTATCATCAATGAGCTAAATGCACTTGGAAAAGTGTATACCAACAAAGAAATTGCATTGAAGGTAATGAGAGGTCTTCCCAAAGAATGGGATGTCAAGAACATGGAAATGAGAGAGTCAAAAGATCTGAACCAAATCGAACTCCATGATCTGTTTGCTGATTTCAAGGCCTACGAATTTGTGCTGCAAACCAGAGAAGGAGAACCATCTACTTCTGCAGCCACAACTGCCCTAGCTGCTGTCAGAACTGAACAAATCAGTTCAGTTGAAAAATTTGCTGATCAGTTGAGTAACAATGCTATGTCATTGTTTATCAAAATATTTGGAAGGTTTATGAGAAAGAATCAAGGAAACTTCCAGAAACCATATCAAAGAAACAACTCCCAGGATGAATCAAATGCATGATACAATTGTGGCAAATCAGGCCACTTTATTGCTGATTGTCCTAAACCTAAGAAGGCTATCCAAGGCTCAACTGACAGAATAAAGAAATCATATGAACACAAAAGAAGACCCAAAGAAGATAAAAAGTTCTTCAGAAAGAAACATGAAGTACTCTTAGCTGAAGAAAACAAATCTAAATGGGCAGAAACTGGCAGTGAAGAGTCGGAACCAGAAAGATCATGCAGTTCTAGTGATGATGAGGAAGTAAAGTGCTTAATGGCTAATGATGTAACAGAAGAGTCATCTAGCCAACAAGTATTTGATTTAAGTTCAACTGATTTTGTGATAGCCGAGCCCGGTGTACGGTAAGGTCTAAGCTTTTCATGTTATTTGGGTTATGTGATTAGATGTTTAGAGTTGTGTTTTAGGCCATAGTATTATTGGTTATTATTGTCTTGAGGTATTAGTTGTTGTTGGTTGTTCGTTTCAGTGTTTCGGATTGATTTTAGTTGCTTGAGTGGTGTTCATTGCCGTGACCAGAGTGCACCCGCGCTCATAGTAGGAGTGCCCCCGCGGTGTACTGTTCATGATTTTGGAGTTGGGAAGCCGTGGCAGGACCGCACCCGCGGTAGTGCAAGGACCGCACCCGCGGTGATGACCGCGCACGCGGTGTTTGCAGCACCGCACATTTATTGTGTTGTGCCGTGAGCTAGGAGCACCCGCGGTGTTTGTGGTAGCGCACCCGCGGTGAAGGTATGGGCGAGATATTTAGTACCTTTTTGATTGAGTTGAGTTCATTTCTACCTTTCCTTTTCCTCTCAATCTCGTTTTTCTCTCTTTTAGACAAGGGTTTTCTCCATTTCTTTCATTTCCCATCTTTGATTCTTGGAGCTAGTTCGATTTTCGAGTTGAGATCGAGGTTCTTGGTTGCTCTAGGAAGCTAAGGTAAGTTTTTGGTTGTGTTATCTCATGGTTTTGGGTTGGGAGCTTTTTGGGTTTGATGTATTGGTTGGTTTAATGGATTATTTAGCTTGGATTCTTTATGGATTATTGTTGTAGGTGGTGTTCAAGGGCTTTGATTGAGGTGTTCTATTGGTTTGTAAGTGGAAATTCATCCCTTTTGCTCACATGATGTTATATGTATTGTGTTTTAAAGGTTTTAATATGATATTCCCTTCAATTGATTCATTGTTATGTATTGGTTCCGTTGCCATGTTTATTGGAGACAATTGATGTCTCAACTATTGTTCAAAGGGAATATAAGAGTAAAGATAGAGTTTCAAAGTGTTTTTAATGCCAAGAGAGAGTTTAAATGTTTTCGGATTGATAAATACATAGTCAGAGATTGCATGCAATTAGTTGATCAACGACCATAGGCTTATATCCCTCAGAGTTATCGGTTTATATCGATTTCGGATACGAGCACCATAGACAGAGATACTATTGATATCAATCACCAGAGTAAAGAGAAATACCATCTCATTTTATGCTATAGCTATGATATTCATGTTCAGAGTTTACGATTTAGAGTTGATGGTATTTATGATTTCAAAGCTATGTTTTACAGAGTTTATTGTTCATTGCTATGTAAGAGTTCCACTTGCTGAGATTTATTATCATTTCAGTTATTTCATGTGATGCAGATCAGAGTGGAGGCCCGGGACGTTGACTGTGGATAGGGGTCATATGAATACACTGTTGGAAGGAAGATTTTGGCATGATCATAGGAATGATGTTTTGTATTTTGTTATGTCATTTAAATGATCATGTATTTATTTTGTTGTAAAGATGTTTAAAGAAATGTATTTTGAAACTCCTTCCATATTTTAAAGAAAATTTTAATTTCCGCTGAGTATTTTATTTAAAGAGGTCAGAGGTGTCACAGATTTGACACTAGAAAAACTCATTCTCACACTACATGACATGGAAGATGAGTATCAGAAATTTGCATCATCATTTGAAAAACTCAAAGCAAAGCAAACTGATCCCACAGATGATAAAACCAAAACTGATGAATCAGTTGAAGGGTTGAGTCTAAGAAGGTAAATTGCTGACCTAAAAGCAGAAAGAAACAAAAATCAGTCATTAATACAGAAGTTGATGCTTGAAAACACAAAACAGACTGAGCTTATTCAGTCGTGGAACAAATCATCTATTGCATTGACTGATATACAGAACTCCCAAAAATCAGTAACTGCTAAAACTGGTTTGGTGTTCTGTAACCAAGATGAAATGTCAACCAATGATACTCAACCAAAACTGAATATGAGCAAAGAGAAATATATTCACTTTGTCAAATCAGTTATGGTACAAAAACAATCAGAGCCAAGTAAACTGGTTGAAAAACCGACTGAAAGTATGAACAAGGGCAAAATATATGGTATTGGTTATAGCCCAAAAGTGGTAACTGATTCATGCAGTCAGTCACCAAAAAGCTTTTACAAAAACTATTCTAAAGGCTATTCCAATTACTATAACTGCAAGCCAGTTCAGAAGAGATATAGACTGAACAATCAGTTAAATAAAGCTAAAATTCATATTGTATCATCCGTACACCACACTAGCACACAAAAGCCGAGAAAATCTATTTGGAATACATCTACTGGAAAGTCTGTTAGACTAATCCAAGTATGGGTTCCTAAGGGACTAATCAGTTCAGGACCCAAATAAATACAGGTACCAAATTATATTATGTGTGTGACTGCAGGTAATAGGTACAAACAAGAACTCAATATGGTATTTGGACAGTGGATGTTCGCGACATATGACAGGAGATGCAAGTATGCTATCTCAACTTATCAAATACAGTGGTCCAAATATCAGTTTCGGGGACAATTCCAAAGGTAGAACTGTGGGTAAGGGTAAGCTTATCCATGGTAATTTTACTTTTAAAGATGTTCTACTAGTAGAAAACCTGAAGTATAACTTGATCAGCATCAGTCAATTATGCGACAGTGGATTTTCAGTATATTTTGACAAAAACTCATGCTCAGTTAAAAATTCAACTGATGAAATCATACTAACTGGCAAACGATGTGGAAACACATATAAAGTCAGTTGGAATGATCAAACTCATGAACCAGTTTGTTTTATAGCTTCCAAATCACCTAAAAACTGGTTGTGGCACAAGAGACTAAGTCACTTAAATTTTAAATCCATTGCCTATCTGAGTAAACATGAACTTGTAACTGGTTTGCCCAAAATAGAATTTTCAAAAGAAAAACTTTGCTCAGCATGTCAGTTTGGAAAACAAGTAAAATCGTCTTTTAAAAACAAGGGCTGTAAATCTTCATCCCGATGCTTAGAACTATTGCACATGGATCTCTTTGTTCCTATACATGTAGTATCCCGATGCCTAATTTGAGTTAATTATTGGATTAATTATATTTCGGTGGGATCGGAAGGACCGAACAGAGTTCGGATCGTCCGAAGCGGGTTCGGATCGTCCGAAGAGGGTTCGAATCGTCCGAAGACAGGTGGCTGGACACGTGGAAGACATGCAGAGTTCGGATCGTCCGATCAGGGTTCGGATCGTCCGAAGACAGGTGTCTGGACACGTGGAAGACATGCAGGGTTCGGATCGTCCGATAAGGGTTCGGAAGGTCCGAAGTGTACAGTGGATCGGATCGTCCGAAGTGGATCGGATCGTCCGATCGTTGTCTATAAATAGAGGCGCGAGGCTTCATTTGTTACTCGCCAATTCCGAGTGTTCCAGAGCGTTTTAGTCGTTTCTGATGGGTTTCTAGTCTTTTCCCGAGGTTTAGGCACTAGCGGGGAGCTACTAGTCTTGTAGCGGAGCTGTGCTCTAGTTGGGAGCTAGCGGCATCAGTGGGCTGACTACGGACGCAGATTTGATTCTAGGACTGATTACTAGGATCTACTGGTTTGAGGTACGAAAGTACTATCCGAGATAGCAGGATTGAGTATGCTTTACTATGTGTTGCATGTTTATATGTTGCATTATTATCTGTCATATGATGCATGGTTTATTATGCGGCATTTGCATAATCATGTTGAGCCTGATTATCTTTGAGATAGCCTGTTGAGAGGGTGCTCAGCCCTCGTTTGTTGTGGATGGTTGGACCCCGTTGGCCGACGGTGGTCAGGTCACCGGTATATCCACAGGTTTATTTTTGGTATGGGAGCCACCTCCTGGTGCGACGGCGCAGAGTGCTACATACCTTGACGTCATTTACCTGAGCAGTATTTCGATATACCCAGATCCTGGTATCCAGTACATTTTGCATACATGCATGTC
The DNA here is from genome assembly GCF_022965805.1 of Primulina eburnea. NCBI lineage: Eukaryota > Viridiplantae > Streptophyta > Magnoliopsida > Lamiales > Gesneriaceae > Primulina > Primulina eburnea. The sequence continues at coordinate 17,931,054 of NC_133117.1, forward strand.
ATAGTCTTGTATACTCATGCTTTCGGTGCTGAGCGTTTTATGCTCACGTCCTCGGTTTATCTCTGTTTTGGACACCCTATTCGATGGGGCAGGTCTCAGGTTGGACGGTCCAGGAGGGAGTGGACAGGGAGCTGGCAGAGGTTGACTTGTAGTTGTCAGTATTTGTTCTTGAATTTAGTTCGATCTGGTTGTTTAAGTATTTTTATACTTACAGATTCGATTGGGTTGTATTACTGTTTTTCCGCTGTTTATCTGATTCAGTTTTAATGTTAAATTTTGCATGCTTAAGTTCTGACTAGTAGGTGATTCTGGAACGGGTCACTACATTTATGGTATCAGAGCATGCATTAAGATTTTGGGATTAGGAACTGTTCTTTTGGGTTTAATCTCTAGTAACTTGTGTAGCTAGCGATGTCTGGTTTTGACGACGATGCTAGTAGTCATGGCAGCATTGGACGCTGGGGAGACCGCGACGATCGGGAGCGCCGCCGAGAGCATCGAGAATGTCGTCAACACCGTCGTGATGAGCCTCGGAGTTTTAGTATGCATCGGTTCTTGCAGATGGGGCCGAAACCTCTTTCGGGCGGTGAGACTCCGGATGTTGCGGAGAACTGGCTCAAGAGGATGGAGAGCTGCTTCAAGACTTTTCAGTGCTCGGCAGAGCAGCAGATTGATACCCTTGATTTCTTGCTGGAGGGTGGTGCGCGCAAGTGGTGGAGGTCTACCTCTGCACCTGGTGCGCGCAAGTGGTGGAGGTCTACCTCAGCGACAGGGTCGAGTTCTTTGGGCCGATTTCCGAGCCGCTTTCATGCTGCTTTACTTTCCGCCAGCTCTTCTGCAGACCAAGGCGATTGAGTTGATCAATCTGAAGCAGAGAAGTTTGTCTGTTGATGAGTATCAGCAGAAGTTCTTTGAGTTGCTTCCGTATGTTCCGCATGTCAGCGACAATGCTATGGCCAAGTATAACCATTTTCTTCAGGGCCTCAATCAGGAGATTTATGATCGGGTTGTTGTCTGCGATGATCCGACATCGTATGAGGGTCTTGTGAATCGTTGTCGCCAGGCTGAGGGCAGTTTGCTGTGAGGTCGAGCCATGCAGTCTGCTCGTCCTACTAGTTCTTTGGGTCCCCGCGCCCAAGCATTCAAGAAGGCTGGATCTACTTCTTCTTCCTCTGGATCTGGAGGAATTCACCATTTTGGGAAGAAGAAGGGCCCGTGTCAGCATTGCGGGAAGGATCATCCGACGGAGCGTTGTCGCAAGGTTGCAGGGTGCTTGTTACAAGTGCGGTGAGATGGGCCACATGAAGAGAGATTGTCCACAGACGGGCGGAGGATCAGGATCTGGTTCTCAGGCTTCAGTTCATCAGAGGCCACAACAGGGACAGTCTACTCAGGGTTCTAACCTCCGACCGCGTACTCAAGGGCAGGTCTTTGCTCTTAACCAGGATCAGGCGGCTGAGGAGAACGAGAGAGTTATCGCAGGTGTGTTTTTATTATGTGGATTACCTGCTTACGTTCTCATTGACACTGGTGCATCTCATTCATTCATATCTGCGAAATTTGCTAAGCGTCACAAGTTACCTTTCACTTCTTTGGACGTTGTGGTATCTGTTTCCACGCCGATGGGTCATTCGGTGCTAGCTAAACGTCTAGTTTTGGGTTGTCCTCTAGAGTTTGAGGGTAATGTTTTAACTGCTAATTTGATGATTCTTGTGATGGAGGATTTTGATTGCATTCTGGGAATAGATGTGCTGACTGTGTTTAGAGCTACTGTGGACTGTTATCAGAAGTTTGTGCAGTTTCGTCCAGTTAAGGGCGACAGTTGGTTTTTCTATGGAGAGGGAGCGCGACCCCCGATGCCTGTGGTTTCTGCTCTGAAAGCCTGTCGTGCTTTAGAGTCGGGCGGGGAAGGCTACCTTATCTATGCTATTGATTCGTCCGCAGATAGTGTCGGTATCAGTGACATTCCAGTGGTTTGCGATTTTCCGGATGTTTTTCCCGAGGAGATTCCTGGTTTTCCTCCCGTTCGGGAAGTGGATTTCGGCATTGATTTAGTGCTAGGCACGGCACCAATCTCTAGAGCTCCTTATCGTTTAGCTCCATCGGAGATGCAAGAATTGAAACAGCAGTTGCAGGATCTTCTTGACAAGGGGTATATTCGACCCAGTGTGTCCCCGTGGGGAGCACCAGTTCTTTTTGTCAAAAAGAAGGATGGTTCTATGCGGCTCTGCATAGATTATCGGCAGTTGAATCGTGCGACGATAAAGAATAAGTATCCGTTGCCACGGATTGATGATTTATTTGATCAACTGCAAGGTACCTCTGTGTATTCCAAGATTGATTTAAGGTCTGGTTATCATCAGCTTCGAGTTCATCAGGGAGATATATCGAAGACTGCATTCAGGACCCGGTATGGGCATTATGAGTTTCTGGTTATGCCTTTTGGGGTGACGAATGCACCAGCAGTTTTTATGGACCTGATGAATCGGGTATTTCGGGATTTCTTGGATAAGTTTGTTGTGGTGTTTATAGATGATATCTTAATCTATTCGCATGATCAGCAAGAACACGTACAACACTTAAGGATTATTTTACAGACACTTCGCGAGAATCAGCTTTATGCGAAGTTGAGTAAATGTGAGTTTTGGATTGACAGGGTTGTATTCCTTGGTCATGTCATTTCTAGCGAGGGAGTTTCAGTTGACCCAAGCAAGTTGGAAGCGGTATTGAACTGGTCGCGTCCGACGACAGTAGCCGAGATCCGCAGTTTTCTGGGATTGGCTGGGTATTATCGCCGTTTCATTGTCAACTTCTCTCAGATTGCTAAGCCACTCACTCAGCTCACTCGGAAAGATTTTTCATTTGAGTGGACATCAGAGTGCGAAGAGAGTTTCTTGGAACTTCGCAGACGTTTGACATCTGCGCCTGTTTTGGCTTTACCGTCTGGATCTGGTGGTTTCAGTGTTTACACCGATGCCTCTTTACAGGGACTAGGGTGTGTTCTGATGCAGAATGAGCATGTGATTGCTTATTCGTCGAGACAGTTAAAGCCTCATGAGGAAAACTATCCTGTTCATGATCTGGAATTAGCAGCGATCGTTTTTGCTTTGAAAATCTGGCGCCATTATCTGTATGGTGAGCGATTTGAGATCTTCACTGATCATAAGAGTTTGAAGTATCTGTTCACTCAGGCTGAGTTGAACATGCGTCAGCGTCGTTGGATGGATCTACTCAAGGATTACGATTGTGAGATCAAGTATCATCCAGGATCTGCGAATCTCACGGCCGATGCTCTTAGTCGCAAGGTGAGGTTATCTGCTCTTCAGACTTGTGCTGTATCTGGGATTATTCAGGATTTCTGTTCGATGGGATTCAATTGTAAGCATCGGAAGAGAACAGAGAGTATCCGTATAGCTACTATTTTGTCCGAGCCAGTTTTGTATTCTCGGATTAGAGATGCTCAGATGTCTGATTCTAAGGTTCAGAAATTACCTCGGTTGGCTGATAGAGATAATAATTCTGGATTCCACTATCAGTCCGAGGGTCTTTTGTGCTTATCTGGTCGTGTTGTTGTACCGGAAGATGACACTTTGAGGGAGGAGATTTTGTCCCAGGCTCATCGTAGCAAGTTGAGTGTTCATCCGGGGAGCAACAAGATGTATAAAGATTTGAGGACTCGATTTTGGTGGAAAGGTATGAAACGTAATGTTTATCAGTATGTCTCCAAGTGCCTAGTCTGTCAGCAGGTGAAGGCTGAGTATCGACGACCCGGAGGTTTGTTGCAGAATCTTCCTATTCCGGAGTGGAAGTGGGAGCATATCACGATGGACTTCGTGACTCACTTGCCTATGTCTGTGGGGAATAGAGATGCTATCTGGGTGGTAGTGGATCGACTTACTAAGTCTGCCCATTTTCTTCCGTATAACAGAGATTTCACTTTCGATCGGATGGCACGGTTGTACATTCAGGAGATTGTACGGTTTCATGGTGTGCCCGTGAGTATCGTTAGTGACAGAGATCCTCGATTTACGTCTAGATTTTGGGGCAGCTTTCAGCAAGCTTTGGGCACTACCTTGAGTTTGAGTACTGCATATCACCCAGAGACTGACGGTCAGTCAGAGAGGACTATTCGTACTCTTGAGGATATGTTGAGATCTTGTGTGATGGATTTCGGGCCAGCTTGGCAGGATCATCTGCCGCTGATAGAGTTTGCATACAACAACAGTTTTCATAGGATTATTGGTATGTCTCCGTTTGAAGCATTGTATGGTCGACGTTGTCGTACTCCTCTGTTCTGGGAAGAAGTCGGAGAACGACAGGTCGAGGGTCCAAAATTGATTCAGCAGGCCATGGACAAAGTTCTTGTGATCAAACAGCGGATTAAGACTGCTCAGGATCGACAAGCGAGTTATGCGAACACCAAGCGCAGACCTCTTCATTTTGATGCAGGCGAGAAAGTGTTTCTCAAGGTATCACCCTTTCGGAGGATTCTGAGATTTGGACTCAAGGGTAAGCTATCTCCGAGATTCATTGGTCCTTTTGAGATCTTAGAATGTGTGGGAGATTTGGCCTACAGATTAGCTTTGCCACCGTATCTGTCTAGTGTTCACAATGTGTTTCATGTGTCCTTGTTGAGACGATACGTAGCGGATGAGTCTCATGTTTTGCATCCGACAGAAGTTCAGCTGAATCCGGATTTGTCTTTTGTGGAAAGACCGGTTTCGATCTTAGACCGGAAGGATAAGGTACAGCGGAATAAGACTATTCCTCTTGTCTTAGTGCAGTGGCAGCGCCGAGGTACTGAAGAAGCTACTTGGGAACTAGAGAGTCGCATGCGGTCAGAGCATCCAGAGTTGTTCTAGTTGTAGTATTTTCAGTTATGATTGTAATTTCAGTTGTGCTTTCAGTTGTAATTCATTCTTAAGTTGAATGTATTGATGTTCAGAATTGTCATTCTTCAGACTCGATTTCGCGGACGAAATCCTTTTTAGAGGGGGAGAATGTAGTATCCCGATGCCTAATTTGAGTTAATTATTGGATTAATTATATTTCGGTGGGATCAGAAGGACCGAACAGAGTTCGGATCGTCCGAAGCGGGTTCGGATCGTCCGAAGAGGGTTCGAATCGTCCGAAGACAGGTGGCTGGACACGTGGAAGACATGCAGAGTTCGGATCGTCCGATCAGGGTTCGGATCGTCCGAAGACAGGTGTCTGGACACGTGGAAGACATGCAGGGTTCGGATCGTCCGATAAGGGTTCGGAAGGTCCGAAGTGTACAGTGGATCGGATCGTCCGAAGTGGATCGGATCGTCCGATCGTTGTCTATAAATAGAGGCGCGAGGCTTCATTTGTTACTCGCCAATTCCGAGTGTTCCAGAGCGTTTTAGTCGTTTCTGATGGGTTTCTAGTCTTTTCCCGAGGTTTAGGCACTAGCGGGGAGCTACTAGTCTTGTAGCGGAGCTGTGCTCTAGTTGGGAGCTAGCGGCATCAGTGGGCTGACTACGGACGCAGATTTGATTCTAGGACTGATTGCTAGGATCTACTGGTTTGAGGTACGAAAGTACTATCCGAGATAGCAGGATTGAGTATGCTTTACTATGTGTTGCATGTTTATATGTTGCATTATTATCTGTCATATGATGCATGGTTTATTATGCGGCATTTGCATAATCATGTTGAGCCTGATTATCTTTGAGATAGCCTGTTGAGAGGGTGCTCAGCCCTCGTTTGTTGTGGATGGTTGGACCCCGTTGGCCGACGTTGGTCAGGTCACCGGTATATCCACAGGTTTATTTTTGGTATGGGAGCCACCTCCTGGTGCGACGGCGCAGAGTGCTACATACCTTGACGTCATTTACCTGAGCAGTATTTCGATATACCCAGATCCTGGTATCCAGTACATTTTGCATACATGCATGTCATAGTCTTGTATACTCATGCTTTCGGTGCTGAGCGTTTTATGCTCACGTCCTCGGTTTATCTCTGTTTTGGACACCCTATTCGATGGGGCAGGTCTCAGGTTGGACGGTCCAGGAGGGAGTGGACAGGGAGCTGGCAGAGGTTGACTTGTAGTTGTCAGTATTTGTTCTTGAATTTAGTTCGATCTGGTTGTTTAAGTATTTTTGTACTTACAGATTCGATTGGGTTGTATTACTGTTTTTCCGCTGTTTATCTGATTCAGTTTTAATGTTAAATTTTGCATGCTTAAGTTCTGACTAGTAGGTGATTCTGGAATGGGTCACTACAATACAAGTCATGAGTTTAGGGGGAATGAAATACACCTTGGTGATTGTTGATGATTTTTCAAGATTTACTTGGGTTATCTTTCTCAAATCAAAAGACCAAACTGCTGCACAACTGATCAAGCTTTTCAGAAGACTTTTAAATGAAAAATCAGTTGGAATTGATCGAATCGGATCAGATAGAGGAACTGAATTTATCAATCAAACTCTTTCAAATTTTCTAGAAAATTCCGGAATCAAGCATGAGCTCTCAGCAGCTAGAAATCCTCAGCAAAATGGTGTAGCTGAGAGAAGAAATCGGACCCTTAAAGTAGCTGCTAGAACAATGCTTGCTGATTCTGGTATTTCTCAAAGGTTTTGGGCAGAGGCAGTAAACACTGCGTGTTATACTCAGAACAGATCAATGATTAATAAGAATCATATGAAAACACCATATGAGATCTGGCACGGAAGAAAAAGTATAATTACTTACTTCAAAATATTCGGTTGCAGATGTTTTATCCTTGATAATGGTAAAAATTATTTAAGAGTGTTTGATGCTAAATCTACAGAGGGAATATTTCTTGGATGCTCATCAGTTAGTATAGATTATAGAGTCTTCAACAAGAAAACCTTAAATGTTGAAGAATCTGCTCATGTTGATTTTGATGAAACTGAACTAACTAATAAGCCAACTGATCAAGTTGAGCTAGTTGATCGACTAACAGATATCAGTTTGGAGTATGATAATGAAGAAGACAATAATATTAATCAAAACACTCTTCAAACACCCGAACCAGAAGTGTCAGATCAATCAGTTGAACCAGAAGCCATTTCTAATGAACAGTTGATAGAGAAAACTGATGATATTCAGTTACCAACTGAAGAAATTGCTGATACAACAAATACTGAGTACAGATGGAGAAAATCACATCCACCTGAATTGGTAATAGGAAATCCATCTGATCCAGTAAGAACTCGCAACCAAATGCTAAATCTATTTATCTGTTCAGCTTTTGTTTCACAACTGGAACCAAATAAAACTGATGAAGCTCTTGCTGACCCTAACTGGGTAAATGCAATGCAAGAAGAGCTAAATCAGTTCACTCATAACAATGTCTGGAACTTAGTTCCAATACCAGTTTCAAAAACTGTTATAGGTACAAAATGGTTGTACAGGAACAAACTAAACGAGGATGGTTCAGTTGTGCGCAATAAAGCGAGACTAGTAGCACAAGGATACAGGCAAGAGGAAGGAATTGATTACGATGAAACATATGCACCAGTTGCAAGACTGGAAGCAATCAGAATATTCCTTGCATATGCTTCGTTCAAAAACTTCAAAGTCTATCAAATGGATGTCAAAAGCGCATTCCTAAATGGTCAACTACCAGAGCAAGTATATGTTGAACAACCCCCAGGTTTTGAAAATCACAACTTTCATAATCATGTATATCATTTGAACAAAGCCTTACATGGTCTTAAACAAGCTCCCAGAACTTGGTATGAAACACTTTCAAAATTCCTAACTGATCATGATTTTTCTGTTGGTTCAGTTGATAAGACATTGTTCAAATTCACTAAAAATGATCACATTTTATTAGTTCAAATTTATGTCGATGATATCATATTTGGGTCAACTAACCCCAAATTATGCGAAAAGTCTGCTAAGCTGATGCAGGATAAGTTTGAAATGAGCATGATGGGTGAACTGATCTTCTTTCTTGGACTGCAAGTAAAGCAACTGGAGACTGGTAGATTCATCAGTCAAACTAAATATACAAAGGAGCTGCTGAAGAAATTTGGCATCGAATCATGTTCCTCTGCAAATACTCCCATGAGCTCATCGGTAAAATTGGACACTGATCAAGGGGGAGTATCAGTTGAGGCGACAATATATCGAGGTTTAATAGGGTCATTATTATACCTAACTGCCAGTCGCCCTGATATTGTATTTACTGTGTGTATGTGTGCTAGATTTCAAGCAAATCCTAAGCAATCACACTTCTCAGCTGCTAAAAGAATTTTGAGATATCTTAAGGGCACACAAAATGTTGGGTTATGGTATTCTAAAGACTCTACTTTCAATTTAGTTGGATATTCAGATGCAGATTATGCAGGATGTAAGCTTGATCGCAAAAGCACAAGTGGATCTTGTCAGTTTCTAGGAGACATCCTGATCTCTTGGTTCAGTAAGAAGCAAACATCCATAGCTAACTCAACAACTGAAGCAGAATATCTTGCTGCTAGTAGTTGTTGTGCACAACTGATCTGGATCCAGCAACAACTAAAAGATTATGGAGTCAATACAAATAATTCACCTATATTTTGTGACAACACGAGTACAATTGCCATCACTTATAATCCAGTTCTTCACTCAAGGACAAAGCATATAGATGTCAGACACCACTTCATCAGAGATCATGCTTTGAAGAAGAACATTAAACTGGATTATATATCAACTGAAAAACAAGCAGCTGACATCTTCACCAAACTATTACCCGAGACTAAGTTTTCTTACTTTCGCAATATTCTTGGTTTAATTGATTTATCTTAAAATTATCACTAATGTTACTTTACTAACAGAATTATCAACAGAAAATAAGAACACAACAAATTGAAAATAATATTCCATTAAGAATACCACCGATCCCAATTTACAGAAGAAATCATAGAACCAACTGTATCTAACCATTCTCTAACCCAATCATTCATCTCATAAATTCGAATTCTAGAAAAAAGCCCTAGTTTTAGAAATCTTATCAATCACATGCCACTCCTTCCATAACATTGCTTCCAACAAACACTTGTCCTCAATCAAATTTGTAACATGCCTAACTTCAAAACGTTCAAGATATTTTCTTGCTGTTGCTGCTTGAGCACGAGTAGGAATTGCACCACTTCTACTCACCATCTGCAACTCATGAATCTTAGACCATGTTGACATCACTTTTCTGAAAACATAGTCTTCCATCCTTCTTTTCATCTCCTCTAAATGAGGATTCGATTGTTCAGTGACATGAATGTGTGTACTGCTGCATGCATCAGAGTCCGACATAATGAATTGTTATTGTTTCACATTCTATCATCTTATTTATAGACAAATAAAATTTAAATGCTGAAGGAACCGAAGAGACTCAAGTCAACCGAAACGTTTTTCTCATTTACCGAGACTTCTTAATTATCAGTTGATCACTATCAACTGATATCAGTTTGACATTGACTATTTAATGCTTAACCAATCATCAGATCATCTGTTTATAATCGTAATTCATATAATGAAATTTATTATTTGCAAGAAAAGGAAAAACAAAGATAAGCCAAAATAAATACTTCGTTCAACGATAAATGTTTGCTTGAACTACATTTTCATATTTTTCCTCTATATCATCTTTCCACATTCTCAACCAAACAGATAGAGATGAGGAAGATGTCTTGCAAAAGCTGTGAGAAAAATCTATGCGATTAAGTATCTCCAGTTCCTTTCGAAGCATCAGCTGATAGATATGACCATCTGTAAAGATGTCCACCCACACAGCTATATGCAAATCCTCTCGCACCTCTCTCAACTCTGCCATCAGTTTGGGAGTAGTAGTGTAATGCCCGGTTACTCGTACAAATGATTAGTAATACGTTTATGTCGTTTATTATATAGTTATTTAGCTCGTTAGATTTCACGTGATGATTGAGGTATCAATATTGAGATTGAACATGACTTTTATATCGTCCATGGTATATTGAGAATGAATATATGTTAAAATAGTGATAGTAAGATGTGTAGGTAGAAGTAGTGTTATGAAGTTGGTAGGAAATGAGATGCAAATATGGCAGTTTTTACGGGTTTTAGCATAATCATTTGAGTATTGATCCAAATTGTGTTAGGCCATAACCTTTAGAAAGCTAAGATGTAAGGTTACAACTTTCACGTTTTGGGTTTTGTCCAAATCATTGTGGAAGACAAGCCAAAAGCGCCCCGAAGTGGGTCGTGTGTATCGTCACTCTTACAATGACACATGTTGGGAGAATGGGCATAACATTTTACTCAGACCTCCAAATGACCTGAAACTAGTGGGAGATTCAAGCCAAGACATAGGGCTACAACTTTGTAGTTTACCATTTTTTCAGATTATGAACGTAAGAGCCATTTCTGAAGCGATCTTTGAGAGGGTTGTGCGCAGAGTGGCGCCCGAGCGGTAAGAAATTACCGCCCGCGCGCCAATGGTTCTGCATTTTTGGTTTCGGACAGAACATTCCGCGCTCGGGTGGTAGAAAATGACCGCCCGAGCGCCGCCTTATATATAAGAAGATAAGTTTCGAGTTTTTAAACCATTTCTTCAGTATTTTTCATTCCTTAACAGCAAAAGCTCGAGAGAAACCTACAGAAATCTTCCTTCAAAGCTCTCTTCTTCATTCCTTTCAAAGTTTCGAAGTTAGAACTTTGTTTCCCATCACAAGAACATCATATAGGTGTAAGTTTTCTTCTCTTTTAGTTGTTGCACATGTAGAGGAGTGATTTTCACCTAGTATACACATAGTGATGAGTTTATTGATGTATTTGACAGTATAGGAGCGAGAAACACCGTCTCAAACCAGTGTTCTTAAGCTTGGACTGTAAGTTGGCATGTTCTTGAAGTAATACATGAGTAATATTATGATTTCAAATACTTCCCATTGATTATTGCTATATGTACATTGTTAGTATCTTATTGATGAAAACATAGCACCATATTCCATTGTTATGTATTAAATATGTAAGAAACTCATGAATATTGATGATGGGTGCTATGTTATGAACATGAAAGGAAAAGGACTGATTTTTACATGATATAGAGCTTGTTGACATCATGGGTGGTTTTAAGTCCACCAAAGCTATTGGCCAATATATGTTCATGGGGCGTGGGGTTGCCATAGGTTGCTCCCTGACGTCCAACACAGTAGTAGCTATATAATAAAGCAAGCACGGTAGTACAGGTCAACTAATGAGGCTCAAGTACAAAAATGAACATTGAATATATGATACGGTATGACATGTTTTTAAGATTCATTGTTGATCACGACTTGATATGTATGTTCCTTCGATGCATATTGATACGTACAAGTGCCAACTTATTGAGTTTATAAACTCACGTAGCTCATGTATTACAGGATCAGGTAGTGAAGATGCGTAGGATGCCGGTTCGCCAATGGATGCTAGTGACGTGCCTCACCTCGACAAGAACCGGGCTTCTTATTGTATAGCTTCCGCATATGTATTATAATGAATTGAATGTCAGGGTTTGAAACAAGTTTTACAATGTTTATGTCTAGGGGTATGATGGTACAGAATATGTTTGTGTGTAAGAATACGATTATATATATATGGGTTGATGTTGTTGCTTGAGTTGAGTTTGTGTCTATGTATATATGAATGTTGTTGCTTGGTTTGGGCTTATACAAAATATAGGGACATCATGCCAAAATTTTTACAAACCGTCAAAGTGATGCCCCTTGTTTGATTTGATTCATAATATAGTTATATCATTCAAACCTTATTTTGATTATGGTAATTATGCTAAGTATAGAGTAAGGGTGTGACATTTTTATGGTATCAGAGCCCACGGTTCTTTGACAGGGAAGACACTGCACTTCATCCACATGGGGAACTCGGCAAGTAAGTATCTTCGTATTCCATAGTTTTGCTAAGTTATATGTCTATGTATCCTACATGTAGGTTAAGATAAGCAACGATGCCACCGAAACGTAAAGTACATGAAGGAGAGTCATCTAAGGGCAAGGCCCCAACAGTCGAAGGTGAGGGCAGTGCGCCACGACCGATAGATGAGTTCGCTCAATTACTCCAACAACAAGCAAAAGTCCATGGTGAACAAATCCAGCAGCTACTTGAGATGCAACGGACTACTCATGAACATGCACAAGCTCAAGCCATAGTACACAGACATGTGCCTGTTCAGAAAGACGTATATGATCGTTTTATACGTTTGAATCCTCCGGAATTCATGGGAAGTGATCGAGCAAAACTTGCACAGTGAATAGTCCCAAATTTTATTTTATAAATGAAAGCTCGATTTAAATATCGCAAGTGCACGATAGTCAAGTTATAATAAACGTAAGTGAATACGAGTATCAATCCACGAGGACTGCGTCACACTCTTTTTATTTTCAAGTAAAATTCCTTTAGCAACGATAGATTGATTTGATGATTGAACTAATGTAGAATAAACAAGTAAAATAATTAAAATGCAAAGGAAATGTGTTCAAGAACGCAATGATTAATTTGTATTAAAATCAAATGAGAAACGAATCTGTTGGGAATTTTCAGTTCACCTACCACTCGTGTTTAAATATTTACACTCGACTTTTAATCGTGCATTCGACGGAATTCCCTAGACTAATTAACATACTCTGTCGAGCTATACTAATACTAATCATAAACATGCAGTAATCAAGTATCCTCAATTATTTAACAGTTCAAGATTGCATTACGTTCTATGGAATCCACTAGCTTTCATCCGGGTGAATTATCGCTATCGACACGTATCCAATTCCGTATATCTACTAAAATTGTAAATCCGTGGTCTATGCTATTCGATCCTATTGTTAATTATTCTATCGAAATCATTAACAACATGAAATAATCAATGGAAATTAGCTAGGCTTCGATTGAAACAAGAAAGAACAATAGCATAAACAAATCACTAATAAAACCGTCGATAAATAATATTAAACAACGAGTACGAGGTAGGATCCCCTCAAATCCCAACAAATCTAGAGTTTAGCTACTAAAATTCATAATAAAAACCAACAACAATCTAAGAATTAAAAACTGAATAATGAAAATACTAAAGATGACGACGGATGACGGCCACGACGCGAGGAAATCTCGAGGTCTTCGAAATCTCCTTTGCTCCTAGCCTTTTCTCCAAGAAAATATGATGAAAACAATGATGTCCAACTGAAAAACGGCGCCCCTCTCGTGTCTTAGGTCTATGGTGTAGGATAGAGTCCATAAAAAGTGAAACAAATCTTTTCAAATCTCGTGCCTCGCTAGGGCGGTCAAAAGTGTCCGCCCTAGCGAGAGGTTCTCGCAGAAAATTCCTCGACCAACATGCTCGCTGGGGCGGTCACTTTTGACCGCCCTAGCGAGTCCTTCTCGATGCTTTGGCAAATATTCTCCCACTTTTTGGTTCAATTCCTACAAAATAACCACCAACTACACGAGATCAGTCATATGCTAAATAATACTAGAAAAATACTAAATTAAACTAAAACAAACAAATATGATGCATGAATGCGACTCAAAACCAACACTAAAAACACGTAAAAACGAGTCCTATCAACCCCCTCATACTAACCTTTTGCTCGCCCTCGAGTAAAATAGGTTAAAGCACGAGATACTAAACAAACTCAACAACCACAAAATTACTCAAACAAGAAATAACTAACACGAGTAAATGTCAATGGTGAGTTAACAACGTTTATGTTCATGCCTCAGTTTACTTTCCCACTACCAATCAAGTCAAATCGCAACCGAATACTCATTCTCATCTACACATAAATCTCGACACTAATTTGAACGTGTGTGTGTGTCATGATGGGTCTAGTCATTCGTACTTCAAATAGATCAATTAACAAATCATGCGAGTCACTCAATTAACACTTCAATACCAGTCTCACTAGCATGCATCCCCGTGTCCATTTATCACTAGCCATAAATTGAACTTTATTCAACTTCTAAGTGCAGATAAGGGTGTCGAAAAGAAGGAAAATAAGCTCAAGTGGCTAAAGGTTGGGAGTACACCTATAATTTTCATTGTGCAATCGTCAAGACTTTTCGTCTGACTTTCCTCGTCTCCTTACATCTCCAACTTTTAGCCTAGGAATAGAATTTCATTCCTTTTATTTCGGCTCCCCCCTCACCTTACATCTCCTTCTTTCTTCTCTCTTTTTTTTTTTTTTAAAATGCACAATTTTCACACATGTACTCCCTAGGCTAAGAATATAATACTTTGGATTACAGCTGGTTAGGAGTATGACATTTTAATTCAGTGCATTGGAAAGGAGGTAAATGTCAAGTTCAAGGCAAATCAAGTTTTCTCATTCAAGGTCCCAATTAGCGACTTATTTTCACGGGTTTACATGCTAAATCAACTCATAAATGGTGCCTTTCAAGTTAACCACACAAAACTTTCAAATTTCACCATTATTCTTGCAAAATTCTAGTCCCCACACATGTGTGCTCAAAAGGTTCAAATTTTGTACCAAAATTCATGCTTTAACAATCAAGAGTACCATTCACGAGGTGACCCAATCAATACGTTTGTAAACTATCAATTCAAATCATCATTGGCTCATAAAGATGTTTTCTCACCATAAACGACACCAAACAAAAGAAATGCAACGAAACTAAACCAATTAACTAAACAACCAAAACAATAACCAATTAACTAAACGGCCAAAACAATCTACCCCCCCTCATACTAGAGTTGTGCAATGCCCTCAGTGCACAAAACGAAACAAACACTAAAAACCAAAAAAAAAAACTCATGAATGCAAATGCAATGACAGAATAAAAAGAAAGGGGAAACAGTAAACTCCCCTGGTCAGAAATCATCCTCCTCGTCATGCTCAGGCGGTGCAACTCCCTCGTCAGCTGCTGGGGGTATAGGATAATGGTACTGAAACTGGAAGGGTGGCGGGTATGCGGGTGCAGGTGGTCGTCCGGACGTGTCGATGCCCAAATGAGTGGAGATCCCTTGCACCAAGTACTCGATGTTCTGAATATGAGCTTGATTAACGGCCTGATACTCAGTCTGATAAGTGGCCCAAGTGCCCAATTCGTTGATGCGATCTCGCATGGCACGGCGGCGTGGCTGCGGAGGTGGTGGTGCATGTCCTAAGGCCGGAGGTGGTTGAGCTGCTCTCCCATAATCGAAAAATACCTCCTCGGGCAGCTCAGCCTGCCTTTTCTCCCTCTTGGATCGATAAAGAGACTCATCAATGGCTCTCATCGGTGGTAGCCACTCATCATCATCGGCAAATATCACCCCCGCTCGGGCACATAGCTCAGTCACGATCGTCGGAAAGTAAAACGCCAAATTGCTGTTGTTTATACACATGTTGAGCTGTCCAAAGATGAGTCTGCCCACATCAATCACCATCCCAGTATAGATGGCATACAGAACAACCGCCCGCTCACGCTGCACGTCACTCGTATGACCGACCGGCATCAATCTCTTAGATAAAAACGCATACCACATTGCCGCGTCCACTTTCAAGAATTTTTCAAGAAAAACCGTATACGTCCCCGGTTGTTTCCACGTGGTGCCCGGATAACAGAGTGTGCGAATAATCAAATCATAATCCGGGTTAAGCACCCACGCCTGAAACACCGAATCATCAACCGACTGTAAACCCAACATGTCATTGATCGTATGGGAATCATACGGGACTAGACGTCCCCTCACAAATGCCTTATGCTCATTCCCCTCCGGAGCGTTGGCATAGAATTCACGCACAACCGGAACCACTGCTGCGTTCGGTTGTGCCTCAAAGGCAGTCCACCCTCTTCCTGCTACTAGGAACTCCTCAAAGTGATCGATAAAACACGAGCTAAATCCTCGCTCAGTGATTGGTTTCCTATGTATTCTAGCATTTTCATATCTCTCCCTAGCATTATCATTCACAAACATAGACGGAGTAGATCGAGAACTAGAGGCACCACGAGTTACCTTAGATCTTTTGGGTGCCATGTGTGGAGTGGAGTGCACAAAATATCCAACTGCCGGAAAATTGTTGAAGGTCGCCGGAGAAGCTCACCGGAATTTGTGGAAGATGACCGGAGCAGAATATCTTGTAATCTAAGTGCTTCCTTGTGGAAAGTATGGACCAAGATGGAGTCTTTGCCCTGAAAAATCAACAAAGAAGAAGGATTAAGCACAAAAGATGGAGGGGGCGCCGATTATTTGAGAGGAAAGGGGTAGGGTTCGAAGTGGGGAAGAAAGGGGAAGGGGAAAGGTTTTTATATCTGCGCGACTCGCTAGGGCGGTCAAAAGTGTCTGCCCTAGCGAGTGGTTTTCGGTGACAGACTATTTGAAAAATATGAGGGCTCGCTGGGGCGGTCAGTTTTGACCGCCCCAGCGAGGGGTTCTCGCCGAAAACTTATTTGAAAAATATGAGTGCTCGCTGGGGCGGTCACTTTGTACCGCCCTAGCGAGTAGTTCTCGCCAGTAAAACCAATTTTAAAAAATTTCGCTCGTTGGGGCGGTCAAAAGTGACCGCCCTAGCGAGGCGTTTTCGGTGGCTATGTTTTTGGAAAAAAAACGAGGGCTCGCTGGGGCGGTCGGTTTTGACCGCCCTAGCGAGACACTCTCGATAACCAAGAAATAAATAAAAAAAATAAAAACAATGAATGCCATGCCATGCAACTACCTAAATGCAAATGATGCGATTAAGGAATAAGGGAAAAAGATAAACTCAACATAGGGAGTAGAAGTAGTTCTCAATTTACAGTCTAGAGCTCGACTTTTCACCATGTCCTCAATGACTGTCATGGAGCCGAGTGACCCCAATTTGTGGCTCAATTGTGCCACCGATATAGTGCTTCAATCGTTTAGCGTTCACAGTGAACGTCCCTTCCTTTCCATCATGCAACACCACTGCACCTGATGGGAACACCTTGGTTATAGTGAAAGGTCCTGACCACCTTGACTTTAGCTTGCCCGGAAAGAGTCGTAAGCGAGAATTGTATAACAACACCGCTTCACCCACTTTGAATTCCCTTCTTATGATGCGTTTATCATGGGCTCGTTTGGTGCGTTCCTTGTAAGATAGTGCCAGATCATAAGCGTGTCCTCGAAACTCATCCAACTGATTCAACTGCAGACATCGTTTCTCACCTGCAAGAGCAAAATCAAAGTTTAGTGCTTTGGTCGCCCAATATGCTCTATGCTCTAATTCTACTGGTAGATGACATGCTTTACCAAAAAGTAACCTATATGGTGTAGTGCCTATAGGTGTTTTAAAAGCAGTACGATAAGCCCACAAAGCATCATCTAACCGAATGGACCAGTCCTTCCTATTCACATTGACCGTCTTCTCTAGAACCCTCTTAATCTCTCGATTGGACACTTCAACTTGTCCACTAGTTTGGGGATGGTATGGAGTGAAAACCTTGTGGGTGACACCATATTTGCCCAACAGTTTATCAAAAATTTTGTTGCAAAAATGGGTGCCACAATCACTTATGATTGCACGTGGTGCACCAAATCGATTAAAAATATGTTTCTTCAAAAATTTTAACACCACTTGTTCATCATTAGTGGCACAAGCCTCCGCCTCCACCCATTTCGATACATACTCCACGGCCACCAAAATAAATTTCTTTGTAAAAGATGCAGGAAAAGGACCCATAAAATCAATCCCCCACACATCAAATATCTCACACTCAACAATATTATTTAAGGGCATCTCATGACGGTTGGAAATATTACATGTGCGTTGGCATCTATCACAATTGAGAACATACAAACGAGCATCCTTAAAAAGGGTTGGCCAATAGAAGCCACATTCAAGTACCTTAGATGCCGTCCGTATGGGTCCAAAGTGACCACCTACCTCACGGTCATGACAATGGTTCAGAATTTGATTGGTTTCCTCCTCCGCCACACATCTTCTTATCATAGAATCTGCACAGATCTTAAACAAAAACGGTTCCTCCCAAAAATAATATTTCACGTCTGAAAAGAATTTCTTTCTTTGGTGAAACAATAAATTAGGTGGAGGTGTGCCAGTGACAAGAAAATTTGCAAAATCGGAATACCAAGGGTACGCATTTACCTCAAGCAATTGTTCATCAGGAAACCAGTCATCTATATCATCATCACTGCCCTTAATTCTAACATGCTCAAGCCTAGATAGGTGGTCAGCAACTACATTTTCCACACCCTTTTTATCTCGAATCTCGAGATCAAATTCTTGCAGTAACTAAATCCACCTAATTAACCTAGGTTTCGCATCCTTCTTAGCAAGCAAGTATTTCAGGGCAGAATGATCTGTATACACGGTTACTTTAGACAGAACAAGGTATGAATGAAATTTGTCGAAAGCAAATACTATAGCAAGCAATTCTTTTTCCGTAGTAGCGTAATTCAATTGAGCATCATTTAAAGTCTTACTTGCATAGTAGATGGTATGAAATACCTTGTTCTTCCTTTGACCCAGCACCGCACCCACAGCTGTATCACTAGCATCGCACATCACTTCAAACGGTAACTCCGAATCAGGGCCAGTCAGAACAGGTGCTGTCACCAAGCTTTCCTTGAGTATCTCGAATGCCTGCAGACAAGTAGAATCAAAATTAAATTCAGCATCTTTCATCAACAAAGAGGATAAAGGTTTAGCAATTTTGAAAAAATATTTAATGAAACGCCTATAAAAACCGGCATGCCCTAGGAAACTTCTAACTCCTTTTATTGATGAAGGTGGGGGTAAGTTTTTGATTACCTCCACCTTGGCTTTGTCGACCTCAATTCCATTCTCCGATACCTTGTGTCCTAACACAATCCTCTCTTGAACCATAAAATGACACTTCTCCCAATTTAACACCAAATTGCTCTCCTCACATCTAACTAACACCGAGTTCAAATTCTCTAAACATTCATTAAATGAGGAGCCAAAAATAGATAAGTCATCCATAAAGATTTCAAGGAAATTTTCAGTCATGTCATGAAAGATAGCGGTCATGCATCTTTGAAATGTTGCAGGTGCATTGCACAAACCAAAGGACATACGTCTAAACGCAAAAGTACCATAAGGGCAAGTGAAAGTAGTTTTCTCTTGGTCCTCAGGTGCAATTGTGATTTGATTGTATCCCGAATATCCATCTAAAAAGCAATAAAATTCATGACCTGCTAGTCGTTCAATCATTTGATCGATAAATGGCAAAGGGAAGTGATCTTTACGGGTTGCATCATTCAACTTCCTATAATCTATGCACACACGCCAACCCGTAATAGTTCGAGTGGGAATCAACTCATTTTTTTCATTAGTAATAACAGTAATCCCACCCTTTTTAGGTACACATTGTACATGACTTACCCACGCACTATCAGAGATATGATAGATAATACCAGCATCCAGAAGTTTGATTGTTTCAGCTTTTACTACCTCTTGCATCTTTGGATTGAGTCTCCTTTGTGGTTGTGCTAGAGGTGATTATTTATCTTCCATCAGAATTTTATGCATGCAGATCGAAGGACTTATCCCTTTTATGTCCGAAACTTTCCAAGCGAATGCTCCTCTATGCTTTTTAAGGACTCCCAAGAGCTTACTCTCCATATCATCTGTCAAAGAAGAGGAAATAATAACAGGCAGTTTATTATCTTCTCCTAAATATACGTACTTGAGATGTGGAGATAGTGGTTTGAGCTCCAAAGTAGGTGGCTCCTCTAGGCTTGACTTTTGAGGCATTAAATCTTTTCTGTCTCCCAATTCCTCTAGTCTAAGCCTCACTTGCTTTCTCCAAGGTGGAATGGCATTCAAATGAGCTACCATTTCCATCTTTTCTTCGTCTAGCTCGTCCTCCTGCTTTTTCAGTAGTGAGAGTGGCCTCCAATGGTTCTTTCAATCCATCCTGCACAAAATCACAAACAAGAGAATCCAAGACATCAATACGAAAGCAACTATCATTGTGCATTGTGTGCTTGAGAGTATTGAAAACATCAAAAATAATTTCTTCTTCTCCAACTCTCAGTCTCAATTTCCCCTCCTCAACATCAATCAGTGCTTTCTCTGTAGCCAGAAACGGTCTCCCTAGGATTAAAGGCATCTCTAAATCTTCCTCCATGTCAAGTACCACAAAGTCTGCAGGAAAAATAAACTTATCCACTTTCACCAGAACATATCTTCGACAATCCCACGTGGATACTTGACAGATCTGTCAGCCAGCTGCAACGACATCCTAGTTGGCTTGGGCTCGCCTAATCCCAGTCTCCCAAACACAGAAAAAGGCATCAGATTAATACTCGCACTAAGATCACATAGAGCTTTATGAAAATTAATGTCACCAATAATGCAAGGTATAGAGAAACTCCCTGGATCTTTTTTCTTAGGAGGCATCTTGTTTTGAACTAAAGCAGAGCAATTTTCGGTCAAATTCACCGTCATATGATCTTCTAGCTTCCGCTTTTTCGCTAACATATCTTTCAAGAATTTTGCATAACTTGGCATATTCAATAAAGCATCAGCAAAAGGAATGTTAATATGCAATTTTTTAAATATCTCAAGAAATTTACCAAACTGTGCATCTAATTTAGCTTTCTTCATTGCTGCAGGAAAAGGTGGAGGGATAACAATTTTATTTTGTGCAATAGGTGTAGATGTAGAGTTAGAAGACTTACCTCCTCGAGTTTCCACCTCATCCTCACCGTGCTTGGTCTTTTCCTCATTAGACTCGAGTGCTTTTCTACTACGCAATTCCACAGCCTTCACATGTTCTCTTGGGTTAGTTTTCGTGTTGCTTGGCAAAGCTCCTTGCTCCCTATTAGCAATCAACTTAGCCAATTGTCCGATTTGATTCTCTAACCCCTTTATGGATGCATCTTGATTCTGAAATCTCGTCTCTGTTGCAGAAATGAATTTAGTCATCATTTGCTCTAAATTGGACTTCTCCTCCCGAGGCGGCTCTGGCTTGAATCCTTGGTGCATCCCATATGGTGGACCTCTTTGTTGGAGATTTTGGTTATTTTGATCTCCCCACGAAAAGTTTGGGTGGTTCCTCCATCCCGGATTATATGTATTCGAATAAGGGTCATTTCTGGGACAGTTCTGGAATCCCACTTGTTTTACCGATGCTCCCTCAGGTACATAGAATGGATTGCCATCTTGGCAATCCTGCACGTCATGCTCACCCCTACATTTGTCACAGAAAATTTCTTGCAGATGCATAGCCGACCCACTCATGCTCATCCCATCAATCTTTTTATTCAACGCCTCTAACTGTGCTGAAACCGCAGACAAATCATTAACTTGATGAACTCCAGCACCTCGTCTCTGCCTATCAAACTGAGGATGATAGCTACTCGCAGCCATCTCCTCCAATAACTCATATCCTTCCTCAGCCGTCTTTCTCAGTAAGTTACCACATGCAGCAGCATCTATCATAGTACGGTTAGGAGTAATCAGACCATAGTAGAAAGTTTGAACAACTAACCCAAGCGGTAGCTCATGGTGTGGACATCTCCTCAACAAGTCCTTGTAGCGCTCCCATGCCTCGTAAAGTGACTCGTTCTCATATTGAGCAAAGGTAGTAATGTCGGCTCTAAGCTTCATAGTCTTCGACGGAGGAAAGTACTTGATCAGGAATGCCTTTGCCATATCCTCCCATGTAGTGATAGACCCTACAGGCAAACAGTTTAACCACGACTTAGCTTTATCTCTCAGTGAAAATGGAAATAAGCGCAAACGAACAGCATCATCAGACACGCCATTAAACTTAAAAGTATCACAAATTTCAAGAAAGTCAGTTATATGAGAATTAGGGTCGTCAAGTGCACTTCCCCCAAATTGAACAGTGTTCTGAATCATCTGGATGATAGCTGGCTTGATCTCAAACTGATTAGCTCGGATGACTGGTCTTACGATGCTTGGACGTGCTCCATCAAGAGACGGTTGTGCATAATCCAACATTGGAATGCGACGTGATATCTCAACTTGTCTATTGTCACGCTGTTCCTCTCCACGTTCTTGCTCGTGTCTTTCCATCTGTTCTTTGAGTCTTTGTTGTTGTCTTCGACGTCTAGCTGTACGTTCAATCTCGGGGTCAAAAAGCTCAAGCTTAAACTCGAGTGATCTTCGCATGCACCACAAGAAATTTGTATGGGACGAAGCATGTGATAGCAGTTTCCAAGAGTTAAAGGCAAAATTGATTTCAGCACCGGTCCTTGCTATTCCAGAAGGATCAGGAGATTTTGTAGTGTACAGTGATGCTTCGAAACAAGGTTTAGGAGCAGTTTTAATGCAACACGGGAAGGTGATTGCTTATGCCTCTAGGCAATTGAAAGAATATGAAAAGAACTATACCACACATGATTTAGAACTGGCAGCAGTGGTATTTGCGTTAAAAATTTGGGGCCATTACCTGTATGGTGAACGGTGTGAAATATATACGGACCACAAGAGTTTGAAATATTTATTCACACAAAAAGAATTGAATATGCGACAACGACGTTGGTTGGAATTGGTGAAGGATTATGATTGTGTAATTAATTATCATCCGGGCAAAGCCAATGTTGTTGCAGATGCGTTAAGTCGAAAGTCCAGTTCTATTGCTGCAATGCTAGTACAAGAACAAATCTTATGGTATTTACAGAATTTGAAGATTGATGTTATGCCAAAGGGAACTGCAATCCAATTATCATCTCTCATGGTTCGACCAACACTTGCAGACAGGATCAAGGTCGAACAAAATGCAGATAATGAATTCCAGCAATTGAGACAGCGAGATGAGAATAAAGGACATACGAACTTTGAATTGAATGGGGAAGAAATATGGACATATCGAGGGAGATTGTGTGTGCCAAAACCAGGAACTATCAGAACCGACATTCTTATTGATGCTCATGCTACTCCTTATTCGATCCATCCAGGAGGCACAAAAATGTACAAGGATTTGAAACCATTATTTTGGTGGCCAGGTATGAAAAAGGACATTGCTCAATTTGTTGCACAATGTCTTACTTGTCAACAGGTCAAAATTGAACATCAAAGACCAGTAAGACTTCAGAAACCACTACCCATTCCTGAGTGGAAATGGGAACACATCACGATAAATTTCATCCTTGGTTTGCCAAGGACACAAAGAGGATTCAATGCTATATGGGTTATTGTGGATCGACTTACGAAATCAACTCACTTTCTTCCGGTGAAGACCACATACACGATGAATCAATATGCTGAAGAATACATCAAAGAGATAGTGAGGCTTCATGGCATCCCAGTGTCCATTGTATCAGATAGAGATCCCAAATTTACATCTGCATTTTGGAAAAGTTTGTATCATGCTATCGGAACTCGATTGTCATTCAGCACAGCATTCCACCCTCAAACTGATGGACAATCAGAACGAGTGAATCAGATCTCAGAAGATATGTTGAGGGCCTGTACTATTGATTTTCCATGCAGTTGGGACAGTAAACTACCGTTGGCTGAATTCACATATAACAATAGTTATCAGTCAAGTATTGGAATGGCACCATATACTGCATTATCTGTTAGAAAATGTCGCTCTCTAGTACATTGGGATGAAGTCGGAGAAAGAAAATTATTAGGCCCTGAATTGGTACAACAGACAACAGAGTTAGTAACCAAGATCAGAGAAAGGATGCACACTGCCCAGAGCCGACAGAAAAGCTATGCTGATGTGCGACGTCGTCGATTGGAATTCCAATTTGGTGACCACGTATTTGTAAAAATATCACCATTGAAGGGCATTTTTCGTTTTGGTAAGAAGGGAAAGTTGAATCCCAGATTTATCGGTCCATTTGAAATCTTGGAAAGAATAGGAGATAGAGCCTACCGAGTTGCTTTACCACCGAACTTGTCAAACGTTCATAATGTTTTTCACGTTTCCTTGCTACGAAAATATTTGGCCAATCCTTCTCACGTTCTTCATTATGAACCATTGGAGCTTGCATCGAATCTCTCATATGAAGAACGACCGGTCCAAATCCTCGATAGGAAATCAAAAGTGTTACGAGGCAAAGAAATACCCTTGATGAAACTACTATGGCGCAACCATGCAATTGAAGAAGCAACTTGGGAGCGAGAAGACGAGATCCAACATAGATATCCTGAACTATATGGTACGTCAAATTTCGAGGACGAAATTCTTTGAAGGAGGGGAGAATTTTAATGCCCGATTACTCGTACAAATGATTAGTAATACGTTTATGTCGTTTATTATGTAGTTATTTAGCTCGTTAGATTTCACGTGATGATTGAGGTATCAATATTGAGATTGAACATGACTTTTATATCGTCCATGGTATATTGAGAATGAATATGTGTTAAAATAGTGATAGTAAGATGTGTAGGTAGAAGTAGTGTTATGAAGTTGGTAGGAAATGAGATTCAAATATGGCAGTTTTTACGGGTTTTAGCATAATCATTTGAGTATTGATCCAAATTGTGTTAGGAAATAACCTTTAGAAAGCTAAGATGTAAGGTTACAACTTTCACGTTTTGGGTTTTGTCCAAATCATTGTGGAAGACAAGCCAAAAGCACCCCGAAGTGGGTCGTGTGTATCGTCACTCCTACAATGACACATGTTGGGAGAATGGGCATAACTTTTTACTCAGACCTCCAAATGACCTGAAACTAGTGGGAGATTCAATCCAAGACATAGGGCTACAACTTTGTAGTTTACCATTTTTTCAGATTATGAACGGAAGAGCCATTTCTGAAGCGATCTTTGAGAGGGTTGTGCGCAGAGTGGCGCCCGAGCGGTAAGAAATTACCGCCCGAGCGCCAATGGTTCTGCATTTTTTGTTTCGGACATAACATTCCGCGCTCGGGAGGTAGAAAATGACCGCCCGAGCGCCGCCTTATATATAAAAAGATAAGTTTCGAGTTTTTAAACCATTTCTTCAGTATTTTTCATTCCTTAACAGCAAAAGCTCGAGAGAAACCTACAGAAATCTTCCTTCAAAGCTCTCTTCTTCATTCCTTTCAAAGTTTCGAAGTTAGAACTTTGTTCCCCATCACAAGAACATCATATAGGTGTAAGTTTTCTTCTCTTTTAGTTGTTGCACATCTAGAGGAGTGATTTTCACCTAGTATACACATAGTGATGAGTTTATTGATGTATTTGACAGTATAGGAGAGAGAAACACCGTCTCAAACCAGTGTTCTTAAGCTTGGACTGTAAGTTGGCATGTTCTTGAAGTAATACATGAGTAATATTATGATTTCAAATACTTCCCATTGATTATTGCTATATGTACATTGTTAGTATCTTATTGATGAAAACATAGCACCATATTCCATTGTTATGTATTAAATATGTAAGAAACTCATGAATATTGATGATGGGTGCTGTGTTATGAACATGAACATGAACATGAAAGGAAAAGGACTGATTTTTACATGATATAGAGCTTGTTGACATCATGGGTGGTTTTAATTCCACCAAAGCTATTGGCCAATATATGTTCATGGGGCGTGGGGTTGCCAAAGGTTTCTCCCTGACGTCCAACACAGTAGTAGCTATATAATAAAACAAGCACGGTAGTACAGGTCAACTAATGAGGCTCAAGTACAAAAATGAACATTGAATATATGCTACGGTATGAAATGTTTTTAAGATTCATTGTTGATCACGACTTGATATGTATGTTCCTTCGATGTATATTGATACGTACAAGTGCCAACTTATTGAGTTTATAAACTCACGTAGCTCATGTATTACAGGATCAGGTAGTGAAGATGCATAGGATTCCGGTTCGCCAATGGATGCTAGTGACGTGCCTCACCTCGACAAGAACCGGGCTTCTTATTGTATAGCTTCCGCATATGTATTATAATGAATTGAATGTTAGGGTTTGAAACAAGTTTTACAATGTTTATGTCTAGGGGTATGATGGTACAGAATATGTTTGTGTGTAAGAATACGATTATATATATATGGGTTGATGTTGTTGCTTGAGTTGAGTTTGTGTCTATGTATATATGAATGTTGTTGCTTGGTTTGGGATTATACAAAATATAGGGACATCATGCCAAAATTTTTACAAACCGTCAATGTGATGCCCCTTGTTTGATTTGATTCATATTATAGTTATATCATTCAAACCTTATTTTGATTATGGTAATTATGCTAAGTATAGAGTAAGGGTGTGACAAGTAGCCTCTCCAGAATTATACAGGAATGCAAGCTCCGGTAACTTTTCCTAGTAGGGAAGACTTGTGTAGAAGACTTCGTCTTCTATAGCATCCTTTCTAGCTTCCAGAGAAAAAGGAGAATCACTCGAACTACTCGCATCTGCCATTTTTCTCGTCTTGAATTTTTTTTACTAATATGACTTAAACTATCCGTGTTATCTCTATTTATAGCAGAATATCAAGGAAGCTGAAGGGTCATCAACATTTCATCAAATGATAATTTTTCTAATCTTTAAATTTATTCGCTTTAATTATTTTATGCACTAATTAAGGGGGAATAATGGTTTTAAGAAGTTAACTGAGAAGACAAATGTTAGTAAACTCTCAACTGAAAGGACACAGTTTTACAACTGATCGTTCAGTTGGGAATTTCACTAATCTTCTCATATAAGTTAACTAATTAAAACAAATTATATTACAAATCAAGTTACGTGACTGTCTACTATCTAATGATGAATCTAATTTTGAAAACGTGGAAACATTTTAACCATTTAAACTGAACACACGCTTATAGCACACGTACACACGTCTTTATTCAAAATTTTTAATGGAATGACACGAGTCCCGAATTTAAACAGTCACGAACAACTGTACTAAGCCCGCTTCAATTCAGTTTTTCTTTTCTATGCGTACATCATCTCAGAAAAAATTCATACATTACGAGCTTATATTTCGCAAAATTTCGGGTTTCCTTACTCTCAACAATGGCAAATCAGATCCCTGCTTATATGATGAATGCCATGGCCATTGATTTTGACTCAGTTCTATCAATTCAAGAAGCTGATGTTACGAACGTTTTTCGGAAAATTGAAAATGCTGGTCTCAGGATGTTATTGGGACAATCTTCGCAGGAGATATACACCAAGGAAGTAAATGAGTTCTATCTGAAAGGGTATGTCACTGTTGATGGAAGTATCTCTATAACTATCAATAATCAGCTGTTGATCCTAACTGAAGAGACTTTTGGAGAAATCTTCTCCTTGCCAACTGACGGGTACGCAAACTTTTCTGAAGTTAAAACATCTGATATTGAGGAGATGTAATCTTTACTGTCTGATGATGGACGGAAAAAAATCAAAGTTTCCGATCCAAAGAAAGAACTGAAATCAGAAATTCAATTATTGGCTGATATTGTGGCAAATGGCATATTGGCTAAGGCAGGATCTTATGCTGCCCTTACTCTTGAAAAATTTCAATTGATGACCATCATAATGGGAGGAAAGAAAGCTAACTGGAGGCATATTATTTTCAAAATTCTGAAGAATATGCTTAAATCTGCAAAACAATCAAGAGGCTATGCCATTCCAATCAGTTATCTCTTCAAAATTAAGGGATTGGTAGCTGACAATGCTGGAAAATCATCCAAGTTCAAAATATTCACTGCAAAGAACATCTTACCTCTAAAGACCAAACCAGATATTTCTTCCAAACAGTCTACTCCAACACCAGTTAAAAAGGCCAAAAACTTGGCTCAATGGATGACTGCAAAACGAAAACTGATTATCAGTGAATCAGATTCAGAGAAAACTCCTTCTCCTAAACTTGTCAAGATACTAAGGACGCAAAGAACCAAACCAATAACAACAGTTGAATTCATCCCAACTGATAAATTATTAAAATCAAACGCTGAACAGCCAATACCAGCTGTTCCCTTGAAAGCAATCTCAGCTGAGCATTCAACTGAAGGACAATCAACTTTGCTCTCCACACTGTCAAAGATGAAAGACACCGAATCTAGTGATAAGACCAGACTTGCTGGAGTAAAAGCTCCACGTATTCAAATCACTCGTCATACTTCTTTACCTTTTCCTAGACCAACTGGAGTTGTACTCAGAGAAAGGATTGATGCTACTACATCTGGATTGCCATCCCTCACATTCTAACTGATTCCAAGGGCAAGGGTAAAATTCAAGAGGAACCTCGACCTACAAATTCCATTCAAACTCATTTTGATCTGATTTGGCAAGAGGTAAATCACTTCGCTGAAGAAAAACTTAAAGTTTTTGAAGAATGGATGAACTTCAGAGTTCATGTTTTTGCCAAGAACCTACTCAAAAAATCTAAGCTAAAAAGATTCATTGCTCTGGAAAGAGCAGTGCTAAAGATGGTCAAGGCTTCTTCAATTCATCAAGCTTTGCCGAGGAAGAAGTATTTCTTTGATCTCTCAAGAGAAAAGAAGCTGCAGAAAGTTGTTGCTGAGCTTGGGCAAAATTACAACCCTATCAGTCCCACTGCATACAATGATAGAGCTGTGTTCACCCAACTGGACACAGATCTCAGAAATCTACAAAATGAAATTAAATTTTGGGAACAGGATCAGGAATTGGTTCTTCCTGACATATCCTTAAATTCAAAAGAAGAAAAAGATTCACCCTCCTCCCAACAGAAAGAGTCATCTTCACAACCGGCTGCTGAAGAGCCAGCTCAAGACGTGCCTCAATCTTCTCAGGTTGAACATCAACTGTATTCAGAAACTGAACTATCTTTTGCAAACATTGATGAAATCATTCAGGCTGTAGCTCTGGAAGCTCAGCTAGAAGAAATGCATTCTGACTCAGTTGCTCCGTTAACTGAAGAACCAGAACAAGAAATTCAGTCACCATCTAAAGAAATAGTTGAACCACTTGCTGATGAAGAACCAGTCTCAGATTCAATACAAGAACAACAAGAAGCACAAGTTCAGCCAGAAATCTATGCTGAACAAGTTACTCAAACTAATGAACTAGAAAAATCTCCAAGTCAAGCAGTTGCTGAAAATGTGAAGAGTCAATTGATCATTCAAACAAAAGAATCAGAACCAAGTTCAGTAAACTCTCAACAAGAGACACCAATGGAAACTGAACTAGTGTTATCAGCTGACCAAACTATTTCAACTGATGTGTCAATAGATTCCCAAGATCATCCTTTAAAGGCACCAATTTTGGCTTCATCAGATTCTGTTATTCTTCCAGGCAGTTCATCCACTGATCAAAATCCACTCTCTCCACCTCAAATTTCAGAAGACATTGCCGCACCAATCACTTCAGTTCAGAATGTTGCGAAAACAGTAGCAACTAACCAAGAGTTGGTTATATTTGATCAATCCACAAGACAACCTGAATCTTCTTATCAGTCACCTCCTCCTCAATCCACAGACATGGATCTTGTTCTTGAATAAATTAAAAAATATGCAGCACAATATGCAACAGATAATTACTGAGATCAAGAAGATTCAATCTACACAATTATCTCACACTGTCAAATTGGATTCTTCAATTGAATGTGACTCTACAAAACTGAAAGCAATTCAAGCAAACATGGATTCTCTCACCAAAACTGCAGATGAGGTGAAGAAAGGTCTAGCTCAAAGCCTATTTACAACTCAAGACATAGTTAGTCAACGAGTTCAACGATTGGAAACTTTTGTTTCTAATAAAATGGAATTGTTGCAGACCTGTTTACAAACTGCTGTCTCAAATATCTCAGCAAATGTCAAAATTCTTTCAACTGATGTTCGAAAATTATCTGAGAAGATGGAGTTGTTTGACAAAAAGGGGGAAGAAATCAAAGGAATGCTAGAATAACAGAAGAAATTCTCGTTTCAGTAGCCGTTTTCACTGTAGTCATCAAGTTACTGATTCAGT
Source organism: Primulina eburnea (assembly GCF_022965805.1). Taxonomy (NCBI): domain Eukaryota; kingdom Viridiplantae; phylum Streptophyta; class Magnoliopsida; order Lamiales; family Gesneriaceae; genus Primulina; species Primulina eburnea. The sequence continues at coordinate 17,960,834 of NC_133117.1, forward strand.
TGATCAGTTTCTTATTTTATCTACAAAGATTCCAATCAATCATTCAGTTACTTAGTTTTGTCAAACACCATAAAGGGGGAAATTGTTGGAAACAAAATTCTGGAGTTTGACAAACTAATCAACCAACTGAAAATACGAACCAACTGATCGAGCAAACTGAACTCAGCAGCTGGACTTAATAACTAAAATCAACTGATTGATCAGTTGGAAACTGAAAATTTGATATATTCAATCGGATGCTAAGCACTCTTAAACTGAATGTGTCTCGGGAAAGAACAATCAACCTTCAAGAGACATAGAAGATTGCAACGACGCACTAAAATCAATACAGCTTGAAACAACACATTTCGGCGAAAGTAATTAAGACGCCGCATCACAATAAATGAAGTAAACAATGCCCAAGGAATAATCAAGAAGAATTCAACGGATACAAGATTCAAATTTACCTCAAGTTACCGTTGGAAGGGAAGATTTTAAATATGACAGAAGAGAAGCTGAAAAACAATAATTAAGTGAATACTATTCAAAAGCTTGCTGTTACTCTGTTGAAACATCAGCTCACCTCTTACTTGATTTATTCGTAGCAATTAAGGCTACAATTTGAGCTTACAAGCAAGTTGTAACAATCGTTGAGATTCGTTAGTGCAAAGATCAGTTAAGCATTGAGAACATTCTCTATACTAAGAGTTTCATTTTTTGGCAGTGTTAAGTCCAAGCTGAAGTGGGTCAGTACAATCCTTGTATTTGATCAAAGTCTTTTAGTGGATATCATATCCTTGTGATAGAAGGGGTGACGTTGGAGTAATTGAAATCTCCGAACATCCAGAAACAACTCTTGAGCATTTTATTTTTGTATTCTATCTTTCAGTCAGTTACTTTCCGCAACTGATTCAGTTTAACTGATTGATATTGACCAACAAGATTCCGAGAATCAGTTTGTCACCAAAGACTGAACTCAAAATTCGAAAAGATCAATTTTAATTGAGTGTGTTTATTCAACACCTCCTTCTAAACACTCTTGATACGTTAACCGATCCTAACATATTGTATTTTAAATCTTTAAAATTTTATCTACCATTAAATATTTTAGTGAAATAACAAATTAGTTATTGAACCTAAAAGAAATTATTTACTACTTATATCAAATTACTTAAATAATTCCTTACACGTTCTTTTACATTAAAATAACTTATTATTTTTCTTAAATAAATTCTAAGAATGTTTTCTTAATATTAAATTTTATCTCAATACTCCAACTCCAGTCCGGCCTCATTTATTTAACTGAATAGATAGCAACTAAACTACTACATAAAACAATTAATTTTAAAGAAAAGAATTTGAATCCTCATGCATAAAAATCCTTTTAATTTAAATAATAGTAATTATGAATGGCTTATACGTAGTCTGATTTACAGGTTCTACATAACAAGTAAATATATCATAAAATTTCGTTTAACGTAAAAATATCGTATCGTAAAGCGTAAGGTGAAAACCATATCATGAGTACTTATAAATACGTGCATATCTAAAAATCGTAAGTAAAAGATTTTCTCGATAGAGCCCTATCATAAAATAACATAATGAGATTTTTCTGGTAGAGATAATGTTTCTACGCAAGTGGCCCGTAACATAACATGAAAGTCTAATCAGACTAAACCACAGTATACTGGGCGGTATAGATCACCACAACCCTTGGACTGGATGTCCGTACCCATATATAAACATAAACCAGTCGTAAGTCACCAGGTAGAGATCCCATAAGCGTGAGGTGGCCACAAGACATATCGCATATATTTCAAAAATAAACATTTTATATTTTATGAACGTAATATAATTATAACCCTGTTTTCACCGGTTGAGTTGGATTGTTCCCAGGCTTGCTGCGACCTAATTCTAACATGAGAAACATGCAAATAATTTCAACTTGACAAAAGCTTTGTAACCGAACCACAAATGAGGCAAACGCGAACAACAAACTAAGTTTCTAACCATGACTCCATACCAACCCGAACCAACATCGAACCATCGTTTACTCATGCTCAAAATACACAACTCTAAGAATTTTAATCCACGAATATTGGTGAATGGAGGTCAAAATCTTGAAACGCTCTTTCGGGAGTCACTTTAGCACATTGCACCGTAAATTCTCGTACGACCTCTAAACATAACCAAATCACAAACGGCCAAAAACATGACCTTCCCAACTCATTGAGGTACTGTATAGTCCAAATACATAGGCTAAAATCCAACCAAGAATTCGCACACCACCTCTGAACCGCAGCAAAGCTGCTGTCAAATGCCGTGACAGCAGCTGCGCTTGCTATGCTTCGTTTACGAGGCCAATGGCCATTGGGGCTTGAACCACCGACCAGAGTCTCTTACCAACGTCCTAAGGTGTGGCTTAAAACCATGGCTAAGGGCTAAAAGCCAAACACAATGATAGCAAACACTCATGACAATCCAAAGCTTCACCAGATAACACCATGTGCTGTACCGTGGGGGGTGTTGCTTTATCTTGCTGTCATATATCATTCCAGTGGCCATATGATTGACCCTGTCTTGATCTATATATCATGAGGTATTGTTTGAACCATGGATAAGGGCTAGAAGCCAACCAAAACACACCCAAACCCCAAGAAGCCGAAGCTTCGCTCACACACCAGAAAAAAAAAAAACGAAACCGAGGGGCACTTGTGTTGTTGTTTAAAAGTTTTGATGTATCCGTGAACCAATTCTTGAAAGGCCATCTTGGTCACGTCCTAAACATGCTAAGGGAGGGTTCTAACCATGGTTATAGGCCCTGGGCCAACCAAGATTTGAACACTCTCCTTAGTCGATCAACAACCAAAAATCGTGGCTCAACTTGTAACTATGGGGGAAGTTGCGGTCAAGTATTTGTCCTGCTTGCATGGGCTTGAACTAATGAGCCAACACCTTCCTAACACACTCTAAATCATGTGTAGATGCAGCCTTGAGTGCCTGGAACCAAGCCAACCCCTGAAATCACAAAAACACTCAACCCGTGAAGCTCAAAGGAGAGGGCCGAGAAGTGCTTGCACAGAATTTTCGAAAATGTGCTATCAAATTCTTCTGCTGCTTCAATCGTGAATATAAAATGTGAAAGAAGATCTATAGTACTTGATTGAAGAGAAAAGAAATCATATATACATGCCTGAAATTTTGTTTAGGAGAAAACAAAACAATACGACGAATACGGCGCGGAGGAGACGGAGTTCCTTTATTATTTTCTTGTTGATATTTCTCGATTTTAGCTGCTGTTTTCTTCTGATATTTTTGGAGGTAAGGGGTGTAGGGGTGCTAGGTAATGAAGGTGAAGTCTACTAGGGTGATAAATGAGTCAAGGAATGTATTATGGTAGGAGCTACAAGTGAGGGATTTGAATGACACTAGAATGGTTTCCTTCCTTCTTGTTGCTCGAAAATTGTGGGATTGGTAGGCTAGATTAGTGGTTTGATTAGGTGCATGATGATGCTTAAATTATAAATTATAGGTGATTTAAAGGTGGGGGGGATAATATACCATGAAGGGTTATGGAAGGGTAGTTAAAATAGAGAGTTGCCAAACATACATGGATTGATCTAAGGGGGGCCGAAATTTACTATAAATTGTAAGGAAAATATTGTTTTAAATCTTGTATTTTAAGTCCTTAAAGTTTTAGACACCCATTATTTATTTTAGTGAATTAATGAATTAAACTAGGATAAAGATTTCTTGTATGGCATGACTTGGTCTCTTAAAATTTAATTATTAAAATGTTAGGTTTTAATTTCTTGAATATATTAGGATTAATTTATCTCAATTGATTACACATTCTAATTTAGGCTTTTGATAAAATGTTGAACATAAAAGAACTTATTTAATAACTCTTATCCAATTAATTTAAATAAATCTTAAAAACCTTCTTTCTCATTAAAACAAATTATTCTTTGGCTTAATTTAAATTTTTTTAATAATTTTCTTATTATCAATCTTATCTTAATTTTTCAAACTCCAGTCCGGCCTCGCGTATTTATCCGAAAAGATAAAGCTAAAATCTTGCGATTGAAATAAATATTCATAACTTAACAAATTTTGAAATGAATTAATAACTCTATGAATGCATAAAAAAAATAATTTTTAATTTAAATAATAGCAATTATGCATGACTTATACGTAATCTGATTTATCGGGTTCTACAACACTGATTCTAGCTTCCAATGTGATGTAGATGATTCGAAATCGGCATTTGGTTTTGTATTCATGCTAAATGGTTCGGTTGTCTCTTGGAAAGGTTCCAAGCAAGACACTGTTGGGATTCCATCACTGAAGCTGAATGCATTACTGCATCTGCTGCAGCCAAAGAGGCAGTTTGGATGAAAAATTTTGTCCAAGAGTTGGGAGTTTTTCCTAATGGAGTTGATGCAGTCCTGTTCTCATGCGACAACAATGGTGCCATTGCGCAAGTAAAGGAACCAATGTCTCATCAGAGATCCAAACATGTACTGAGGAAGTTCCACATCATACTAGAGATTGTGAGAATTAGAGACATATCAGTCGAAAGAGTCCCCTCTGCAGATAATGTTGCTGATCCACTTACAAAGCCCTTGCCAGGACAATTGTTTGAGGAGCATCGCGAAGCAATGGGATTAAAGTTTATGGGTAGTTGGCTCTAGGAGATTGTTAGAGTAGATGCGTTGCAAGTCAACTGTTGGCTAGTGATTTTATTGACTCAGTTGTATTAAACAATATTTATTTTTATATAATTTAACTTTTAATGGTTTCGTTTCACTTTATCTGTATACCCATGTGATCAGCATAGATAAAGTTTTTGATTATGCTTTCATACAAATGAATCGTAATTCGATGTTGAAACTCATTTGTAAACAATGCATATTCTAAATTCGTTCCTAGTCGATTCAACCGCCTAAAACATGGATAAAGGTCAATTGAGCTCAAGACTAGCATCTGTGATGTTGTGTACTGTGTCTCTTGGTAAGGGCATAGAGATGTCCAAACATGCAGATGGGTAATCATATGATGATTATACCGAACAATCCTCCCTCAGACTTTCCAAATGGTTATCATTCATCGTGAGGATAAGTCTGTTGTTATGATTGTACACCATTAGTCCTTATGATCCGGGACAACACTGAGGCTCTATAAGCTAGGGATGTGCTTTGACTCGTTTACCGGCTCCAGGAGAGTCATCAGGTGGCGAGGTTTGGTACAGTTATAACACATATAGGAGCCAGTGCACTGTAGTCGGGGATTCAGCGCTCACCTGCGGGTGTGGATATCCTATGTGATTTGATGAAATAATAGTGTGTGAAATCTCTGGTCAGAGTATGAGATGTAAATTGGAGAAGGAGTTCTCCAATAATACATGCGATGCCACTATTTATATCTGTCACATAGTTATCGAATTAATATGCAACCCTCGATGAACCAATGGTTGCAGATTCGATAGAGATATATGAGATGAAGGGACCGTACTATACGTTAATCATAATCGACTGGTTCTTGCAGGCACTATCAGTGATACTTAGGGAATAAAGACACTCTTACCATGATTCGATGGGTTTAGTCAGAATATGATTTCTAACATTCTCATGATCAATTGTTGATACATAGAATGGGGCAAATAAGGGTAAGCCCAAATAAAAGATTATGTCCTGAATCACAAGGAGTTGTGAACCCACGGCTAGCTATATCCCTGAATCATTGAGGTCATACAAGTACTGGATCATTTGTTCCCGTTGAGAGAATAAATTCAAGGAGTTGAATTTATATTATGATATAGTAAATTCAAGAAGTTGAATTTATGATAATTAAATTTTGAGAAAATAAATTCAAGAAGTTGAATTATAAGATAGTAAATTCAAGAAGTGGAATTTATGAAATTAAGAGAGAATAAATTCAAAGAGTTGAATTTATAAAATTTGAGGATTTAATTTATTAAGCTCAAAAGTTGAGCTTATTGAATATTAAATTTTCGAGGTGATAAATTCAAAGAGTTGAATTTATAATTTAAATATTAAATTCAAATGTTGAATTTATAAAGGAATTGAATTAAATGTAATGGGTATATGTATATTGGGTTTGTAGGAGTATAAGACCAACATACATATTATTAAGGTTCTTAATTGGACTTTAAAAGATTAATTAGTTAATTAAAGTAGTTGGACTAGAAGAATTAATTGATTTAATCCATTAAGTATTTAATTTAATTAATGGACCCTCAGCTTATATATATGTGTATTAGGCTTAGAGTTTAATAAAAAAATTCATTCACATTTTTTGAAAACCCTAGCCTCCATCCCTGATCGAGCAAAACTTGCACAGTAAAATCTCCAATAAAAATAAATAAAAATTCAGGCTCGAAATAATCGCAAGTGCACGATGTCAAGTTATAGTAAAACTGTATAAGAGTACGAGTATCGATCCCACAGAGATTGATTAGACAAATTTACTTTAAATTAAATTCTTTAATTAATTAAAACGACAATTGAATTACTTATTAATTAAATTAATACTAAAACACTAAATTGAAACAAACATATTAAAAATAATATAAACTAAAATAATAAATAAGCGAGTGTTAGGATCTCGGTTCACCTACCCGTCGTTAATTTAATTAATTAATATCGACACTGATTTACGCTTTTGACAGGATTTCCTAAGCAATTAACATACTCTCTCGAGCTATGCTAAACTAATTCTACACGAAAGAATAATAAAATCTCTTTTATTATTTACTAACGGTGAATTGCATGTCGATCTATGAAATCCCTTAGTTTTTGCTCTACTGGACTATGACTACCAACGTGTATCCAACTTCATATCTCTATGTAAATTGTAGATCCACGGATTATGCTACTTGTTCCTATCGCAAGTTATTCTCTCGAACTCACCCACAATATTAGATATTATTAAAGTTAGCTAGGCTTTAACAATTCAATGTAAAATAATAGCACAATCAAGAATGAATCAAAAGTCGAGAATTAAATAATCAAACAACGGTTCGGGGTCGGATCCCCTAAATCCTAACTACAATAAAAGAGTAAAGAGAAAACGCTGTTGAGTTCTTGTTCCGGTTCCGTTGAGCTATCGCCTGCTACAGTGCTCTCCCTTCCAAATCGCGGCGCGTCCTCTCGTGTATTAGGTTAGGTGGTTTTATAGAGTCCATAAAATTTGGAAACAAATCTTCTCGGATTTCGTCGCTCGCTAGGGCGGCCACTTTTGACCGCTGGGGCGAGTGGTTCTCGAATAAAAATCCTTGACCGCGTCTTTGGTCTCGCTGGGGCGGTAACTTTTGACCGCCCTAGCGAGAGGTTCGCGCAAATACTCCTCGGCTGGATTAAAATGCTCGCTGGGGCGGTCACTTTTGACCGCCCTAGCGAGGCATTCTCGCTGCTCTGCATATAAAATCCCCCTTTTTGGTCAAATTCCTACAAAACAACCACAAAATACACGAGATCAGCCAAATGCTAAATAATGCTAAATGAATGCTAAATTAAACTAAAACAAACTAATATGATGCATGAATGCGACTCAAAACTAACACTAAAAACACGTAAAAACGAGTCCTATCAACCCCCTCATACTAACCTTTTGCTCGCCCTCGAGCAAAATAGGTGACAAGACACAACAAAAACTAAAAACAAAAACAAAAATCAAATAAATAAAATAAAATGAAAACTAATTCAATGATATGTAATGGCTCAACTCATGCATCAACAAATCTTAAGTATATTTTCATTGATCAATGTACAACACAAGTCATCGCACACCCCTTGAAATTTCCACACTAATTTTTATGCGTTGAACGTGAACGTGTGTGAGTGCAATGTTGTTTCTAGTATCGTGTCTTTCAAGTAGATTCATTCCTGAAATTTGCAAGATAACTCGATTTACATGTTAAATGCAAGTTCACTTTCATGCTCCAGTCTCCACTCATTGCTAACCAGTAAGTACAACTAATTAGGACTTCATATTTGCACATTAGGATTAACTTATTATCAGAGTATAGTCAATTGATTAAAAGACGGGAATACACAGCTCATTTTCATTATGCACTTGTCAGATTTTTTTTTATCCGACATTCCTCGTCTCCTTACATCTCCAACTTTTTAGCCTAGGAATAGGATTTCATTCCTTTATTTGGCTCCCCCTCACCTTACATCTCCTTTTTTTTTTTTTTTTTAAGTGCACAATTTTCACTATGTACTCCATATTCAAATCCATAAAAAAAATTGTCTAATTCATTATTGTGCCACTGGTTAGTAACTCATTTCATAGACATGCACTCAAGTTCAACTCACACCTCATGCTTCTCAAATTCCCCACAAAAATTCAAAATTGCACTACTATTCACAAAATTCACTAGTTACAACATGTGTTTAAAAATATTCAACATTCAAGCAAAAATTTCATGCTTCAACAACAGGGGTGTCTAAAACTTAATGAAGAAACAAGATCAATGAGCATGTTTATCATCAATTCGCATTCATCATTGGCCAAATTTCATCATCCAATTTTTTTTATTTTTTATTTTTTTTAAATGATACCAAATAACTAAAAGAAAATACCTACCCCACCCCCTCATACTAAAGTCGTGCAATGTCCCCATTGCACTAGACGACATAGAAAAATTAAATAGATAGATAAAACCAAACAACTAAATGCATGCATAAAAAAAAAAATTATTAATAATTAATAATTTAATAAAAATAAAATAAAAACTCCCCTGGTTGATTATATCAATCATCTCCTATTGTACGAGCTCCTAAGGCCATCAATCTCCCACGTCCTCCAGTATGCTCACCTGGCACAAAAGAAATTGAGCAAAATCAAATAACCACGAAACCGAGACTCAATGCAACAACTAAAATTAAAATAAATAACTAAAATATAAAACGCTTGGGTTGCCTCCCAAGTAGCGCCTGATTTCTAGTCGTCGGCTTGACCCTCCGAAGTCCTTATCAAAGAGCGGCTGATGCCCAAAGTAAGTGTCATATGACACCACATCTGGGTCTGGATTCCAAATGCCCTCAAGTCTGGCTAGATATAGGCACATTAAGCTCGTCACCTCAACAACACACAACTCTGAATAATCGGCATGAGATGAGAAAAATAGTGTCGGCACTCCTTTATCAGAAAATTCTTCAAAAATCTCTTCCGACTGAGGCTCATTTACCAGCGAAGGATCAAACAACTCTAGATTTTCAGTCTTATCCAACTCATTCTCACTATCTTGGTTGTTTGAGTCATCATCATCAAACCAAACCGGATCGATCACCGGTTGAGTATCTCGCTTCACTTCATGTTCTCGGCGACTCTGAAAGATGGATTTCTTGATATTCTCTATTTGCTCCTCAAGGTTGCGCAGAGAATTAATTTGATTTTCTATAGCTGCCTCAGTCAGTGCCACATACCTATCCACGGTATCTTCTAGTTGAGTCGTGATCAGTTCATGGCTATCTCTCTCATCATTTCGAAACTCAAATGGTTGGTCTATAAACTCTGGGTAATAATCTTGTGTGTATTGATGACTCCAACACTGTGGTGAAAGATCCCAATATCTATGGTAGTCAAAGTCCGCCATATCACCCAACAAAAGTATCATTTTCTCATCATCTCGGCAAAATAGTGGACTGCCTGTTGTTAGTGCTCCGTCGATCACCCATCTTCGTGTCAGTGCATCCAAACCATTAAGGAAAAATTTAAGAAGAGAATAGTTAGAAAAATCATGATACAGGAAATTGTTTGCTAAATAATCGAATCTCTCCCATGCTGCGTAAAAAGGCTCTCCGCGTTGTTGGGCAAATCTTGTGAATACTTTTCGATGAAACATCTCAAAGTATTGCACAAGAAAATTTCCTGCAAAAAGAAAATAGAAAACGGTAGATCATGCAGGAATAAAATAAAATAAATAACTAAAAAAAATTAAATTAACTAAAGAAAATAACAAAAAGAAAAATTTGTCAATTTCAATCCCAGGCAACGGCGCCAAAAACTTGATCGAGCAAAACTTGCACAGTAAAATCTCCAATAAAAATAAATAAAAATTCAGGCTCGAAATAATCGCAAGTGCACGATGTCAAGTTATAGTAAAACGTATAAGAGTACGAGTATCGATCCCACAGAGATTGATTAGACAAATTTACTTTAAATTAAATTCTTTAATTAATTAAAACGACAATTGAATTACTTATTAACTAAATTAATACTAAAACACTAAATTGAAACAAACACATTAAAAATAATATAAACTAAAATAATAAATAAGCGAGTGTTAGGATCTCGGTTCACCTACCCGTCGTTAATTTAATTAATTAATATCGACACTGATTTACGCTTTTGACAGGATTTCCTATGCAATTAACATACTCTCTCGAGCTATGCTAAACTAATTCTACACGAAAGAATAATAAAATCTCTTTTATTATTTACTAACGGTGAATTGCATGTCGATCTATGAAATCCCTTAGTTTTCGCTCTACTGGACTATGACTACCAACGTGTATCCAACTTCATATCTCTATGTAAATTGTAGATCCACGGATTATGCTACTTGTTCCTATCGCAAGTTATTCTCTCGAACTCACCCACAATATTAGATATTATTAAAGTTAGCTAGGCTTTAACAATTCAATGTAAAATAATAGCACAATCAAGAATGAATCAAAAGTCGAGAATTAAATAATCAAACAACAGTTCGGGGTCGGATCCCCTAAATCCTAACTACAATAAAAGAGTAAAGAGAAAACGCTGTTGAGTTCTTGTTCCGGTTCCGTTGAGCTATCGCCTGCTACAGTGCTCTCCCTTCCAAATCGCGGCGCGTCCTCTCGTGTATTAGGTTAGGTGGTTTTATAGAGTCCATAAAATTTGGAAACAAATCTTCTCGGATTTCGTCGCTCGCTAGGGCGGCCACTTTTGACCGCTGGGGCGAGTGGTTCTCGAATAAAAATCCTTGACCGCGTCTTTGGCCTCGCTGGGGCGGTCACTTTTGACCGCCCTAGCGAGAGGTTCGCGCAAATACTCCTCGGCTGGATTAAAATGCTCGCTGGGGCGGTCACTTTTGACCGCCCTAGCGAGGCATTCTCGCTGCTCTGCATATAAAATCCCCCTTTTTGGTCCAATTCCTACAAAACAACCACAAAATACACGAGATCAGCCAAATGCTAAATAATGCTAAATGAATGCTAAATTAAACTAAAACAAACTAATATGATGCATGAATGCGACTCAAAACTAACACTAAAAACACGTAAAAACGAGTCCTATCAATCCCATAGTGAGTTTTCGAAAATTACAACACTTTTCTCACCAAAATTTCGGCCACTTCTCTTTGGAGAAAAGATTGAGCCATCTCTCAAACCTTGATCTCCAACATAAAAATCTCTTCTAACTTTTCTAGTGCAAATTATAAGAGGAACAAATCTTCTAGTCGTGGACCTAATTAGAAGGATTGAAGGAAAGAGTTTTTTGAAGATCGTTCGTAGGGATTCATCAAGAGCTAGATCTGCCTTTACCGGTTTAGTTGGAGCCAAGTGATTTAATCCACTAAAGGTATAGTTCTAGCAATCTATGAATGTTTGATTATAAAACTATACAAGTGTCCAAATATATATCTTGAATGTCAAGATCTAAAATTTTTTAAAACTTCCGCTGCGTTTGGGCATGATAAAACCGGGATCCAACATTCATGTACCTCTTCAAGTGCTGAAGCGCCGCTAACGAGCGCTGAGGCGCCTATTTGTTCTTTCCAGAAATAATTTCTATGAGGTACAAGCGTTGAGGGCCCTTAAGGCACTGAGGCATCTTTCTCTCATAATTTTCTTATGGAATCAAGCGCTGTATGTAGGAGCTTAGCGCCTATATCCCTTTTCAAATTTCTTCCTCACTTTCTTTACATTTCATTCTTGATCAATTCCACCTCTTTTTGTACCTAAAATGTCATATCACCTAGATTTCCGCATGACACAATAATAAATAGTGTACACCTAACTTAAAAGTACCGAAAATCTAAGTGTAAAATTACAATCATCAAATCTCTCTAAACTTAAAATTTTGCTACTACCAAGCAAAACAAAAGAAAGAAAAATAACATAGAAACAAGGAAGAGAATATGAATGAACAAACTCAAGTCATGAAATAGTTTAATCATTATTGTCTCAAAAATAAAATATTCAAGTTTATCAAATCAATTTTATGTCACAATAAACTAAATGTGTAAAAGATCAGAATCCTTAGCTATTTATAGTGGTTCTCGAATGTCCATAGGCTTAACTATCTCAACCATTTTTCACTTATATATCGGATAAATGTGACTTGATCAGTATTTCTTTTAAACTTGTAATGTTAAGCTTCGGATTAATACAAGATAGAAATACAAGACAAGAGAGTACGTCGAAGATCTTGCTTTTGCACACTCCCCTTGTTGAGACATCGTATTCTCGCACCCAATACGCAGCGGAAGTTTAAAAATTTTTGCTTGGGCGTTGTGTGTTCAAAAACATTCATAGGATATTTAGAGTTATACCTTTGCGTATTAAACGCTGGGCTCCAAACTATTCCGATTTTTAAGCGAAGTTAGTCCTTCTTGTATATTCCAAGGAACGGCTCTTCAATATTGATCGCCTAATATGGTCCACGATCGAAAACTTTGTTCCTCGCTTGTATTGCACTAGAAATCGCAAGCGATTTGTGCGTTGAGACAGTAGCCTTCGAATTTCATAAATCCGGAGACGAGGCGACGCGACAGTGGAAGAAGGAAGGAGGCCGAATTCTAACCAATTTCTCTTTGTCTTGGCCGAGAGTTACATGATTCAAAATCATGTGTTTTTGGCTAATTTATTCTTAATAAATCATTAACCAAAATTATTGATTCTTAATCCATAATTTTAAGTAAATCGAATTTGCTTTTTTTTCAAAAATATCTTCCAATTTCCTTATTGTGGCCATGAGATTATTTTGTGAAATTGGAAAGGATTTTTAGAATTTTGTGTGCAAAATAAATAGGGTAGCAATTATGAGTCCTAGTGGTGTATGTATAAATTGAGACTCCTAATCTAATTAGGAATTTCTCTCTCACAAGGACTCTAATAATTTCATTACATTTAAACTCTCATATAATTAATATATAATATTTTTATTAACCTTTACTAATACATGATATAATAATATCATATACACATATTTTGTATCACTATATAAAATATATACATGCATATGTATATTAAATTAAATAACCATTATTTTAATTTATAAACCAACATGTATATGCATATTAAATTAAATAACCATTATTTAATTTATAAACCAACTTCTTAGTTAATTTAATTCTAGACTTTCTAGAATATTTATGAGAATATGTTCATGTTAGTAGTCACTACTACTAGCACAATTATTTAATTAGTAAATTCTCAATTCACTGAATAAATGATTCCGAACTCATTATAATCTCGATCGACGATCCGAGAGCTCCGATATATCAAGGATACAATTCTTGTTCATATAATGAAAATCGAAAATTTTCACTTACCATATTGGGCAGCTGCCAGTTCTAGTGTACTCCTTCACAGAACAGGCAGTTCCACTCTCCTTCCTTATTTAGCAATCATGCTAACTTCCATTTCTTCATCCTATGGAATCGGCTCATAAACTCCTTTATAAGCTTCTTTTTTGATCTCCATCAAACTATAGTTGTCAAATTCCAACTCCTTGAAATTTGACTATCTCAACGAGAACACAGAATCCGATACTTGTGTGATCTTCAATGGTTCACAGATACAGCTAGCTGTGGGTTCACATCTCCATGTGATTCAGAATAACATTTATTCTTATTCAGGTTTACCATAGTTAACCCCATTCTTTTCATCAACTCCTTGATTAAGAATGTCAGAACTCATTTCTGATTGCACCCATCGATAATGGTATGAGCGTCTAGTAGCATCATCCCATGATACCCTTGGTATCATTGATAGTGCCTGCAAGAACAAGTCTATTATGATTAACGTACAGTACGGTCCCTTCATCTCATATATCCCGATCGAATCTGGAACCATTGGTTCGTCGAGGGTTTCATATTAATTCGATAACTATGTGATACATATAATAGTGGCATCGCATGTACCATTGGAGAACTCCTTCTCCAACGTACATCTATTACTTTGGCCAGAGATTCCACGCACTATTATTTCATCAGATCACATAGGATATCCATACCCGTAGGTGAGCGGTTAATCCCCGACTACAATGCACTGGCTCCTACATGTGTCCCAACTGTACCCAATCTCGCCACCTGATGACCCTCCTGGGGTTTGTAAACGAGTCAAAGCACAACCCTAGCATATAGAGCCTCAGTGTTGTCCCGGGTCTTAATGACTAATGGTGTACAATCACAAACACGGACTTATCCTTTCGATGAATGATAAACTCTTGGAAAGTTCGAGGGAGGGTAGTTCGGTATAATCATCATATGACTACCCATCTGCATGTTTTGGAGATCTCTATTCCCTTACCAAAAAACGCGCTACACAACATCACATATGCTAGTCTCGAGCTCAAGCGACCTTTATCCATGTTTTAGGCGGTTGAATCGACTAGGAACAAATTTAGATTATACAGTGTTTACAAATGAGTTTCAATATCGAATTACGTTTCATTTGTAAAATATAATCAAAGACTTTATCTATGTTGATTGCATGGGTATATAGATAAAGAATAATGCCAAAATCGAATGAAATCGTAAAATATTATTAAAATAAAGATTTTTTATGTTAGAGTCAATAAAGCCCGAGACACAAGTTGGAAACCGGGCACCTACTCTAACAATCTCCCACTTGCCCTATAGCCAACTACCCATAGATCTTAGACTCATTGCTTCGCGAAGCTTCTCAAACAATGGTCCTGGCAGGGGCTTCGTCAGTGGATCAGCAACGTTATCTACGGAGACAACTCTCTCTACCGAAATGTCTCATCTTCCCACAATCTACTGGATTATGTGGAACTTCCTCGGTATATGTTTGGATCGCTGATGAGACCTCGGTTCCTTTGCTTGCGCAACGACACCGGTGTTGTCACAGTAAACCGGGACTGGTTCAACTGTTTGAGGAATGTCATCCACATCTTTGATGAAATTCTTCATCCAAACACCCTCCTTTGCTGCAGCCAATGCAGCTATGTATTCGACCTTAGTGGTTGAATCAGCTGTGGTGTCTTGCTTGGAACTCTTCCAAGAGGCAGCACCACCATTGAGCTTGAATACAAATCCAGAGGTTGATTCGAATCATTCACATTTTATTGGAAGATAGAATCAGTGTAGCCTTCCAATTTTTGGTTCTCCACTCCCGTATACCTTGAAAAAATTCTTAGTTCTTCTCAAGTACATAAGATTGTCCTTCACTGCTTTCCAATGCAGTGGACCGGGATACGACTTATATCGGCTTGCAACACTCAGTTCATATGCAATATCAGGTCGATTAGATATCATACCATACATAATACTACCTAAGGCAGACGCATATGAAATGCGGCTCACGGTTTCTATATCTTCATCAGTCTTAGGGCACATAGACTTGGATAGATTCATACCATGAGATATTGAGAGATATCCACTCATGGACTCCTCCATAGAGAATCTCCTCAGTATGATATCGATATATGTGGATTGGGTGAGCCCTAGCATCCTTTTGATCTATCCCTATAGATATGTATTCCTAATACATATGATGCTTAACCCATATCATTCATGGAGAACTTGCCATGTAGTGACTCGTTCCAGAATCACCTACTAATCAGAACTTAAGCATGCAAAATTAACATTAAAACTGAATCAGGTAAAACAGCGGAAAAACAGTAATACAACCCAATCGAATCTGTAAGTACAAAATACTTAAACAACCAGATCGAACTAAATTCCAAGAACAAATACCAATAACTACAAGTCAACCTCTGCCAGCTCCCTGTCCACTCCCTCCTGGACCGTCCAACCTGAGACCTGACCCATCGAATAGGGTGTCCAAAACAGAGATAAACCGAGGACGTGAGCATAAAACGCTCAGCACCGAAAGCATGAGTATACAAGACTATGACATGCATGTATGCAAAATGTACTGGATACCAGGATCTGGGTATATCGAAATACTGCTCAGGTAAATGACGTCAAGGTATGTAGCACTCTGCGCCGTCGCACCGGGAGGTGGCTCCCATACCAAAATAAACCTGTGGATATACCGGTGACCTGACCACCGTCGGCCAACGGGGTCCAACCATCCACAACAAACGAGGGCTGAGCACCCTCTCAACAGGCTATCTCAAAAATAGTCAGGCTCAACATGATTATGCAAATGCCGCATAATAAACCATGCATCATATGACAGATAATAATGCAACATATAAACATGCAACACATAGTAAAGCATACTCAATCCTGCTATCTCGGATAGTACTTTCGTACCTCAAACCAGTAGATCCTAGAAATCAGCCCTAGAATCAAGCCTGCGTCCGTAGTCAGCCCACTGATGCCGCTAGCTCCCAACTAGAGCACAGCTCCGCTACAAAACCAGTAGCTCCCCGCTAGTGCCTAAACCTCGGGAAAAGGCTAGAAACCCATCAGAAACGACTAAAACGCTCTGGAACACTCGGAATTGGCGAGTAAAAAGTGAAGCCTCGCGCCTCTATTTATAGACAACGATC